>NC_067247.2:246383360-246687943 GCF_019359855.2 Lolium perenne | reverse complement strand
TCATTAAACTGGAGCTTTTCCATCTGAGCATGTTAAGTGCCTCGAAAAAAATCATCTTTACGGACTGTTCTGTTTTTGACAGATTCTGCCTTTTATTTCGCATTGCCTCTTTTACTGTGTTTGAGTGGATTTCTTTGCTCCATTAAATTTCAGTAACCTTGGGTAATGTCCAGAAGTGTTGGGAATGATTGTGTCCTTACTGAACATGTGAATTTTTGATTATGCACTAACCCTCTAATGAGATTGCTTTGAGTTTGGTGTGAAGGAAGTTTTCAAGGATCAAGAGAGGAGGATGATATAATATGATCAAGAAGAGTGAAAAGTCTAAGCTTGGGGATGCCCCCGTGGTTCATCCCTGCATATTTCGAGAAGACTCAAGCGTCTAAGCTTGGGGATGCCCAAGGCATCCCCTTCTTCATCAACAACTTATCAGGTCACCTCTAGTGAAACTATATTTTAATTCCGTCACATCTTATGTGCTTTACTTGGAGCGTCTGTGTGCTTTTATTCTCGTTTGTTATTTTAGTTTTCTTAATAAATCGGATCCTAACATGCTTGTGTGGGAGAGAGACACGCTCCGCTTTTTCATTTGAACACTTGTGTTCTTCGTTTTACTTTTAATGTTCATGGCGAAAGCTGAAAGCCGCAACACTTATTGCTATTTGGTTGGAAAATGCTTCATGTGGTAGTTGGTATATTGTCTTGAATAATTTGATACTTGGAAATTGTTTTGAGCTCTCAAATAGATCATGTTTAAGCTCTTGCATCATGTAGTTTAAACCTATTAGTGGAGAACTACTGTAGAGCTTGTTGAAATTTGGTTTGCATGATTTGTCTCTCTAAGGTCTAGATATTTTCTGGTAAAAGTGTTTGAGTAACAAGGAAGACAGTGTAGAGTCTTATAATGCTTGCAATATGTTCTTATGTAAGTTTTGCTGTACCGGTTTATACTTGTGTTTGCTTCAAACAACCTTGCTAGCCAAAGCCTTGTGCTGAGAGGGAATGCTTCTCGTGCATCTAATACGCGTACAACACGCGTCCGTTGGGAACCCCAAGAGGAAGGTGTGATGCGTACAGCAGCAAGTTTTCCCTCAGTAAGAAACCAAGGTTTATCGAACCAGTAGGAGCCAAGAAGCATGTTGAAGGTTGATGGCGGCGGAGTGTAGTGCGGCGCAACACCAGGGATTTCGGCGCCAACGTGGAACCTGCACAACACAACCAAAATACTTTGCCCCAACGTGACAGTGAGGTTGTCAATCTCACCGGCTTGCTGTAACAAAGGATTAGATGTATAGTGTGGATGATGATGTTTACAGAGAACAGTAAGAACAATGTTTGCAGTAGATTGTATTCGATGTAAAGAATGGACCGGGGTCCACAGTTCACTAGTGGTGTCTCTCCATAAGATAAATAGCATGTTGGGTGAACAAATTACAGTTGGGCAATTGACAAATAAAGATGGAATGACAATGCACATACATGTTATGATGAGTAGTGTGAGATTTAATTGGGCATTACGACAAAGTACATAGACCGCTATCCAGCATGCATCTATGCCTAAAAAGTCCACCTTCAGGTTATCATCCGAACCCCTTCCAGTATTAAGTTGCAAACAACAGACAATTGCATTAAGTATGGTGCGTAATGTAATCAACAAATACATCCTTAGACATGGCATTGATGTTTTATCCCTACTGGCAACAACACATCCACAACCTTAGAACTTTCTGTCACTGTCCCAGATTTAATGGAGGCATGAACCCACTATCGAGCATAAATACTCCCTCTTGGAGTTACAAGTAACGACTTGGCAAGAGGCTCTACTAGCAACGGAGAGCATGCAAGATCATAAACAACACATAGATGATAGATTGATAATCAACATAACATAGCATTCAATATTCATCGGATCCCAACAAACGCAACATGTAGCATTAGAAATAGATGATCTTGATCATGTTAGGCAGCTCACAAGATCCAACAATGATAGCACAATTAGGAGAAGACGACCATCTAGCTACTGCTATGGACCCATAGTCCAGGGGTGAACTACTCACACATCACTCCGGAGGCGACCATGGCGGTGAAGAGTCCTCCGGGAGATGATTCCCCTCTCCGGCAGGGTGCCAGAGGCGATCTCCTGAATCCCCCGAGATGGGATTGGCGGTGGCGGCGTCTCTGGAAGGTTTTCCGTATCGTGGCTCTCGGTACTGGAGTTATTATCGACGAAGGCTTAAGTAGGCGGAAGGGTAGGTCAGGGGCGCCACGAGGGCCCCACACAACAGGGCGGCGCGGCCCTGGCGTGTCGCCGCCTCGTCGCCCCACTTCGTTTCCCTTTCGGACTTCTGGAAGCTTCGTGGAAAAATAAGATCCTGGGCGTTGATTTCGTCCAATTCCGAGAATATTTCCTTACTAGGATTTCTGAAACCAAAAACAGCAGAAAACAGCAACTGGCTCTTCGGCATCTTGTTAATAGGTTAGTGCCGGAAAATGCATAAATATGACATAAAGTATGTATAAAACATGTAGGTATTGTCATCAAACAAGCATGGAACATAAGAAATTATCGATACGTTGGAGACGTATCAGCATCCCCAAGCTTAGTTTCTACTCGTCCCGAGTAGGTAAACGATAACAAAGATAATTTCTGAAGTGACATGCTATCATGATATTGATCAATACTATTGTAAGCATATGTAATGAATGCAACGATCCAAAGCAATGGTAAAGACAATGGTTAAACAATTGAATCATATAGCAAAGACTTTTCATGAATAGTACTTTCAAGACAAGCATCAATAAGTCTTGCATAAGAGTTAACTCATAAAGCAATAAATTCTTAGTAAAGGCATTGAAGCAACACAAAGAAAGATTAAGTTTCAGCGGTTGCTTTCAACTTGTAACATGTATATCTCATGGGTAGTTGTCAATGCAAAGTAATATGATGAATGCAAATATGCAAGTATGTAAGAATCAATGCACAGTTAACACAAGTGTTTGCTTCTAAGATGGAAAGAAGTGGGTAAACTGACTCAACATAAAAGTAAAAGAATGGCCCTTCGAAGAGGAAAGCATGGATTGCTATATTTGTGCTAGAGCTTTTGTTTTGAAAACATAGAAACAATTTTGTCAACGGTAGTAATAAAGCATATGCATTATGTATAAGATATCCTACAAGTTGCAAGCCTCATGCATAGTATACCAATAGTGCCCGCACCTTGTCCTAATTAGCTCGGATTTACATGGATTATCATCGGAATACATATGTTTTAACCAAGTATCACAAAGGGGTACCTCTATGCCGTCTGTACAAAGGTCTAAGGAGAAAGCTCGCATTGGATTTCTCGCTTTTGATTATTCTCAACTTAGACATCCATACCGGGACAACATAGACAACATATAATGGACTCCTCTTTAATGCATAAGCATTCAACAACAAATAATATTCTCATAAAAGATTGAGGATAGTTGTCCAAAACTGAAACTTCCACCATGGATCATGGCTTTAGTTAGTGGCCCAATGTTCTTCTCTAACAATATGCATGCTCAAACCATTCAACTCATGATAAATCACCCTTACTTCAGACGAGACGAACATGCATAGCAACTCACATGATATTCAACAAAGGGTAGTTGATGTCGTCCCCAGGAACATGGTTATCGCACAACAAGCAACTTAATAAGAAATAAGATACATAAGTACATATTCAATACCACAATAGTTTTTAGGCTATTTGTCCCATGAGCTATATATTGTAAAGACAAAGAATGGAAATTTAAAGATAGCACTCAAGATTTACTTTGGAATGGCAGAAAATACCATGTAGTAGGTAGGTATGGTGGACACAAATGGCATAGTTTTTGGCTCAAGGATTTGGATGCATGAGAAGTAATCCCTCTTAATACAAGGCTTAGGCTAGCAAGGTTGTTTGAAGCAAACACAAGTATGAACCGGTACAGAAAAACTCACATAAAAACATATTGCAAGCATTATAAGACTCTACACTGTCTTCCTTGTTGTTCAAACCCTTACTAGAAAATATCTAGACCTTAGAGAGACCAATCATGCAAACCAAATTTTAGCAAGCTCTATGTATTTCTTCACTAATAGGTGCAAAGTATATGATGCAAGAGCTTAAACATGATCCTTATGAGCACAACAATTGCCAAGTATCAAATTATTCAATACATTCTACCAATTACCACATGTAGCATTTCCCGTTTCCAACCATATAACAATTAACGAAGCAGTTTCAACCTTCGCCATGAACATTATGAGTAAAGCTAAAGACATATTTGTCCATTGTAATATCCCAGGTTTAGAGGCAATAAAATGAGAGAACACCAAAGTGTGCATTGCATTCATGCATAGAAAATCCGGGGGATTTTCGCGCTTTCAAATAAAACTTACCACAGTAACTGAAGTTTCACTTGACTTGCTGGAACTGAAGTAGATCATCAAGTCAAGCGCTATAAACTTCACTGTGATCTTTACTAAAACCTTATTTTGGGTAGACATGATTTGATCTATGGATTAGATCAAATGGAATTAGATTTACAACAACACATTCTTTAAGAATCAAACCCTAACTTATTAACACTTAAAAGTTAGCAACTACCTTTGTGTGTAATTAATTCACTTATAAATACGGTAAACCACAGGGTCTAAAGTGCATAAAAGCCACACATTCTTATTTAAATCATAACTTATTAAGTATATGGAATATCATAAAACTGAATCCATTTACATTACGATTTATAGTTCAAACTATTTGAATCAAACTGACTATGAGTATTTTGAAACTCATGTGATCATGCCTTGGTGAAATCAAAACCAACTATCCAAATTTGAGGAATAACCTTCAACCTTGATCTTTTGACCAATATTATAATATAAATCCAATCCAATATGATATAGTGACTCATCAACAATAATAAAACCATCCACAAGATATTTAGTAGCAAATGCCACTTGGCTATCCAAAAATAAATCATATGAGGGGATAAGGATCATGCCACATGAGATGAAAATATCTACATGACTTGCATCCTAAGCTTTGCCACCTCATGCTCAAAGGATTGCTATGGATGAGGGCATGACAACCAAGCACCTTAGTTATCTAACCAACACAAGAGTCACCACCTATGTGTCATGATACTAGAGCTTGCCCAAGCCTATAAATAGAGCTACACCCTTCATCCCTTTACTCATCTTGTAGCATGTTACATGGGAACAAACACATAGAGCCACCCCATTGGGATTAGCTAGGATCAAAATGAAGAAGCTAGGAGGTGGAGGCATACCACAAGATGCGGGTTTATCAGAATTCATGAAGAACAAGCTACAGAAGATTAGAAGGTAGAATCCCTAGGCAAACCATATCTTTAGAGGATCATATCATCATATCTTGAGTAGGACCTTAGGCTATTACAAGACAATTAGAAGTGTGAGAGATTATAGATGCTAACCATATCCATATCTATCCTAGAGAATATTAGAGTAGTATTAAATTCTACTTGTTCAAACCAACCATTAATCTTGGAGGTGAGAGCCATGTTCCATTAGTGAAACATAACCCAAGCTTATGCCCATATCCTAATTCTAGATGTGTATCATATTGGTGATCCCTAATTAAACCCTAAACTATATTTGAATTCCAATCCAAGCATCACTTTGGATCATAAGTAGAACCCTGCCATGCCTCATGCCTATTCAATATTTCAATTAGTGAAGTATTCCTAAAAACTCTAACCCTTTCATATAGTATCCATCCCACATAAAATATTGTTACCTAACTTGTGTATCATATATCACAAGTATCAACCAAGCCATAGATACTTTAAGACTAAATGCCATTTGGTGAGTAGAGTGAAACAAACATTCAATTCTATTTTGCTCCCCAAGTACTTGCTTTGGGAACCAAATGAAATAATAGTTTATAAAATAGAATCACCACAAGAGCAAATGAATTAACCATGAGGAATATAGGATTCATCTTAAATACTTTATGTCAAAGCTTGATTGATGATTATAGAGGTTATATAACCATCTTCTTAAACCCTAAGAAATAATCCTTCACATAAAATCATAAACCCAATTCCATTTTCCTTTCCATTTGTTAAACCCTAGTTATACCCAAATTCTATATTAATAATCACTAGGCTAAGCACTTGTAAAATAGAATATGTTCACCATTCACATATTCTTAATTTCAGATCTTTTAAAACAGAATTGATTCTTAAATTTAAAATAATTGAATTGAACCCTAAATCTATAACTATTTTAAATTTTGAGTTGTGTCTCACAAGAACTAAAATTAATCAATTAATAAATGTCATTTAAAAACAAAACAATGCAGCAAGCATTATTATCAAAATGTATTAATGCTCAAATATTTTAGAACCTGCAAAACAAAATAGAAATCAGATCTGAATTCAAATAGAAATATCAAATAGTAAATAAAAACAGAAAACAGAAATTTGAAAAAGAAATGGAGGGAGAGCTCACCTGGCTTACGGCCGGCAGCCCGGCCGCAGCAGCCCCGAAGCCAACCGTCGCAGCCCAACACCGGCACCAGCCCGGGAACTAAGCAGCCAGTCCAGCCCATCATACCCCTTCGTGGGGATAAGACCAAAGAGGATGATCTTCATCTTCCTCTCACACGCGCTCGACGACACGATGCCGTGGCCACCTGCTCCTCGGCTCTTTGTCGATCTCTCCTTGAGCGGCCGCGTGACGAGGCGCATCGCTAGAGCCTATAAATACCCCTGGATGAACCCTAGCTCCCCATTTCTTCTTTTCCTCTTCAATTTGCTTCTCAGACCGAAACCCTAACCCGCCGGCCAAATCGTCTCGCCGTCGATGGAGGCACTCCCGAGCCATTCCGTGGTCACCATCGTCTTCCCCGACCTCGACTTGTTCAGCCTACGCAAGGAATCGAGCCACAGAGCCCTGGAGCATCTTCACCGAGCCATCTTCTCCGACGCCGGTCACCATCACCGCCGTCGCTTGGACCACCTCAAGCCACGCCGTCAAGCCCTACGTGCTCGGGGTGAGCTTCTCTTCCGCCTAGTGTGCTCGGCCAGCTCAATTGCATCCCATATCATCGTCGCACCGTAAGCCTGTGAGCGCCGCCGCTTCGCCTCGCCGTCGTTCATGCTCCGGCAACCATTAGGTAGCGGCGATAGCAACATCCGCTTCCCCATCGTGTCTTTGAAGCCAGCGGTAGTCCCCAATCGTCCGGGGGTGGCCCGAGTCGCCGGCGCCGTCGTCGACTGCCCGCCGGCAGAGCTGCTCCCGCGCCACGTCCCGATTTTGACTTGGTCAGCCTCACGTGGCAGCCAACGTGGCATTGGCCCCACTAGTCGATCAGGGGTAGTACTAGACCGGGTACATTTAGTGTTTATGCTTTTAATTTAAAAACCAGTAAAATACTGAAACTTTGCCAAAATAAATAAAATGCATATCAACTCAGAAAAATACAAATAATATATCAAAATGTTCACAAAAATAAACTCTATTCAAATAAAATATAAAACAAAAATGTGTGTCAAAATAAAAATTCACTTATTTTTAACCTTATTAATTATGCCATTTCGTTTATTTAAAATACAATTGGAATTCAATAATTAGTGAAGTTCCAAAATTAAATTTTAACTATTCAGTAACTAAATAAAATGCTAGAATTAGTTTTCTTTATCCCAATTGCATTAACTTAATTAGTAGTGGTAATCCATAAACCCTAATTTGAAAATTCTAAGTTACTATCTTCTTAAATAATAATAAATCAAGAAAATACTAAAAGCCAATATTAATTTAGTAACTTAAATATTGTGAAGTTAAATAATTTTAATTTGCAGGTTACTATTTTTAAAACCTAGTAATAATTGTTAAACCCTGATTCTGAATTAAACCTAAATAGGAGTTACCCTAATTATTAATTCATGTGGAAAATTAATAAAATGTTAAACCATTACTCATTTTGATTCAAAGTAATTAGTAACCACAACTCTATTAGCAATCATCATTTTAGGAGTCGTACAGTAGTTTAGAAACCCTAGTTTCAATTTAAGTAAGGACTGGATCCCATTATTCCATGTGATCATACCAACTTAGAAACAACCCTAAAACCCTAATTATGTATCACATGTGATCATGTGAGATTCACTTGACATATAGAACCCTAATAAGCCACAATTGAATGCATGCTTATGATCCACTAGCATAGGACCAAGTCACACAAAATTATCATTTCATGTCCCTATTCTTTATTAAAAACTTATATGATCCACTAGTGCCACCTAGATATAAACCCTAACTTGTTAATTGAATTAGTACCATTGATCACCACTCCTATATACCATACCATTAGAATCAACCTCAACCATCAAACCCTAGTAGAACTATAATGATAAACCCTAGTACCAACCTTGTGTAGCAATTCACATCACATGCTCCTATTCAATTAAACCCTACTTAGTAATTGATAAGCCACTTAGCTTAGAAGCAATTAG
Organism: Lolium perenne; assembly: GCF_019359855.2. Classification (NCBI taxonomy): domain Eukaryota; kingdom Viridiplantae; phylum Streptophyta; class Magnoliopsida; order Poales; family Poaceae; genus Lolium; species Lolium perenne. Next base: position 246,679,429 of record NC_067247.2, on the reverse strand, counting down.
ATACTACTTAGTAAAGCAATTGTGAAAACCATAGTAAAACTTAATAGCTAATTTATAGAACCATCTTAAATAACCATACTTTGATATGATATATATGGGAAACCATAGTTATAACCTTACCAATACTTGGTGTATAGAAACCCATTCTATTTAAGGACCCAATTAGTTTCTATTAGTATAACTAAATGAATTCAATAGTAAACCCTAGAAAGCCATAGCTTCTATATATGTATAGTTCATATTCTTATTTTAATCTGTTCTTCAAAAGTTATTCTTTTGAAGTACAAATATCAATCAAACCTTAGAAGCCTTAATTCTTCTTTGACATACTAATTATTTCTTAAACAACATGTTCTTCAAAAGTTATTCTTTTGAAGTATAGTATAAGTAATCATCAACCAGGTTCTATAGAACTTAAAAATTGACATTTGTTCTTTACATATTATTCAACCACTATTCTTTATGTGTATGATTGTTATGATGTTTTATATCACTTGATTATGATGCTAATATAACAAACCCTAATAAGAACCTTGTTTGAAAACCATTGTAAAAGTGCAACCAACCCTAAAGAAATCTTTACAACTCATACATCCTAAATCATCGAGGTTAGGTTACGCTTGGGACGATTGCATCTCATTCTATGCATTATAGCATCTTGGCCAGTTCTTTAAACATTGTCCTTACTGGACGATGATGGTATTTCAGCGTTTGGAGTTATCTCGTATCGAAGCTTTTGCCTGCATAATCTTGCTGTCAAGAAAGGCAAGTTCATCGCTTGCTCATGTCATTTGATTATTTTTATCAAACTATATGCAAAGTACTATACTTATCACTCATGCATTGAAAAGCAAATATTATTTTACAATTATGAATATGACTATGTGGTGGGCAATGGAACCATGGTATGTGTTGATATGGTGGAGGTTCCATTGCAATGGGTTATATCACCCTAGGATTAATTACCAATGCCGTCCAGTGATTCTAGCGCCGTACATATCGCGTTGACCATAAGATCTATAATGGCTACGGGAAGTCAATTTGTATCTTTTCCCTTACGCACGCCAACGGATCGGAGAGACGGTGGGGTCTGGAGGCACTGCCGCAATAGGTTGGGAAATCCTTTTAAATCCCCATCCATTGGTGATGTTAATCTCTTCCGATCTATGAAGGATTGTCCAAAGTACACCATGAGTAAAGCCGTATTATCGGGGAAAGTCTTTGGAGGTGTGCGGGTGGACAAAAGGGTGGGTTTGCGATCGCGGAGAAGGCGGTGTGGACTTGGATCTTACACCTGGCCTCACACCAAAGGAAGTGTGGACGGGAAAGTATACGCACAGTTGGCAACAAGGATAAGGTCTCTTATGGGAAAAGTAACGCACCTCTGCAGAGGATACCGAATTGGATTGTCACTCCCTGTTCCAGAAGGGAGCTATGAACGCGGCAGAAAGGAACTCCACGAAGTTACGGTCAACTTTGTGAAAGCTGACGGGCATAGTTTTTAGAATAAAATAAACCTTTTGAAGAAATGTTTACAAAAACTTGCATTGGCCTATGACTTTCTGGTCTATGGCTGTAGCTAGTGCATGATACACCTATTTCCTAATATGAACTTGCTGAGTACGCTCGTACTCATTCTATCCCATTTGAACCCCCTTCTTAGATCAAGGCACCGAAGGAGAAACTACCGTGGAACTCGAAGACAAAGGAGTCAACTGCAACAAGATGAAGAATCCAATCAAAGAAGTCAATGGAGTCAACTTATGCATCAGCTATTATGGAAACCTAGACTAGTAATAGAAGGGAACCTTTCCCTAATCCTAGCACCTAAGTAGTTAGATTTCTATAGCAAGCCAAGTAGCTCATAATCTTGAGTTAGCAATAAGATAGACTACGAGTCGTTCTTCTGGAGCTTTATTTGAAGTTTTACCTCACTGTAAAGTAGGAGGTTGTGTTGATCTTATGTAAACGATTCGTGTGTACCTCTATAGACATACCTTGGACTCGCATATGTTTCTGTTGTACCACTCTGAGAGATGTAATATGAGTGGAACGGTGTTTCACTTGTGTTATGTCAACGACTTGTGTACTACACCATGCAGTGGTACGCTGGGTCATCACAGTGGTATCGAGCAAATGCTTTGACCCTAGGATTAAAACCCTTTAAAGGAGACCTATAGGTTTGGTAGTGTCTATAGGAAGTGTTTTAGCTAAGCCAACTATGCTAAACCAACTATTCTTTTGACTTAAGATGGGTATTCACTTGAGAATAATCCTGACACACTTGAGTCAATCTTTCTTATCAATCTTTCTTAAGTGAAGTTAGTTAGTTATCTTGCTTCATTCCAAATAACTAGAACACCATTGAAGCTTAAGATAATGGGTGGTAGTAGACCACAGTTGGTATACAATACATGGTAGTCCAAAGAGAGGATACAACCATAAGGAAGATATCCTATTGGAAGAAGTATACCAATGCCAGTTATAGTTAAGTAAGAGTCATTAAAAATGTCAAATGACTGATGTTAAGTAAGGGAGATAAGTTATATAAGGTAGTAAATGGCTATGATGAGTCAATCATAGGAGGTAAGGAAGAGTGATAGGAGTTATACAAGTTTACTTTTCATGATAAAATTGGTACTCATATATGATTCACTTAAGAATCATGGTATGATGGAGTAGGACATCATAAGTACGATAACAAAAGGATGATAAGGAGTAGGATTTAGGGAATAGTTCGAAAGCTTAGGTCTTAAAATCCTAATAACTGTACCAAGTATGTTAGAACCATAGTCCCTAATTTAAAGACGACTTATTTAGAGCATATCACATAGAGAAATCCTAGAGTTATAGATGGTATATTCTAAACAATCATGTGTTTAGAGTAGACATGCTAGAACTAATTCTATTTTAGGAAGTAGTCCTCAATAGCACATATATATGGTATACTATTTTGTAGTACTTCCAAAGAAAACTAGGTTAACTTTAACTATCCCAAGCCATTTTGTTTCAAGTTTGTCTCATTGCAAATGTGCAATTAAGATAAATGTTGAGACAAATAGTAGAAATTCACGTATTTGTGCTAAGTATCACAACCTAAACCTATCTTATGTGGTGTTATATACTACACATCTGATCCTGATGTTTAGTGATGTCTTACCCAACTACTATATTCAGGCATATAAGGATGTGTATTATAAGCACAAAGCTGGATTTTCTTGGATTTTCTTGAATCTTCATTGATTGACTAGATCCATACATGAAGTTTGACTTTGATATGCAAATGCATGTTGCAATATCAAGCTCTTACTTGATGTTATAGGTCTAGAGGGTAAAGGTATTCGTGTGAGGAAGTGACGAATTATGAAGATTTTGAAGATAAGATGAAGGTTCACTTGAACAAGGAAGTAAAATTGTGGGAAGCAACCACAATACTCTAAAGGAAGGACTAATCAAAACTCACTTTTATCCTTAATCAAGGAGTATTTCAACATGGAAGTACCATGAAAGTGAGAAAAATAGTGAATATGGAACAGTAGAAGTGAAGCCATATTCATTATGGAAGAAGGGAATGCAAGTGAGGTCACTTACAATACTATTTTCATAGTGTCAACAAGTGGTTTTCTTGCAGAACAAACCCTAGAAGAAGGAAAATGGACAAGTGAAGTCGTAGCCAATATTATAAGACCGCAGCTGATATAGGATAATTATGAAGAGAAAGTACGTGAAGTGAGGTATATCTTAACTAAAACTATGTAAGTAGCCGCAGCTGGTAAGTAGATATTGACTAGAACCATAACATAGCCACAGCTGGTATCCAATAAGCCACATCTGGTACTAGGTAGTCTGCTGGTATCAGATAGCCACAGCCTGAACATTTCTTTACCCTAAAAGAAAGGGGGATTCCGCAGCTAGTATTTCACAGCTGATATCTCGTGGTTGGTAAATATTAAGTCGGAGGATTCATAATGGATACCCACAACTGTGTGGATACACCGCAAAGAATTCTTCGTGAGACTTTAGAAAGGTACAAAATATAAACCAGACTTAAACCAACTACCTACCCTTGGAGTTTAATGATTAGAAGAAAGGAAGTTTGAAGATTATTAGTAAACTCCAAGGGGGAGAGGAAGGCTGAATGAGAAGTATTAAGATATTATTTTGAGTATGATAGACGGAGAAAAAGGTCTGAACTGAGAGGAAGTCTGATCTTATTTTTATAAAGTTGTTGGGAACTACCTATATAAAAGTACTCTCAGGAAGTTGTCAGACCAGAAGCCGAGGTTCATATCTCGAGGAAGTAAGGGTTATACCTTTACTTGAGTGGGTAATTGTTATTACTCAAAATCAAGAGAAATCAAGTACGTCTAAGTTAATGAAGTTGGATGAAGAAGTTATCGGAGGACAATCAAAGCTTAAGAACATACTATACGAAGGAGTTTGACCCTACTAAAACATAAGCCTATTGGAAAGATTCCTCTCATGGAACTTAAAGAAACCAAAGGGAAGATAACTAGTATAAACTAGAAGCCATGATTGGATGGACTAAATGAGTCTAATCCATTCGTAGGACTAAAACCACCAGGACCATGCCTATTATAAATACCTTACCAAGTACCATTACTTTCGTTATGGTAGTAAGGGAAAACAATACCTTACTTTAAACCAATCTTTTAGAATCAAGGTTTGAACATCGCAGCTGGTACACCATAGTGTCATATTACACCACAGCTGGATTACCGCAGCTGGTAGAACCAAGTTTTAAGTACCCAAATAGAAAGATGTCACCACAACCATTAGTAAAGTTCCTTAACACCATAAGATGTCCTAATCCAAGGATCTTTGGAGAGAAAGCCTATAAATTTAGAGTGTTGGACGAAATCATAGAATTAAAAAAATATATATATATATATCAGTGCCAGACATCAGAAGACTACATGAAGGATCTGGACTAGGGATATATTCAATTATATCTAATGTGATCACCATGGAGTTGAAGGATGGTGATCAGTTCAAGACGTTTCCACATTCCGAAACATGAGAGCGTTCGAACTTCGGGACGAAGTTCAGTTTAAGGGGGAGAGGCTGTAATATCCCAGGTTTAGAGGCAATAAAATGAGAGAACACCAAAGTGTGCATTGCATTCATGCATAGAAAATCCGGGGGATTTTCGCGCTTTCAAATAAAACTTACCACAAGAATCGAAGTTTCACTTGACTTGTCGGAACTGAAGTAGATCATCAAGTCAAGCGCTATAAACTTCACTGTGATCTTTACTAAAACCTTATTTTGGGTAGACATGATTTGATCTATGGATTAGATCAAATGGAATTAGATTTACAACAACACATTCTTTAAGAATCAAACCCTAACTTATTAACACTTAAAAGTTAGCAACTACCTTTGTGTGTAATTAATTCACTTATAAATACGGTAAACCACAGGGTCTAAAGTGCATAAAAGCCACACATTCTTATTTAAATCATAACTTATTAAGTATATGGAATATCATAAAACTGAATCCATTTACATTACGATTTATAGTTCAAACTATTTGAATCAAACTGACTATGAGTATTTTGAAACTCATGTGATCATGCCTTGGTGAAATCAAAACCAACTATCCAAATTTGAGGAATAACCTTCAACCTTGATCTTTTGACCAATATTATAATATAAATCCAATCCAATATGATATAGTGACTCATCAACAATAATAAAACCATCCACAAGATATTTAGTAGCAAATGCCACTTGGCTATCCAAAAATAAATCATATGAGGGGATAAGGATCATGCCACATGAGATGAAAATATCTACATGACTTGCATCCTAAGCTTTGCCACCTCATGCTCAAAGGATTGCTATGGATGAGGGCATGACAACCAAGCACCTTAGTTATCTAACCAACACAAGAGTCACCACCTATGTGTCATGATACTAGAGCTTGCCCAAGCCTATAAATAGAGCTACACCCTTCATCCCTTTACTCATCTTGTAGCATGTTACATGGGAACAAACACATAGAGCCACCCCATTGGGATTAGCTAGGATCAAAATGAAGAAGCTAGGAGGTGGAGGCATACCACAAGATGCAGGTTTATCAGAATTCCTGAAGAACAAGCTACAGAAGATTAGAAGGTAGAATCCCTAGGCAAACCATATCTTTAGAGGATCATATCATCATATCTTGAGTAGGACCTTAGGCTATTACAAGACAATTAGAAGTGTGAGAGATTATAGATGCTAACCATATCCATATCTATCCTAGAGAATATTAGAGTAGTATTAAATTCTACTTGTTCAAACCAACCATTAATCTTGGAGGTGAGAGCCATGTTCCATTAGTGAAACATAACCCAAGCTTATGCCCATATCCTAATTCTAGATGTGTATTATATTGGTGATCCCTAATTAAACCCTAAACTATATTTGAATTCCAATCCAAGCATCACTTTGGATCATAAGTAGAACCCTGCCATGCCTCATGCCTATTCAATATTTCAATTAGTGAAGTATTCCTAAAAACTCTAACCCTTTCATATAGTATCCATCCCACATAAAATATTGTTACCTAACTTGTGTATCATATATCACAAGTATCAACCAAGCCATAGATACTTTAAGACTAAATGCCATTTGGTGAGTAGAGTGAAACAAACATTCAATTCTATTTTGCTCCCCAAGTACTTGCTTTGGGAACCAAATGAAATAATAGTTTATAAAATAGAATCACCACAAGAGCAAATGAATTAACCATGAGGAATATAGGATTCATCTTAAATACTTTATGTCAAAGCTTGATTGATGATTATAGAGGTTATATAACCATCTTCTTAAACCCTAAGAAATAATCCTTCACATAAAATCATAAACCCAATTCCATTTTCCTTTCCATTTGTTAAACCCTAGTTATACCCAAATTCTATATTAATAATCACTAGGCTAAGCACTTGTAAAATAGAATATGTTCACCATTCACATATTCTTAATTTCAGATCTTTTAAAACAGAATTGATTCTTAAATTTAAAATAATTGAATTGAACCCTAAATCTATAACTATTTTAAATTTTGAGTTGTGTCTCACAAGAACTAAAATTAATCAATTAATAAATGTCATTTAAAAACAAAACAATGCAGCAAGCATTATTATCAAAATGTATTAATGCTCAAATATTTTAGAACCTGCAAAACAAAATAGAAATCAGATCTGAATTCAAATAGAAATATCAAATAGTAAATAAAAACAGAAAACAGAAATTTGAAAAAGAAATGGAGGGAGAGCTCACCTGGCTTACCTGGCCAGCAGCCCAGCACCGCAGCAGCCCGAAGCCAACCGTCGCAGCCCAACACCAGCACCAGCCCAGGAACTAAGCAGCCCAGTCCAGCCCATCATACCCCTTCGTGGGGATAAGACCAAAGAGGATGATCTTCATCTTCCTCTCACACGCGCTCGGCTTGACACGATGCCGTGGCCACCGCTCCTCGGCTTCTTGTCGATCTCTCCTTGAGCGGCCGCGTGCCGAGGCGCATCGCTAGAGCCTATAAATACCCCTGGATGAACCCTAGCTCCCCATTTCTTCTTTTCCTCTTCAATTTGCTTCTCAGACCGAAACCCTAACCCGCCGGCCAAATCGTCTCGCCGTCGATGGAGGCACTCCCGAGCCATTCCGTGGTCACCATCGTCTTCCCCGACCTCGACTTGTTCAGCCTACGCAAGGAATCGAGCCGCAGAGCCCTGGAGCATCTTCACCGAGCCATCTTCTCCGACGCCGGTCACCATCACCGCCGTCGCTTCAGACCACCTCAAGCCACGCCGTCAAGCCCTACGTGCTCAGGGTGAGCTTCTCTTCCGCCTAGTGTGCTCGGCCAGCTCAATTGCATCCCATATCATCGTCGCACCGTAAGCCTGTGAGCGCCGCCGCTTCGCCTCGCCGTCGTTCATGCTCCGGCAACCATTAGGTAGCGGCGATAGCAACATCCGCTTCCCCATCGTGTGCTGAAGCCAGCGGTAGTCCCCAATCGTCCGGGGGTGGCCCGAGTCGCCGGCGCCGTCGTCGACTGCCCGCCGGCAGAGCTGCTCCCGCGCCACGTCCCGATTTTGACTTGGTCAGCCTCACGTGGCAGCCAACGTGGCATTGGCCCCACTAGTCAGTCACTGGGGTAGTACTAGACCGGGTACATTTAGTGTTTCTGCTTTTAATTTAAAAACCAGTAAAATACTGAAACTTTGCCAAAATAAATAAAATGCATATCAACTCAGAAAAATACAAATAATATATCAAAATGTTCACAAAAATAAACTCTATTCAAATAAAATATAAAACAAAAATGTGTGTCAAAATAAAAATTCACTTATTTTTAACCTTATTAATTATGCCATTTCGTTTATTTAAAATACAATTGGAATTCAATAATTAGTGAAGTTCCAAAATTAAATTTTAACTATTCAGTAACTAAATAAAATGCTAGAATTAGTTTTCTTTATCCCAATTGCATTAACTTAATTAGTAGTGGTAATCCATAAACCCTAATTTGAAAATTCTAAGTTACTATCTTCTTAAATAATAATAAATCAAGAAAATACTAAAAGCCAATATTAATTTAGTAACTTAAATATTGTGAAGTTAAATAATTTTAATTTGCAGGTTACTATTTTTAAAACCTAGTAATAATTGTTAAACCCTGATTCTGAATTAAACCTAAATAGGAGTTACCCTAATTATTAATTCATGTGGAAAATTAATAAAATGTTAAACCATTACTCATTTTGATTCAAAGTAATTAGTAACCACAACTCTATTAGCAATCATCATTTTTGGAGTCGTAAATTAGTAGTTTAGAAACCCTAGTTTCAATTTAAGTAAGGACTGGATCCCATTATTCCATGTGATCATACCAACTTAGAAACAACCCTAAAACCCTAATTATGTATCACATGTGATCATGTGAGATTCACTTGACATATAGAACCCTAATAAGCCACAATTGAATGCATGCTTATGATCCACTAGCATAGGACCAAGTCACACAAAATTATCATTTCATGTCCCTATTCTTTATTAAAAACTTATATGATCCACTAGTGCCACCTAGATATAAACCCTAACTTGTTAATTGAATTAGTACCATTGATCACCACTCCTATATACCATACCATTAGAATCAACCTCAACCATCAAACCCTAGTAGAACTATAATGATAAACCCTAGTACCAACCTTGTGTAGCAATTCACATCACATGCTCCTATTCAATTAAACCCTACTTAGTAATTGATAAGCCACTTAGCTTAGAAGCAATTAGATACTACTTAGTAAAGCAATTGTGAAAACCATAGTAAAACTTAATAGCTAATTTATAGAACCATCTTAAATAACCATACTTTGATATGATATATATGGGAAACCATAGTTATAACCTTACCAATACTTGGTGTATAGAAACCCATTCTATTTAAGGACCCAATTAGTTTCTATTAGTATAACTAAATGAATTCAATAGTAAACCCTAGAAAGCCATAGCTTCTATATATGTATAGTTCATATTCTTATTTTAATCTGTTCTTCAAAAGTTATTCTTTTGAAGTACAAATATCAATCAAACCTTAGAAGCCTTAATTCTTCTTTGACATACTAATTATTTCTTAAACAACATGTTCTTCAAAAGTTATTCTTTTGAAGTATAGTATAAGTAATCATCAACCAGGTTCTATAGAACTTAAAAATTGACAACTGTTCTTTACATATTATTCAACCACTATTCTTTATGTGTATGATTGTTATGATGTTTTATATCACTTGATTATGATGCTAATATAACAAACCCTAATAAGAACCTTGTTTGAAAACCATTGTAAAAGTGCAACCAACCCTAAAGAAATCTTTACAACTCATACATCCTAAATCATCGAGGTTAGGTTACGCTTGGGACGATTGCATCTCATTCTATGCATTATAGCATCTTTGCCAGTTCTTTAAACATTGTCCTTACCGGACGATGATGGTATTTCAGCATTTGGAGTTATCACGTATCGAAGCTTTTGCCTGCATAATCTTGCAGTCAAGAAAGGCAAGTTCATCGCTTGCTCATGTCATTTGATTATTTTTATCAAACTATATGCAAAGTACTATACTTATCACTCATGCATTGAAAAGCAAATATTATTTTACAATTATGAATATGACTATGTGGTGGGCAATGGAACCATGGTATGTGTTGATATGGTGGAGGTTCCATTGCAATGGGTTATATCACCCTAGGATTAATTACCAATGCCGTCCAGTGATTCTAGCGCCGTACATATCGCGTTGACCATAAGATCTATAATGGCTCTGGGGAAGTCAGCTGTATCTTTTCCCTTCTGCACGCCAACGGATCGGAGAGACGGTGGGGTGCTGGAGGCACTGCCGCAATAGGTTGGGAAATCCTTTTAAATCCCCATCCATTGGTGATGTTAATCTCTTCCGATCTATGAAGGATTGTCCAAAGTACACCATGAGTAAAGCCGTATTATCGGGGGAAAGTCTACTGGAGGTGTGCGGGTGGACAAAAGGGTGGGTTTGCAGTCGCGGAGAAGGCGGTGTGGACTTGGATCTTACACCTGGCCTCACACCAAAGGAAGTGTGGACGGGAAAGTATACGCCTGGTTGGCAACAAGGATAAGGTCTCTTATGGGAAAAGTAACGCACCTCTGCAGAGGATACTGAATTGTGACTGTCACTCCCTGTTCCAGGAAGGGAGCTATGACGCGGGCAGAAAGGAACTCCACGAAGTTCTGGTCAACCTGTGAAGACTGACGGGCATAGTTTTCAGAATAAAATAAACCTTTTGAAGAAATGTTTACAAAAACTTGCATTGGCCTATGACTTTCTGGTCTATGGCTGTAGCTAGTGCATGATACACCTATTTCCTAATATGAACTTGCTGAGTACGCTCGTACTCATTCTATCCCATTTGAACCCCCTTCTTAGATCAAGGCACCGAAGGAGAAACTACCGTGGAACTCGAAGACAAAGGAGTCAACTGCAACAAGATGAAGAATCCAATCAAAGAAGTCAATGGAGTCAACTTCTGCATCAGCTATTATGGAAACCTAGACTAGTAATAGAAGGGAACCTTTCCCTAATCCTAGCACCTAAGTAGTTAGATTTCTATAGCAAGCCAAGTAGCTCATAATCTTGAGTTAGCAATAAGATAGACTACGAGTCGTTCTTCTGGAGCTTTATTTGAAGTTTTACCTCACTGTAAAGTAGGAGGTTGTGTTGATCTTATGTAAACAGTTCGTGTGTACCTCTATAGACATACCTTGGACTCGCATATGTTTCTGTTGTACCACTCTGAGAGATGTAATATGAGTGGAACGGTGTTTCACTTGTGTTATGTCAACGACTTGTGTACTACACCATGCAGTGGTACGCTGGGTCATCACAGCTGGTATCAGAGCAAATGCTTTGACCCTAGGATTAAAACCCTTTAAAGGAGACCTATAGGTTTGGTAGTGTCTATAGGAAGTGTTTTAGCTAAGCCAACTATGCTAAACCAACTATTCTTTTGACTTAAGATGGGTATTCACTTGAGAATAATCCTGACACACTTGAGTCAATCTTTCTTATCAATCTTTCTTAAGTGAAGTTAGTTAGTTATCTTGCTTCATTCCAAATAACTAGAACACCATTGAAGCTTAAGATAATGGGTGGTAGTAGACCACAGTTGGTATACAATACATGGTAGTCCAAAGAGAGGATACAACCATAAGGAAGATATCCTATTGGAAGAAGTATACCAATGCCAGTTATAGTTAAGTAAGAGTCATTAAAAATGTCAAATGACTGATGTTAAGTAAGGGAGATAAGTTATATAAGGTAGTAAATGGCTATGATGAGTCAATCATAGGAGGTAAGGAAGAGTGATAGGAGTTATACAAGTTTACTTTTCATGATAAAATTGGTACTCATATATGATTCACTTAAGAATCATGGTATGATGGAGTAGGACATCATAAGTACGATAACAAAAGGATGATAAGGAGTAGGATTTAGGGAATAGTTCGAAAGCTTAGGTCTTAAAATCCTAATAACTGTACCAAGTATGTTAGAACCATAGTCCCTAATTTAAAGACGACTTATTTAGAGCATATCACATAGAGAAATCCTAGAGTTATAGATGGTATATTCTAAACAATCATGTGTTTAGAGTAGACATGCTAGAACTAATTCTATTTTAGGAAGTAGTCCTCAATAGCACATATATATGGTATACTATTTTGTAGTACTTCCAAAGAAAACTAGGTTAACTTTAACTATCCCAAGCCATTTTGTTTCAAGTTTGTCTCATTGCAAATGTGCAATTAAGATAAATGTTGAGACAAATAGTAGAAATTCACGTATTTGTGCTAAGTATCACAACCTAAACCTATCTTATGTGGTGTTATATACTACACATCTGATCCTGATGTTTAGTGATGTCTTACCCAACTACTATATTCAGGCATATAAGGATGTGTATTATAAGCACAAAGCTGGATTTTCTTGGATTTTCTTGAATCTTCATTGATTGACTAGATCCATACATGAAGTTTGACTTTGATATGCAAATGCATGTTGCAATATCAAGCTCTTACTTGATGTTATAGGTCTAGAGGGTAAAGGTATTCGTGTGAGGAAGTGACGAATTATGAAGATTTTGAAGATAAGATGAAGGTTCACTTGAACAAGGAAGTAAAATTGTGGGAAGCAACCACAATACTCTAAAGGAAGGACTAATCAAAACTCACTTTTATCCTTAATCAAGGAGTATTTCAACATGGAAGTACCATGAAAGTGAGAAAAATAGTGAATATGGAACAGTAGAAGTGAAGCCATATTCATTATGGAAGAAGGGAATGCAAGTGAGGTCACTTACAATACTATTTTCATAGTGTCAACAAGTGGTTTTCTTGCAGAACAAACCCTAGAAGAAGGAAAATGGACAAGTGAAGTCGTAGCCAATATTATAAGACCGCAGCTGATATAGGATAATTATGAAGAGAAAGTACGTGAAGTGAGGTATATCTTAACTAAAACTATGTAAGTAGCCGCAGCTGGTAAGTAGATATTGACTAGAACCATAACATAGCCACAGCTGGTATCCAATAAGCCACATCTGGTACTAGGTAGTCTGCAGCTGGTATCAGATAGCCACAGCCTGAACATTTCTTTACCCTAAAAGAAAGGGGGATTCCGCAGCTAGTATTTCACAGCTGATATCTCGTGGTTGGTAAATATTAAGTCGGAGGATTCATAATGGATACCCACAACTGTGTGGATACACCGCAAAGAATTCTTCGTGAGACTTTAGAAAGGTACAAAATATAAACCAGACTTAAACCAACTACCTACCCTTGGAGTTTAATGATTAGAAGAAAGGAAGTTTGAAGATTATTAGTAAACTCCAAGGGGGAGAGGAAGGCTGAATGAGAAGTATTAAGATATTATTTTGAGTATGATAGACGGAGAAAAAGGTCTGAACTGAGAGGAAGTCTGATCTTATTTTTATAAAGTTGTTGGGAACTACCTATATAAAAGTACTCTCAGGAAGTTATCAGACCAGAAGCCGAGGTTCATATCTCGAGGAAGTAAGGGTTATACCTTTACTTGAGTGGGTAATTGTTATTACTCAAAATCAAGAGAAATCAAGTACGTCTAAGTTAATGAAGTTGGATGAAGAAGTTATCGGAGGACAATCAAAGCTTAAGAACATACTATACGAAGGAGTTTGACCCTACTAAAACATAAGCCTATTGGAAAGATTCCTCTCATGGAACTTAAAGAAACCAAAGGGAAGATAACTAGTATAAACTAGAAGCCATGATTGGATGGACTAAATGAGTCTAATCCATTCGTAGGACTAAAACCACCAGGACCATGCCTATTATAAATACCTTACCAAGTACCATTACTTTCGTTATGGTAGTAAGGGAAAACAATACCTTACTTTAAACCAATCTTTTAGAATCAAGGTTTGAACATCGCAGCTGGTACACCATAGTGTCATATTACACCACAGCTGGATTACCGCAGCTGGTAGAACCAAGTTTTAAGTACCCAAATAGAAAGATGTCACCACAACCATTAGTAAAGTTCCTTAACACCATAAGATGTCCTAATCCAAGGATCTTTGGAGAGAAAGCCTATAAATTTAGAGTGTTGGACGAAATCATAGAATTAAAAAAAAAAATATATATATATATATCAGTGCCAGACATCAGAAGACTACATGAAGGATCTGGACTAGGGATATATTCAATTATATCTAATGTGATCACCATGGAGTTGAAGGATGGTGATCAGTTCAAGACGTTTCCACATTCCGAAACATGAGAGCGTTCGAACTTCGGGACGAAGTTCAGTTTAAGGGGGAGAGGCTGTAATATCCCAGGTTTAGAGGCAATAAAATGAGAGAACACCAAAGTGTGCATTGCATTCATGCATAGAAAATCCGGGGGATTTTCGCGCTTTCAAATAAAACTTACCACAGTAACTGAAGTTTCACTTGACTTGCTGGAACTGAAGTAGATCATCAAGTCAAGCGCTATAAACTTCACTGTGATCTTTACTAAAACCTTATTTTGGGTAGACATGATTTGATCTATGGATTAGATCAAATGGAATTAGATTTACAACAACACATTCTTTAAGAATCAAACCCTAACTTATTAACACTTAAAAGTTAGCAACTACCTTTGTGTGTAATTAATTCACTTATAAATACGGTAAACCACAGGGTCTAAAGTGCATAAAAGCCACACATTCTTATTTAAATCATAACTTATTAAGTATATGGAATATCATAAAACTGAATCCATTTACATTACGATTTATAGTTCAAACTATTTGAATCAAACTGACTATGAGTATTTTGAAACTCATGTGATCATGCCTTGGTGAAATCAAAACCAACTATCCAAATTTGAGGAATAACCTTCAACCTTGATCTTTTGACCAATATTATAATATAAATCCAATCCAATATGATATAGTGACTCATCAACAATAATAAAACCATCCACAAGATATTTAGTAGCAAATGCCACTTGGCTATCCAAAAATAAATTATATGAGGGGATAAGGATCATGCCACATGAGATGAAAATATCTACATGACTTGCATCCTAAGCTTTGCCACCTCATGCTCAAAGGATTGCTATGGATGAGGGCATGACAACCAAGCACCTTAGTTATCTAACCAACACAAGAGTCACCACCTATGTGTCATGATACTAGAGCTTGCCCAAGCCTATAAATAGAGCTACACCCTTCATCCCTTTACTCATCTTGTAGCATGTTACATGGGAACAAACACATAGAGCCACCCCATTGGGATTAGCTAGGATCAAAATGAAGAAGCTAGGAGGTGGAGGCATACCACAAGATGCAGGTTTATCAGAATTCCTGAAGAACAAGCTACAGAAGATTAGAAGGTAGAATCCCTAGGCAAACCATATCTTTAGAGGATCATATCATCATATCTTGAGTAGGACCTTAGGCTATTACAAGACAATTAGAAGTGTGAGAGATTATAGATGCTAACCATATCCATATCTATCCTAGAGAATATTAGAGTAGTATTAAATTCTACTTGTTCAAACCAACCATTAATCTTGGAGGTGAGAGCCATGTTCCATTAGTGAAACATAACCCAAGCTTATGCCCATATCCTAATTCTAGATGTGTATCATATTGGTGATCCCTAATTAAACCCTAAACTATATTTGAATTCCAATCCAAGCATCACTTTGGATCATAAGTAGAACCCTGCCATGCCTCATGCCTATTCAATATTTCAATTAGTGAAGTATTCCTAAAAACTCTAACCCTTTCATATAGTATCCATCCCACATAAAATATTGTTACCTAACTTGTGTATCATATATCACAAGTATCAACCAAGCCATAGATACTTTAAGACTAAATGCCATTTGGTGAGTAGAGTGAAACAAACATTCAATTCTATTTTGCTCCCCAAGTACTTGCTTTGGGAACCAAATGAAATAATAGTTTATAAAATAGAATCACCACAAGAGCAAATGAATTAACCATGAGGAATATAGGATTCATCTTAAATACTTTATGTCAAAGCTTGATTGATGATTATAGAGGTTATATAACCATCTTCTTAAACCCTAAGAAATAATCCTTCACATAAAATCATAAACCCAATTCCATTTTCCTTTCCATTTGTTAAACCCTAGTTATACCCAAATTCTATATTAATAATCACTAGGCTAAGCACTTGTAAAATAGAATATGTTCACCATTCACATATTCTTAATTTCAGATCTTTTAAAACAGAATTGATTCTTAAATTTAAAATAATTGAATTGAACCCTAAATCTATAACTATTTTAAATTTTGAGTTGTGTCTCACAAGAACTAAAATTAATCAATTAATAAATGTCATTTAAAAACAAAACAATGCAGCAAGCATTATTATCAAAATGTATTAATGCTCAAATATTTTAGAACCTGCAAAACAAAATAGAAATCAGATCTGAATTCAAATAGAAATCTCAAATAGTAAATAAAAACAGAAAACAGAAATTTGAAAAAGAAATGGAGGGAGAGCTCACCTGGCTTACCTGGCCAGCAGCCCAGCACCGCAGCAGCCCGAAGCCAACCGTCGCAGCCCAACACCAGCACCAGCCCAGGAACTAAGCAGCCCAGTCCAGCCCATCATACCCCTTCGTGGGGATAAGACCAAAGAGGATGATCTTCATCTTCCTCTCACACGCGCTCGACAGCACGATGCCGTGGCCACCTGCTCCTCGCTGCTGTCGATCTCTCCTTGAGCGGCCGCGTGACGAGGCGCATCGCTAGAGCCTATAAATACCCCTGGATGAACCCTAGCTCCCCATTTCTTCTTTTCCTCTTCAATTTGCTTCTCAGACCGAAACCCTAACCCGCCGGCCAAATCGTCTCGCCGTCGATGGAGGCACTCCCGAGCCATTCCGTGGTCACCATCGTCTTCCCCGACCTCGACTTGTTCAGCCTACGCAAGGAATCGAGCCGCAGAGCCCTGGAGCATCTTCACCGAGCCATCTTCTCCGACGCCGGTCACCATCACCGCCGTCGCTTCAGACCACCTCAAGCCACGCCGTCAAGCCCTACGTGCTCAGGGTGAGCTTCTCTTCCGCCTAGTGTGCTCGGCCAGCTCAATTGCATCCCATATCATCGTCGCACCGTAAGCCTGTGAGCGCCGCCGCTTCGCCTCGCCGTCGTTCATGCTCCGGCAACCATTAGGTAGCGGCGATAGCAACATCCGCTTCCCCATCGTGTGCTGAAGCCAGCGGTAGTCCCCAATCGTCCGGGGGTGGCCCGAGTCGCCGGCGCCGTCGTCGACTGCCCGCCGGCAGAGCTGCTCCCGCGCCACGTCCCGATTTTGACTTGGTCAGCCTCACGTGGCAGCCAACGTGGCATTGGCCCCACTAGTCAGTCACTGGGGTAGTACTAGACCGGGTACATTTAGTGTTTCTGCTTTTAATTTAAAAACCAGTAAAATACTGAAACTTTGCTAAAATAAATAAAATGCATATCAACTCAGAAAAATACAAATAATATATCAAAATGTTCACAAAAATAAACTCTATTCAAATAAAATATAAAACAAAAATGTGTGTCAAAATAAAAATTCACTTATTTTTAACCTTATTAATTATGCCATTTCGTTTATTTAAAATACAATTGGAATTCAATAATTAGTGAAGTTCCAAAATTAAATTTTAACTATTCAGTAACTAAATAAAATGCTAGAATTAGTTTTCTTTATCCCAATTGCATTAACTTAATTAGTAGTGGTAATCCATAAACCCTAATTTGAAAATTCTAAGTTACTATCTTCTTAAATAATAATAAATCAAGAAAATACTAAAAGCCAATATTAATTTAGTAACTTAAATATTGTGAAGTTAAATAATTTTAATTTGCAGGTTACTATTTTTAAAACCTAGTAATAATTGTTAAACCCTGATTCTGAATTAAACCTAAATAGGAGTTACCCTAATTATTAATTCATGTGGAAAATTAATAAAATGTTAAACCATTACTCATTTTGATTCAAAGTAATTAGTAACCACAACTCTATTAGCAATCATCATTTTAGGAGTCGTACAGTAGTTTAGAAACCCTAGTTTCAATTTAAGTAAGGACTGGATCCCATTATTCCATGTGATCATACCAACTTAGAAACAACCCTAAAACCCTAATTATGTATCACATGTGATCATGTGAGATTCACTTGACATATAGAACCCTAATAAGCCACAATTGAATGCATGCTTATGATCCACTAGCATAGGACCAAGTCACACAAAATTATCATTTCATGTCCCTATTCTTTATTAAAAACTTATATGATCCACTAGTGCCACCTAGATATAAACCCTAACTTGTTAATTGAATTAGTACCATTGATCACCACTCCTATATACCATACCATTAGAATCAACCTCAACCATCAAACCCTAGTAGAACTATAATGATAAACCCTAGTACCAACCTTGTGTAGCAATTCACATCACATGCTCCTATTCAATTAAACCCTACTTAGTAATTGATAAGCCACTTAGCTTAGAAGCAATTAGATACTACTTAGTAAAGCAATTGTGAAAACCATAGTAAAACTTAATAGCTAATTTATAGAACCATCTTAAATAACCATACTTTGATATGATATATATGGGAAACCATAGTTATAACCTTACCAATACTTGGTGTATAGAAACCCATTCTATTTAAGGACCCAATTAGTTTCTATTAGTATAACTAAATGAATTCAATAGTAAACCCTAGAAAGCCATAGCTTCTATATATGTATAGTTCATATTCTTATTTTAATCTGTTCTTCAAAAGTTATTCTTTTGAAGTACAAATATCAATCAAACCTTAGAAGCCTTAATTCTTCTTTGACATACTAATTATTTCTTAAACAACATGTTCTTCAAAAGTTATTCTTTTGAAGTATAGTATAAGTAATCATCAACCAGGTTCTATAGAACTTAAAAATTGACAACTGTTCTTTACATATTATTCCACCACTATTCTTTATGTGTATGATTGTTATGATGTTTTATATCACTTGATTATGATGCTAATATAACAAACCCTAATAAGAACCTTGTTTGAAAACCATTGTAAAAGTGCAACCAACCCTAAAGAAATCTTTACAACTCATACATCCTAAATCATCGAGGTTAGGTTACGCTTGGGACGATTGCATCTCATTCTATGCATTATAGCATCTTTGCCAGTTCTTTAAACATTGTCCTTACCGGACGATGATGGTATTTCAGCATTTGGAGTTATCACGTATCGAAGCTTTTGCCTGCATAATCTTGCAGTCAAGAAAGGCAAGTTCATCGCTTGCTCATGTCATTTGATTATTTTTATCAAACTATATGCAAAGTACTATACTTATCACTCATGCATTGAAAAGCAAATATTATTTTACAATTATGAATATGACTATGTGGTGGGCAATGGAACCATGGTATGTGTTGATATGGTGGAGGTTCCATTGCAATGGGTTATATCACCCTAGGATTAATTACCAATGCCGTCCAGTGATTCTAGCGCCGTACATATCGCGTTGACCATAAGATCTATAATGGCTCTGGGGAAGTCAGCTGTATCTTTTCCCTTCTGCACGCCAACGGATCGGAGAGACGGTGGGGTGCTGGAGGCACTGCCGCAATAGGTTGGGAAATCCTTTTAAATCCCCATCCATTGGTGATGTTAATCTCTTCCGATCTATGAAGGATTGTCCAAAGTACACCATGAGTAAAGCCGTATTATCGGGGGAAAGTCTACTGGAGGTGTGCGGGTGGACAAAAGGGTGGGTTTGCAGTCGCGGAGAAGGCGGTGTGGACTTGGATCTTACACCTGGCCTCACACCAAAGGAAGTGTGGACGGGAAAGTATACGCCTGGTTGGCAACAAGGATAAGGTCTCTTATGGGAAAAGTAACGCACCTCTGCAGAGGATACTGAATTGTGACTGTCACTCCCTGTTCCAGGAAGGGAACTGCGAACGCGGCAGGAAAGGAACTCCACGAAGTTCTGGTCAACCTGTGAAGACTGACGGGCATAGTTTTCAGAATAAAATAAACCTTTTGAAGAAATGTTTACAAAAACTTGCATTGGCCTATGACTTTCTGATCTATGGCTGTAGCTAGTGCATGATACACCTATTTCCTAATATGAACTTGCTGAGTACGCTCGTACTCATTCTATCCCATTTGAACCCCCTTCTTAGATCAAGGCACCGAAGGAGAAACTACCGTGGAACTCGAAGACAAAGGAGTCAACTGCAACAAGATGAAGAATCCAATCAAAGAAGTCAATGGAGTCAACTTCTGCATCAGCTATTATGGAAACCTAGACTAGTAATAGAAGGGAACCTTTCCCTAATCCTAGCACCTAAGTAGTTAGATTTCTATAGCAAGCCAAGTAGCTCATAATCTTGAGTTAGCAATAAGATAGACTACGAGTCGTTCTTCTGGAGCTTTATTTGAAGTTTTACCTCACTGTAAAGTAGGAGGTTGTGTTGATCTTATGTAAACAGTTCGTGTGTACCTCTATAGACATACCTTGGACTCGCATATGTTTCTGTTGTACCACTCTGAGAGATGTAATATGAGTGGAACGGTGTTTCACTTGTGTTATGTCAACGACTTGTGTACTACACCATGCAGTGGTACGCTGGGTCATCACATCCATATGCAACAGCGGAGCATGTATCTCTCCCACACAATGAATGCTAGGATCCAACTTTATTCAAACAAAACAAAAGCAAACAGACGCTCCAAGTAAAGCACATAAGATGTGATGGAATAAAAATGTAGTTTCACTAGAGGAACCTGATAATGTTGTCGATGAAGAAGGGGATGCCTTGGGCATCCCCAAGCTTAGATGCTTGAGTCTTCTTGAAATATGCAGGGATGAACCACGGGGGCATCCCCAAGCTTAGAGCTTTCACTCTCCTTGATCATATTGTATCATCCTCCTCTCTTGATCCTTGAAAACTTCCTCCACACCAAACTCAAAACAACTCATTAGAGAGTTAGTGCATAATCAAAATTCACATGTTCAGAGGTGACATAATCATTCTTAACACTTCTGGACATTGCACAAAGCTGCTGAAAGTTAATGGAATGAAGAAATCCATCAAACATAGCAAAACAGGCAATGCGAAATAAAAGGCAGAATCTGTCAAAACAGAACAGTCCGTAAAGACGAATTTTTTAGGTGCACCAGACTTGCTCAAATGAAAATGCTCAAATTGAATGAAAGTTGCGTCAATATCTGAGGATTAATCACGTAAATTGGCAGATTTTTCTGAGTTACCTACAGAGACTACTGCTCAAATTCGTGACAGCAAGAAATCTGTTTCTGCGCAGTAATCCAAATCTAGTATGAACCTTACTATCAAAGACTTTACTTGGCACAACAATGAAACAAAATTAAGATAAGGAGAGGTTGCTACGGTATTAACAACTTCCAAGACTCAAATATAAAACAAAAGTGCAGAAGTAAAATCATGGGTTGTCTCCCATAAGCGATTTTCTTTAACGCCTTTCAGCTAGACGCAGAAAGTGTGTATCAAGTATTGTCAAGAGATGAAGCATTAACATTCTTACCAGAGGCTCTACGCCTACCCTTCTTACTCTTGTTCTTACTCTTTGGTTTGGGGAATATATGATTTGCATCCAGGTATGGAGGAATTTAGAATGCCTTTTCCCACATCTATTGTTACTCCGAAGAGCTTCAGCAGGGATCTTCCAAGTGTGATTTGTCCTGTACCTACACATTCAATAACGAGATAATCAGTGGATACCGTTTTTCCAAGAAGGGTTGTGAATACTCCTTCAGCTATTCCCTTAGGAATTGTAATAGAGTTATCAGTGAGAGTTATTCCTTCTCCACCTTCAGTAAGTCCCCAGAGTGTCAAAGTTTCATAAATGCTTTCAGGCATAAGGCAAAATTCAGTCATAATATCACAACGAGCATCCAAAATTTTACCATCAATAGTAACTTTAATAGTGGGGTCCCACATTGACGGTTCAGAGTTTATTGGAACATAATCAAAATGCTCACGAATCCGACCATACCCTTCTTTTAAGCAAGATACACTTGTCTCAAGGGTGTTCAATCTATTATAAATACTAACAAGGGATGGATCAAAATTATTAGTGGAGCTAGATGATGTAACCAATTTTTTTATGGCATTAAAAGCTTGATCCCCATCACAATGAAGGAAATCTCCTCCCACTACAACATCTAAGGCATATCTATAACGAAGAATAAGCCCAAAATAAAAATTACTAAGAAGTAAGCTTAGCGTCATTTTAGGTTCAGTTTTATTATAAGAATCAAAAACTCTAGACCTGGCTTCTTTAAAACTCTCCTCACCCCCTTGTTTAAAAGTAAAGATTGATTCCTCGGGTGATAGAGTAACAACTACGGGACTAGTCATGATAAAAAATAAAGTAAATGCATGTAACTAATTTTTTTGGGTTTTTAATATGGAGAATGCAAACAAGATAGTAAATAAAGTAAAGCTAACAACTAATTTTTTTGTATTTTTGATATAGTGCAGCAAACAAAGAAGTAAATAAAAATAAAGCAAGACAAAAACAAAGTAAAGAGATTGGAAGTGGAGACTCCCCTTGCAGCGTGTCTTGATCTCCCCGGCAACGGCGCCAGAAAAAGAGCTTGCTACGTGTACATCACGCGTCCGTTGGGAACCCCAAGAGGAAGGTGTGATGCGTACAGCAACAAGTTTTCCCTCAGTAAGAAACCAAGGTTTATCGAACCAGTAGGAGCCAAGAAGCACGTTGAAGGTTGATGGCGGAGGACTGCAGTGCGGCGCAACACCAGGGATTCCGACGCCAACGTGGAACCTGCACAACACAACCAAAATACTTTACCCCAACGTGACAGTGAGGTTGTCAATCTCACCGGCTTGCTGTAACAAAGGATTAGATGTATAGTGTGGATGATGATGTTTGCAGAGAACAGTAAGAACAATGTTTGCAGTAGATTGTATTCGATGTAAAGAATGGACCGGGGTCCACAGTTCACTAGTGGTGTCTCTCCATAAGATAAATAGCATGTTGGGTGAACAAATTACAGTTGGGCAATTGACAAATAAAGATGGCATGACAATGCACATACATGTTATGATGAGTAGTGTGAGATTTAATTGGGCATTACGACAAAGTACATAGACCGCTATCCAGCATGCATCTATGCCTAAAAAGTCCACCTTCAGGTTATCATCCGAACCCCTTCCAGTATTAAGTTGCAAACAACAGACAATTGCATTAAGTATGGTGCGTAATGTAATCAACAAATACATCCTTAGACATGGCATTGATGTTTTATCCCTAGTGGCACCAGCACATCCACAACCTTAGAACTTTCTGTCACTGTCCCAGATTTAATGGAGGCATGAACCCACTATCGAGCATAAATACTCCCTCTTGGAGTTACAAGTAACGACTTGGCCAGAGGCTCTACTAGCAACGGAGAGCATGCAAGATCATAAACAACACATAGATGATAGATTGATAATCAACATAACATAGCATTCAATATTCATCGGATCCCAACAAACGCAACATGTAGCATTAGAAATAGATGATCTTGATCATGTTAGGCAGCTCACAAGATCCAACAATGATAGCACAATTAGGAGAAGACGACCATCTAGCTACTGCTATGAACCCATAGTCCAGGGGTGAACTACTCACACATCACTCCGGAGGCGACCATGGCGGTGAAGAGTCCTCCAGGAGATGATTCCCCTCTCCGGCAGGGTGCCAGAGGCGATCTCCTGAATCCCCCGAGATGGGATTGGCGGTGGCGGCGTCTCTGGAAGGTTTTCCGTATCGTGGCTCTCGGTACTGGAGTTATTATCGACGAAGGCTTAAGTAGGCGGAAGGGTAGGTCAGGGGGCGCCACGAGGGCCCCACACAACAGGGCGTCGCGGCCCCAGGCCTGGCTGCGCGGCCCTGGCATGTCACCGCCTCGTCGCCCCACTTCGTTTCCCTTTCGGACTTCTGGAAGCTTCGTGGAAAAATAAGATCCTGGGCGTTGATTTCGTCCAATTCCGAGAATATTTCCTTACTAGGATTTCTGAAACCAAAAACAGCAGAAAACTGCAACTGGCTCTTCGGCATCTTGTTAATAGGTTAGTGCCGGAAAATGCATAAATATGACATAAAGTATGTATAAAACATGTAGGTATTGTCATAAAACAAGCATGGAACATAAGAAATTATCGATACGTTGGAGACGTATCAGCATCCAAAACCTTGAGCCAAAACCTATGCCATTTGTGTCCACCATAACTACCTACTATGTGGTATTTTTCTGCCATTCCAAGTAAATACTTCATGTACTACCTTTAAACAATTCAAAACTTTATTACTCCTTATTTGTGTCAATGTTTTATAGCTCATGAGGAAGTATGTGGTGTTTTATCTTTCAATCTTGTTGGGCAGACTTTCACCAATGGACTAGTGGCATATACATCCGCTTATCCAATAATTTTGCAAAAAGAGCTGGCAACGGGGTGCTCAGCCCCAATTAATTAACTTTCATTAATAATTCTCTTCACATGTTTTGCCCTGATTTATCAGTAATCAACTTAATTTTGCAATAGACACTCCTCCATGGTATGTGAAATGTTGGAAGGCACCCGAGGATTCTGTTAGCCATGGCTTGTGAAA
Organism: Lolium perenne; assembly: GCF_019359855.2. Lineage (NCBI taxonomy): Eukaryota > Viridiplantae > Streptophyta > Magnoliopsida > Poales > Poaceae > Lolium > Lolium perenne. The sequence goes on along the minus strand of NC_067247.2, from coordinate 246,654,662 downwards.
GCAAAAGGTTGGGAGGAGTGTCATCTATAAATAAAACTAAAATACATGTGTAAACAAAAGAGAAGAGGGATGATCTACCTTGCTGGTAGAGATAACGTCCTTCATGGGAGCCGCTCTTTGAAAGTCTGTTTGACAAGGGGGTTAGAGTGCCCACTACCATTCGTTGACAACAACAAACACCTCTCAAAACTTTATTTTTATGCTCTATTTATGATTTCAAAACTTGAAAAGCTCTAGCACATGATTTAATCCCTGCTTCCCTCTGCGAAGGGCCTTTCTTTTACTTTATGTTGAGTCAGTTTACCTACTCCTTTCTATCTTAGAAGCAAACACTTGTGTCAAGTTTGTGTGCATTATTTCTTATGTGCTTGCTTATTGAACTCATCATATTACTTTGTGTTGACAATTATCCATGAGATATACATGTTAGAAGTTGAAAGCAATTGCTGAAACTTAAATCTTCCTTTGTGTTGCTTCAAAACCTTTTATTAAGAATCTATTGCTTTATGAGTTAACTCTTATGTAAGACTTTTTGATGCTTGTCTTGAAAGTACTATTCATGAAAAGTTTTTGCTATATGATTCAGTTGTTTAGTCATTATCTATTTGTTAGCAAACTATAGACCATTGCTTTGAGTCACTTCATTCATCTCATATGCTTTACAATAGTATTGATCAAGATTATGTTAGTAGCATGTCACTTCAGAAATTATTCTTGTTATTGTTTACCTACTCGAGGGCGAGTAGGAACTAAGCTTGGGGATGCTTGATACGTCTCCAACGTATCTATAATTTCTTATGTTCCATGCTAGTTTTATGCCAATAGCTACATGTTTCATATGCACTTTATATCATATTATGGAATTTATTGGACTAACCTATTAACAAGATGCCACAGTGCCAATTTCTATTTATTATGTCTGTTTATTGCAGAAAAGTCCCAAAAACCAAAGTGCTCGGAAAATCCAGAAAAATTACAGAAATTCTATTTCGCAAGAAGATCCACGGAGCCAGAAGGGCCAGGCCAGAGGAGGCCCACGGCCTCCTCCCCATCCACTGGCGCGACCAGGAGGGGGACGGCGCCGCCCTATGAGGTGGGCCCCTCGGGGACCCCCTCGCGCCGCCCTTTCGCCTATATTAAGCTCCTGCCCTGAAAACCCTAAAGGGATCGACGATTTCTCTAGAAGAGTACCGTAGCTCCGCCGCCACCAAAAACCCTAATTCGGGGGACAGAAGTCTCTGTTTCGGCACCCTGCCGGGACGGGGAATTTCCCCCGGAGCCATCTCCATCGACTCCATCGCCATCTTCATCGCCGTTGCTGTCTCCCATGATGAGGAGGGAGTACTTCTCCCCCGAGGCTGATGGCTCTACCGGTAGCTATGTGGTTCATCTCTCTCTCCCATGGTGTGATCTTTATGTGATCATGAGCTTTGTAATCTAGTTGAATATGTAGATGTTACTCTTGTCTATTATGCACTCTAGAGGTTACTTTAATATGAACTCCGGAGTCACTCTCCACGGTGTGATGGTGACAGTGTGCGCATCGTGTGTGATTCCTTTATGACATTGTGGAGCTTGTTTACTCCGGCTTGAGGTGTGCTTTTGCAGCCCTACACAATGAATGGTGTTTGTTATCCAACAAGAGAGTGTTTGAGAGTAGCATTTATTTATTCAATTATGTGATCATTGTTGAGAGTGTCCACTAGTGAAAGTATGATCCCTAGGCCTTGTTTCTAAGCATTGAATTACCGTTTCCAACAAGTTCCGCTACATGTTCGCTTGCTGCCATTTTATTTCAGATTGCAATTACTACTTATAATCATCCATATTACTTGTATTTCACTATCTCTTCACCGAACTAGTGCACCTATACATCTGACAAGTGTATTAGGTGTGTTGGGGACACAAGAGACTTCTTGTATCTTAATTGCAGGGTTGCTTGAGAGGGATATCTTTGACCTCTACCTCCCTGAGTTCGATAAACCTTGGGTGATTCACTTAAGGGAAACTTGCTGCTGTTCTACAAACCTCTGCTCTTGGAGGCCCAACACTGTCTACAGGAATAGAAGCGTGCATAGACATCAGGATCATACATGAACGCCTCTCCTGATGCCCTTGCATACCTTCCTTCCTCTCTGGCTTACTCTGGCCAGAATTGCCACTACTAGCCACTGGCCATGCGTGTGCTGATGTTGTGCTGCTCCATTACTACTGGTGCTGCTCCAGTGCTACTGCTGCTATGTGTATTAATTGTTTCTATTGCTTTGCAATGCACTGGTGTTTCTATACACACCAATTACTTGTACTGGCATGCTATGATTCATGTATATCATTGCTTGATAGGTTAAATTTGCTCATGTGGTTCCTTCTGGAGTCTGTGCTGCTCTTGGTTGCCATGTGATCCTATAGCTAGGCTCTATGATTGTTTGGCTGCTGCTCTAGCCATTGGCTAAGCCTCCCAGCCTTTACTGGTTGCCAATTGGTTCACTTGTGATGCCTACTGGTGTGTGATCATCTGTACAAGTGCCTTGTAATGCTACTGGTGCTTTACCAGTGACTCTAGTGCATACCCTGTGAATGATTAAGCTACTTGTGCTTGCAATATCACTTGGTAAAATAATTTTGGTAGCCTGGTGTGCTTTACTGGAGCATTTCCTTTAGTAAACATCCTGTGCATGTCATGTTGTTGCCTTGTGTTAATATCTGTCTTATAATATATAAACCATGTGTTGGTAATGATTCATTTGCTTTAATAGTTTCTTATATGGATTTCATTATACTTTGGAATGAATCTACTTGTCCGAACCATCTTGGTAATGAAGACAAACTTGAATGTGTGACTAGTTTGTTTGATGGATTTGTGTTTTGACCTCAGTAGCTTGCTACTGAACCTGGTTGCAACTTATTTGGCTATCTGGTGGGTTTTATGAAAAAGATAAATAATATCCACAGTTGGGAATCATCTATATGAATGCCTTGTGGATAATTTGATGAAAACTAAGTTTTTCTGATGGTTTAATACACCAAATGGTGCTAGGTAACTAGTTGGCCACTGTTCTAGTTGTTCTAGTATCTTGGATGGCTAGTACTAGATCTACTTATGCATATCCAGTAACTAGATCCCTAGTTCTTTGTCTGGCCTCTTCCTTCCTAGCGTGATGACATACCCCGTGGAGCATCTGCTGCACACCAAGTGTGTGTATGAGCATGCTTATGATGGATTTCATCATGAGATCAATCCAGGTATGATTTATACCTTGTTCCAGCTCCTAGATGATTACTTTGTGTTGGTGCAGTGCTTCTGGATTGTTGATTTGATCAATAGCACTTCACATCCTAGCTCCTGGATGGTCTTGCCTTAGGTCACCATGATCTATGGATGGTTTGGTTTGGGTTGATTTACTGGATGAACTATGTGAATACACTACTGGTGTGTTCTTGTGCTGTTCTTGTTGTTCTGGAGGATTCAACCCTATCTCTAAGCCATTGTGCTATATATAGCACAGGGTGTTGCTCTCCTTGGTCGACAACACTTGTGTGGCTGGGTGTTGTGCTGTCCAGCCCTTGTTTCACCTTGCTCGTGATGGAGAAAAGATCTTGAGCCTCCCTTTGGCTTTGGTTGGGACTTAATCCCCCTGCCAAAGCTTATCTGGTGGTTTTCCTGCTTATTTTTACTGACCAAGTATCGTTGACACTTGTTACTGGACAAACTATTCCTATTTGTTGCTCTTATGCAGGTTTCACTTTGGACAAGGCTTGTAGAAGATCAAATGAAGATCTAATGAAGATTTTAGTGTAGGAACAATTCATTATTGTAATCTTCCATTTTCTTTCTTATTTCTATTTAATTATATTCCAATTGTTGTAATATAAAGAATTCTTTAATGACAATGTATTATGTGTGTGCAATCAATAAAGCTCAAGGTTTTGTTTATGAGCTTTTATATTTATTTGAGATTCATTTATGAATTATTTGTGTAAGTGTGATATTGTTTTGAATTATGAATTCATAATTCATTTATATTTTAGTTACTTTATACTTCTATTGTTTGAATTCAAATTTGAAATGCCAAATCAAATTTCCCTCCTAAAACCCTAAGTTTCAAAAGAGATCATGTCGAAATTTATATCACTCACATTGCTCTAACCCTAATAGCAACGAGAGAGAAACCTCGATCCCTCTTAGGTTTTATGCAATAAGGCGCGAATTTTTTCCCGTTTTGCGATGAAATGCACATCCCATTTCTAAATCTACCCCTCGTTTGTCCTAAGTGCTGGGATATTACAGCGGTGGTGGGAGCGGGATTCTTTATGTTTGGGAAATTTTGATGAACTATATAGCTTTTATGAGCTTCTGTGTTTTCATGATATTTTCTGATACATCTGGACCATGTGTTATGTCTGAATTTTAGTTAAAAAGATTATGGATGTGAAATGTTTTTACACCATATGTAGGAAAATTAAAATGAAGAATCGATTTGTTATGATGTGAAAACAGAGTTAATATAGGGTGTATATGCACACAAAAGTGAAATTAGATATAAGGATGAGATTAAAGCATGATGCAAAAAAAAAGAGAGAGGCAAATTTAGGCTCACCCTACATTGCATTTGGCGGTGAGTCTTTTGTTAGTTTCTTTGGAGATGATAGACTGATATAATTAATTTGCACATTTTAAAGTAAGAAAATATATAATCAAGCCACACCTAAGGAGTTCTTGTATGACTGAACTTGCACAAAATGTTGAATGATTGACCGTAGAGAATTTCATGTAAGTTTGGAATGTTGAAATCTTATCGATGATGCAATTCTCACAAAACAATACCCTAAATTTTTTTTTTCAAAATGGAGGTTCCGACCTTTGCATCAAAATAATACGCATAACCTTTTTTTATTGATATTATTCAACGGAGCCTTACAAAAAAAAATACAATGACAATCTCTCAAAGATACTCATAGGGGTAGAGTGTGCATGCGTGTGTTTATATAAATGAGTGTATGTACGTATTTATGAGTGTCTACATTTATGTTGTGTTTAGCAACAAAAAAAAAAAGCCACCTTGCTAGCAGTAGTTGTTGAAACACCTACAAGCTTAATGAAAGGGGGTGGCCATATCAGGACCATGTACCCTGAACTCACATGTACGCATGTCATCTTAGAATCAAAGTCCTCACCAAATCGTCCAACTGCGAGTCAGGAGAAAAAACCGATGCAAACCCTCAATGATTTCATATGCTCTAGAAGTCGCTGCCGTCATCTTCCGCCGAGCCATCTTCAAGACAAGGATCAAGGTATTGACCCTTGCAAGGTCTGCCATCAATGTCACCACGAAACCATACAACATCACCGCCCTACACGCGTCCATCATCACACGCCCGTCATCGAGACCCGCCGCTGTTGACGGGTAGAAGAAACACCGATCTACCTCCAGGAGGAAAAACAACACGATATCATCATCCACTTGTGCATGTGTTCGATGCACAACTCCAAAGATGATGCCTCCCAAGGGATAGATCTAAGGGCATCTCCAGCGGCGCGACGCATTTCAGACGCCCAAATTGTCCGCGGGCGTCCGTTTGCGTCACCTGGCGGACGCGGAAATGGTCGTGCGTCCGTTTACGTCTGGGGTTGGCTCCAGCGGGGCGACACATTTTCGGTGCAGGCCAGAATTCAAAAAAGATGAAATAGCTTCGACTTTGCACGAAAATACAGCCGCAAATTGAGGGCTGAAACAAGTTCATCACACTTTGCAGCTCGTACGGCGCAAAGTGGAGCAAAAGGGGCACAACAAGGCCTGAACATCCGAGGGCCTGTGATATGGTAGGGCGGGTGCATCCTCGTCTCGTTGTACTGCTGCAAGACCTTGACCCAATAGACCTTACCCTTTTGCTGGGCGCCATTGATACAATCATGGGTCGTTGCCAGCCACGCTTCACACAAACACTTATCCTCGTCGTCGACGAAGCCTTGTGTCCTCAAGCTCTTGCCCTTCTTCTTCGTCGCAATGTCCGTGGGGATAGGTTGTGTTGGCGCGTCGTCGAAGTCGTCGACGGACACGGGTGTTGGCTGCGTCTGCTGGGTGGCGAACAGGTGCGGTGTCGATGTCCTCCGCATCTTGCGTTGGTGGCCAGTCATCATGCGCGCCTGTTCCGGCCCGATCATCGCGAACGAAGCCGCCGCCGTAGATAATTTCCTGGATGTCTGAATCATGGCGGTCCTTCCAATAGTCCTACGAACGACCGGACATCAGACGCATGATACACGGCACTCGCACACATTGACAGAGCTCATGTACCGGGTCGTCCATCGTCGGGGCAGGCGGCGCCATTTCGTCGAACAGGATGCGGAGCTGCGGCATGCTCTCCTCCGGCACCTGGCGCGTCTTCTGTGTCGCGCCCGGGCAGGAGTCAAAGCTTCTAGGCGTCCGGTTGAGGTCGGGAACCGCCGCCCCGGTCAACTTCACCGGCGGCAGGCCGGAGGCGAACCGCGACGCCGCGTGGCCCTGCAAGGGAGCGGGAGTTCCAGGGCGCAGCTGGGAACTTACCAAGCTCACCGACGAGGCCGGAGGCGCGATGCCGGCCATCCCCACTTTCTTGACGAGCATGTAGCCCTCCGCTAAGCACGGATGGAGGGCTACTTGCGCGACGCCGGCTTTGATCTGCATCTGCCAGGCCTGCTGGTTGGCGGCCGCGGCAGTCTTGATCTTCTGGTTCTTGCGCCGCCCGCGATGCTTCGCGGCCTCCACGATTTTCTCCTCCGCGGAGAGCACCTTCTTTGCCGCCTTCGGCTTTGCCTCCCGGCCGCCGCCGGTGGCGGCCCGCTTTGCTTCCACCGGAGCTGCAGCGTCCATTCTGGCTATGGCCGTGGCTACGGGGGAGTGTGGGGCGGCGGCGGGTGCGAGGGTTTGCTCCGCATCCATGGCGGTACGTAGCTGCGGCGGCGAGGACGTCCATCGCTTCTGGACTTCTCGCGCCGGTCTAGTTTCCAATTTCGCGCGGGGGAATGGCCAGTGGCGGGAATAATATCACCCTGCAGCCACTGACGCGCGGGTCCTACGTCTTTTTCGGCGGACACTCGTCGCGACCGCCGAGCGTCCACGGAGACACAAATCTGGCGCATATTTGGGCCAGGTTTGCGTCTCACCAGACGGCACAGTCACTTTGTGTCGCCCTGCTGGAAGAGGCTCCAGACACATTTCCGGTCACAGCGACCGTTTGCGTCCCGCCGTTGAAGATGCCCTAAATCGCTTCCCGAGTCGCCTCGTGTGAGGCTTGGGAGGTACAGTTCGCGTAGGATGTCCCAATAATACCATGGAACACAACCCTGCAAATCAAACAATGACACCTATGCGTAAAATTCACAGCAAATTAGAATTCAAATGATCTTTTAACGAAAACTAGACGTACTTATTTTCGCATGGCTTTGACAGACGTGCTCCGGTTTAATCTTGTTACTAGTGGATACCCCGCGCGTTGCTACGGGCGTTAGAGATGATTTTTTACATGCAAGAAATAATATGAACAATCTATGCAAACAATGTTTAGAGCATCTCCAGCCGCGTACCCCAAAGCGTCACCCAAACCGCGCCGGATTGAGCGTTTGGGGACGTGTTTTGTTCGTACCGCCTTTGGGGGACGTCGCTCCCCAGCCGCGTCCCCCAAACGTCTCCCCAAAACATTTAAAATACTTTTTTTTGGCTTTTTTTTATTTCAATTTCCACAAACTAATACATAATTTGGAACGTGGTTTACACGAAAACACAGTTAGGCACATGATTTTCCACAAACTAATACATAGTTTGAACCATCGTGGACACAAATATAAATTTTGCAAAGAAACTAAACCTAACTAGGCCGTGCATCGAAGGTTTCATGTGTTCGCTGCTAAGAAAGAACACTCGAGGGCACACCCAGTCACCTAAACTGGAAAATCCAGCGGGAGGATGGTGCCCTTGTTGGTTCTACCGATGAGGCGAACAGGCAGAAACCTCCGTGCACGTGTTCGCTGCGAAGAAAGAACACTCAGTCGTCCTCCTCGTCGGTGATGTCGCCGTGGTAGTCCCGGCGGCACCGCGTCTCGTCGAAGACCTTGACGCTCATGTCCCTGTCGCCGAAGTAGGAGAACATGAGGATGAAGCCGGCTTCGAGGTTGTGGTGCCGCGCGAACTTCTCCCAGCCGATGTTGAGGTACATCTTACCGCGCGCGTCGTAGATCACGTCGACGATCCATCGGTAGTAGCCGCACGCAGCCTCCCGCAGATGCATCGTGCGCGGGCGGTCGTCGCCGGCGACGTAGTCGGCGAAGGAGTCCGGCAGCCTGTGGATGCCGCGCGGGTCGCCCTTGAGGATGAGGACGAACTCGAACCGCACATCCGGCTCCACGTCCATCTCCGACGATGAAGCCGGCGGCGTGGGAGGCGACGGCGAGCGTTCAGCTCTTCCGCGGCCACGAACACGACCACGACCACGGCCGCGAGGTCGGCCTTCGCCTCTACCAGACATAGCGTCGAGTCTTGTTGAGATGGTGGCGGCTAGGGTTTGGGAGAGAGGCGCTAGGGTTTGTGTGTGAGAGGGACGATGAGAGGCGGCCCTTTTATAGGCCGGAGGGAGGCGGAGGAGCGGTGGCGCTCATTAACGCTGGCACGCAGAGCTAGGCGCGACGGGACGCGTCGCTGTGTCGCTGCGGGAACTGCACCGTCGCTGCGTCGCTGCGGGAACTGCACCGTCGCTGCGGGAACTGCACCGCCAATAACTTCCGTCGCGAGGTAGGCGACGGTTAGATTAAAATTTATTATGCCGCTGACGAGTCGGCCCCGCCACTCCCCGCCTCGCTTTTCATTGTGTCCGGCGTCCCCGGTGCGTCCCCTGTGGGACGGGGACGGGCTCGGGGCGCCGGACACCGTATCGGGGCGCGCCGGACAAAAAAGGCCTTTGGGGGACGTGGCTGGAACGGATTTTGTGTCCGGCGCGCCCCAAATCCCTTTGGGGGACGCTTTGGGGGACGCGGCTGGAGATGCTCTTATTTGCACTAGATGACCCGTTGCGCTATCTCGCAAATGGCAAAATCAAGCTAAAATATAAACCATAAGTTTTAGCTTATTTTAGTATTAAGAATTATCCTGAATTTTAACGACTGTACTATCTTGCAGGCACACCATTCCATCAAGGTGCTACAATAACATATGACAATTTAGTATGACTTCACACTTTTTTTAGTTTTTATGCTTTTTTAAAAGCTTCTCCACCAAATTATGGTTGTTGTACCGAAGGAGGTAGCATAAAAAAACATAAACGGACAGCTACTAATTATGTTTCTACTTCTTGTGAGTAGTCGGGGTGAGGAAGAGGTCGTGAGGTCCACGGAGGATCTTGTTGCGTCGGGAGCAGCCTGGGGGAATGGAGGAACTGGTGACACGGGTTGAAGGAATTGACCTGCTGCGCCCTGATGCAAAAATTGAAGCTAGATATATCACAATCGTAAAACCTATGCGAAGCAATATATTTCATTTTATTTTGAACTAATAATTGCTTGTACTGAATGGCGCAAGCGGACCTCAGTAAGGTTTACTTATGTACAGGGTTGAGAACAATTCATAGCTCAGGCCTACTAATATACACACCAAAAACAAATTCATAACTTAGATCTACCAGTATACACAAAAGAAGAGAAGAACAATCACTTGTCCACTCTAGCCCTAAACCCTAAAATCCACAGAAGGTTGGGAATAACAAAATCTTTTGAGTCAAGATAAACAAACAACGGAGAAGTACATCCACTTGCAAGCTGTATCAGGTTTGCTTCTCCTCAATTATTTCCTCAATAATTCAGATTGATAGGCGTTAAGACATCAAACCAATGACCCGTTGCACCTCGGCGCGAAGGCAAAAGCGAGACAGAATTATAATCTTAAGTTTTATAAGATATTGTTATATATGACTGAGATTTATTGGATTTAAACGGCAAGGCACATGCCAGGTTCTCCGTTAGCTGCCCATAGGTAACTGGCCATGGCACTAATGAAATAGTTAGACTGAGTAGTCTACTCAGTCCAGTTCATATGCTACAAAACCAGCAAAACATATGCTGGTGGCATCAAAAGCTACTTTGTGAAATAAGCTTCAGTATCTGCCCGGAAGCAAGATGAACCGATTACAGTCATACGGTACAAATATACAAAAAAACATGATTAAGGAGCTTTCCATTGCATAGCAACAGGGTTACAATCAACGGAAAGGCAATTACAGATAAAAACAGGTGCATATTCGGTCCAAATGCCCATTTGCCTTTCCTTAACAAAGTATTTAGCACACAAATGTGCGGCATCATTGTCTGCTCTACGAATAAAAACAACAGGGAACCCAGAAAAACCCTAGCTAAGCTCCACTACATCATAGAGAATATATGCAATTTCTGAACGCTTAAAGTTACCATTGTTCAATAGCTTGGAGAGCACCAGAGAATCAGATTCCATGATGTTCAACAGCTTTGAGAGCACCAGAGAAGCAGTTTCCATGATCACCTTCCGATACCTAGCCAGAATCACACCATCTCGAATAGCATGAGCCTCCATAGAGAGGGCATTAGCTGCCTTTGGGTACCAGATGGCCTTCGAAGCAAATAATTGACGTTGGTGATCACGAGCAATGGATCCAGAGGCCCCTTCCCCAGGTCTAGAACTGAAAGCCCCATCACTTAACGTTATTGCAATCAGCGCTGACTCCTCCACAAAAGCACTTTGGATCAGAGAAGGAACCCCAGCTGTAGGAGCAGCAGGCTTGTAACAGATAAGGAACAGAGCTGATTTAGACACACAACCTGGCCATAGTAAATTCACACAAGAGGTGTACTCCCTATGACATCCGAAATCGAGAAACAATGAGCCCCTACATACACACACACCATTAGCAAAGAAGAAGAAAGACGTAAGCAAAGCAAACAGTCAGCAGTAGCATACCGAATATTCAAAAGGATTATGTAAAACCAACATGAACACAAAGTAGTTACTTAATCAAATCATCAAAACGAATTAGAAGAGTACATGAAATGAAAATCATTAGGTAAATTAAAAACATTCTCCCACACATTAATCTGAAAACATATCCAACAAAACTTAACTGGGAAACCTATCTACTGCATAACTGAAAAAGACAGCAATCTGTAACTTTAGTAATACACTCTTGCTTAATGCCCATAATTTATTAAACAATCATGTGTTAGTATAATAAAATGCCAGCATATAGAACACAGAAAAAAGATGCATGCATAATAAAGTTCAGTCATTAGTTGACAGTTTTGACATGGCCAAAATTACATATTGTAGGGTTCACTTACAATGCACCGTCGTCGCCACCACCAGTCTCCCAAATATTTTGCAGCACATCATCCACTGAAGAAATAAAATTCAACTACCATGACTGTAGTATGCCAACTGAAAAGATAAAAACAACAACAAATTAAGATGGTTCTGATCCATAAAGAGGGGATGAGTTCAGAGGGACATACACGGTCTAGAGGAGAGGGAGATGATTTGCTTCTCTACACTCAGCATCACAGCCAATCAATTCCACTGGCGTGAACGCAGTAGCTCAACATTAGAGGTCTTATGCTTTTTAAGGTTCTAAACAATGTCTTTGTATACCTAAGAAAAAACACTACACTGGTCCCATAAGATGCTTCGCTGCTATAAATCGGCTCTGTTCCACCCAGCAAACTAACTGCCTCCTGCATCACTGCCTTCTAGTGTATGCCACTTCAGTAAAATCGCCTTGCAAAGAGCACGGAAGAAATAATGTACTTAGAATTCAAGAAAAGGAGCAAAATGGTGTTGTACCACCCAAGTTGTGGTGTATAAGAACTACCCCAGATTTACACATTTTCTTAGAAATTTACTCAAGATAACAGCTAGTGTAATAGGAAGAACTAACAAGGGTCGTGGGGGAAAACGATATTTTTTCAAAACCGTGGACATGGTACTACTAAAAACATTCTTTCTTTATCTCAGATCACATGTATGAGATAAGTACACCTGAAGGATAAGCCTCTCTTTATCTAGAAGTTCTACTGATTGCCTTCCTTGAACAAATTTATGATAAAAGATAAGTTCCTACGAAACATAAATATTAAATCTGATGGTTAAGAAAGGAAATAGCAGAAAAGTAGTTGAAAAATCACAATGGGACGCTAGAAAATATTAATCCCTGCTCTGAATCAGTCACTATGACATACCGCTTCCTTATTCTCTTATTCTTGCACCTTCTTGATTTTTGATTCCTCCGTAAATTAACCAAAACCTAACATGTACCACCAGCCTAAATCAATTTCATAGCACTATACAGACAAAAATATTAGCCTGCAAAAATGAACATAAACTAATTCAAATTAGATCAGCTCTTTTCGTGTTCAGCTATAATTCAGACACATCAAGCTAACCAGACAAAGATAAAAAAGAAGTGTTCGGTCAACCTAAAACCAATCAAATGCTTACCGGGCATGGAATGAATAGTGGTCATCAAACCCTCAACGATGCCAAACCTATCATTGATAACCTAAAAGGAACAAATATATCAGCATATGATTACACAATATGGGTATTTAAATTGAGTAACACAAGTTGTAATAAAAAGCACCTTAGCAAGAGGAGCAGGCAATTGGTGGTGCAGCTAGTGCTGGAGACAATGGTGATGTTCGACTTGTATTCCTTCTCGCTGACACCCATGACAAACATGGTGATGTCAGACTTACATTTTTTGCAAAGACCAGGTCCTAAAAAGCCCAGTTAATCACAGAACCTGATTAGCAAAAGGCCCAACACTTACTTCAGTGCAGCCTGAGGATAAAAAAAGAGTGAAAAGAATACATCCGTCATGGAAAATGGGGCACCCATGGAATTGCACATATGAATTTAAGAAATAGGTACCAATGATGAATGCACATCAGTAGACCAAGCTAGTCCAGACCCACCCACACCTGCAAAACTAAAAACAAATGGAATTATATCAGACAAGGTTCTTATCTTGTGACAAATCAGGATGCCATCTTGTGGCAGATCGGATCGGATAAGATACAGTAAGGGTGCCAAACAAACATACTGATATTCCATTACAGCCATTTCAATGTTGCTCATATACACAAATTGTAAAGATTGGTCTCATGAAAAATATAAATACATGTGCCATATAAGAGTACTTAATGTTACATTTTTATGGATTTCATACGTGACGAACTGTAATCAGCCTAAGTTGTGTATTGATATTAACATTGAAATGGGGAAAATATCCAAGCAAAAAGAATCAACTAATTTCTTCCTCTGCGGTAAGAAGGAAACCGCTTAACCTGCAAAATACAAGCTGCATTTACACCTATCATGTATACAGGAACCTCCGCTTTTTATTTAATCTTGAAAAAGCATGACCCTGTCCAGTTAACTAAATAAAACCCATTATCTGAAGAAAGGTTTTGTGTTGCAGATTTGGGAACTGTAATACTACTATCCACTTGGCTAAATAAAGCCCATTATCTGAAGAAGCCTTTTTTTTTGTTTGCTATCAAGTATATTTAGCTTTGCTTTAGCATTTAGTCAAGATCCATTTTTCCCCTCAGTTTCTTTGCTAGGGGTCATAATCCTATTCTGTTATTCAAGTGAATTTATGGTTCTTGAATCCTCATCCGCCTTTTTTTATCCAGAAATAAAATGGGAAGGCACGTTCATAACAGCTGGGGAAACTTGCGTGTACTGTGTACCAGCAGCTGCATCTATCAACAACAAATAGCAGCTGAAGCAATGAACCATCTTTTTTTGTACTGCACAGCAAAGCAGCACCTGCATCTAGCAAGTGTGCCCGGTTTTTTTTATACAGATCGAACCCAAGGCAGCAAATAAGACCCTTGCACCAACTACCTTGCCACAGGAAGAAAGTACACAAAGGGTAGGCAAGTTTGCAGACCCAATGAATCCATCTGAGAATCAAACAAACAAAAGAGAAGAATTGGAGCCCTTGATTTCCTACCTGGGGGAGACGAGGCAGCCAAGAGGAGGAGGAAGCAGCGCAAGTAGCAACGCAGAGGAAGACCGGCATGACCAGATCCCGCATGTCCTCCCCGGATCCTGCCCCTCGGTGTCGCCACAGCACCGTCGCCCGCCGGCCACCTCACCGCCGGGCCTCGACCCTCCCGCTCGCCCACCTCCCCCATCACCTCAATGGCGGCGGCCGCGCCCGATATAGGCACATAGGTTTGTTTTGGGAGATTATATTTTGTGTGTTTGCTACTCATGTGCTCTGGCACTAAAAGAAAAACACTTTAGAAAATGAGCATGCTTTCTGAATTTTCTCAGGAATCAAGAAATATGATAAAGAAGATATATAATTTGGAAAATCTTACACAACGGGTAGATAACAAACGAAGACCAGCAATCAAGCAGAGGGATGTGAAGCCCGCAAAGAGCATGCCTTAGAAATATGATCAATTAGTACATGTTGATTCTCTCTAGGATAATTATTATGCATTAAAAGGTCAAGTTTAGAATATTCCACTTCACAAAGTAATTAATGCGCAAGAGAATATAATAGTAATACTGCTGAGACTCAACATGTAAGAGAAAGTTGTCATAAATCTAGCTTACCTTAACAATTAATAATGATGCTGAAACATGTTATCTACAATATTAGCACCAGCCTTGAGAACCTTCTCAATTCGCACCTTTGTTATTCAGATTCTCTACGAAAAGCAAGGTATTAACGTTTAGGTAAACTACTGGACACCATAAAATAGAAAATAAACTGATTGTGAAGGTAGTAGGCTGTAGGTACAAACCCTACAATGGTAGGGAGCTAAGAAACCGAGGACATAATGATTAGAACTTGTTTATAAATTATATCAATAAAAAATGACCAGTGGGTGTATTTTGGATTTCTATTGTAGTAAGCAAACCACAAGGGCTGTGGCAATTTGACCATGCATTCCACTGGCTGAAGGATGAGTGAGAGTGAGGAGCAACCGGGAGGGAGATAAGTGTCCGGAAACCAAAATAGTCAAGAAAGCTATATGACCATACATGTAGTTTCCCAATAGGATGCAATGGATGCAAAATTGGAGAATATTATGCCAGGGTGATCAAGGGACACCAAGTTAGTGTACTTGATAGGATCTCTGTCAGTGCACACAAAATTTTACCATTTGTCTGATTGTCTCATTGGTATATCTTTGAAAGCAAGTATTCTTAGAGAATGAAACAGAAGGGAAATAAAAAAAAAGCAAATCATAGTGTATACAAAGAAAAGATGCACACAACCAGAGCTGCTAATATCAGAAATTTGTGCCTAGTAGCACATGAAACAGTGGTGACTAAAACAACAATATATCCTCCATTACATATTTGTCCCTCACCACATAAATCACGAGATAACACACTGAAGCACTAAGAAATTCAGTATCATGATAGAAATGAAGCTAGATACCATGGTAGATCACAAACACGTGCCCACAAAAATCTACACCATAGGCTCATCACCCAATTAGGAGACAGTAGCAATGATATGCCCACAAATTAACTGTACAGAGCAGGAGACATCTCAGACTTTAGAGCTAGTATAATAAATGTAGGCAAATTACTTCTGGATTTTATCTGATGTGGTAAAGCAGTTCTTCAAAATAGAAACAAAATATAAAGTACTATAAAAGTAAGGTCATTTCTTTACTGCTTCATAATAGCTGTATCATCCATATATTTTATGTTCGACGTTATCTTTACCAGATGGACTCTCTCCATGATATGTTTTCACGGTATTATCCAAACAAGCAATGTGTCAACTAAATCCACCAAACCTACAATAAGAAATCTTCTTCTGAATTCTTGAAGGAAATAATATCAAACCTAAAGCATAAGCAGTACTATTGGGGAACATGAAATTGGAAGCTGGCAGAAATACCAATGAGTGGCAATTTCATAGAAATAAAAATCATGGTAGTTTTCTGATTTCCCAATTGGTTCTTTGAGTTCATCCTGGAAAAGATTAAACTATCGCCTTGTGTAACCTTCATTGAATTCATATGGCAAAACTTAGGACATCAAACCTGAGCTAAAAGACAGATTAAGTCCCCACAAGTAAATCCATGAGCGCATTGACTACTAAATTTATAGCTGTTTCCTACTTACTACCATACCATGTAGTACAGCTTAAAAATGTCCAAGACCCATGTCTTCAAAGGGTAGTATTTTATATATAAACTAATTTAGCAAGTAGACGACTTTTTTCTCTCTCCCAATAGGTAAAAAAACCACAAACACCAAGTAGCAATGCAAATTTTCTAGCTTATAAGGAAAACCATCTTGTTTAGCATGTAGTATTGAACCAAGTTTTGTCTAGAACCTTATAGAAAAAAATTTACCCCATCATCTGCGCTCTAGGTAACACCCCAACCCCCCTCCTCCACCCAACAACGGCCCCATCATCTCCTTCACCCAGCGCCACCACGAGAGCCAACCCAGAGTCGCCTTGTTCTCTTATTCATGTGCCTTCTTCCTTTTTGATTCCTCTATAAATTAACCAAAACCAAACACAACCTAAATCAATTTAAGGAGTTACAAACTGACAAAAATATCAGCCTGCAAAATGTAGATAAACTAATTCAAATTAGTTCGTCTCTTTTAGTATTCTTTTCGTGAACATAAACTAACTCAAAATGTTTCTAACCATGCATCATAAAACCCATAATATTTTCTTGTTCTTTTCGTGACGTGCAAATCTCTTATTAATAGAGCAGTAAGAGATGAAAAATGGCTCGCCTTGGGGCCTTCCTTCCCAGCTGTAGTGCGGGATGAGCTGCACATCAAGTGGTGTAAGAGACAAGACCGTTTTAGATGCCACTGCCTGCAGATAAAACAAATTTCAGTTGAGTCAAGAATTAAAACAAACATGTTGTCGGAAACCTACAGAGCATGAGACCACCTCATCTTAGCAAGAAGAAACCAGATCCTGAGATTAAAAAAAGAACAAAACCACAAAGTAACATGTAAAACTTAGATAGATTATTGTAACCATCAAGAAATAGAGAGAAGGGGAGGTATCCATTGCCTACCTTGCCGCTGACCACCAAGCCCTCCACGAGTCGAAAGGATGATTTAGATCAATCTATTTTGACAGCGAGGAGGCCATAGACGCGAAGGTACCGAGAAGAAAGTGCAGCCGTGCAGGCCATGCCGGAATCCGCCTCCTCCTCGTCCCGTTGAGGCCATGCCACCCGCCCCTTCTTCCTCCCTTCTAGGCATCAAGTAGTCCATCACCGCGCCGCTTTCTCCAAAAGATCCGGCCGCCGTCCATGATAAAAAGGAGAAAAACGAGAGTGAGAGATGAGAGAGAGATACACAGAGAAAGAGAGGAGGGAGAAGCAAGACGAACCTCATCCCCGCGCTACCACCTGCCGCTCCGTCCCTGCACGTCCGGTGGTCAGCCCCAGGTCATCCCCCATCGCGCCAGGTCGCCGCCGCCAGCCCATCACCGCGTCGTTGACCCGCGACAATCGCCGCTCCCGCGCCTCGCATCTACAGGCGGGCCGACCGTCACCTCCACGCTGCGCCCCAGCCTCCTCTTTGTCACCTGGGCGGCCGGCGCAGCTCCGCCTCCCTCCTCCTCCCGCACGCCGTCGTCGCCGCCACACAGGTCGCCGCCGCCAGCCCACCACCGCGCCCTCGACCCGCGATGCACAGCAGCCGCCCTTCCCCGCACCAGCCCAGCCCCATCGCACCGCTGCGTCGTCGAGCCGCCTCTGTTCCCCACCTGCCTCCACTCGAGCGAGGCTGAGAAGGGAGGAGGAGACGCGGGGATTGGGTGCTTCGCGATCTAGGGTTTTCACTGCCCCACACGCGCGCAGGAGAAAGAAGATGACTCGGACGAGCGGGCGTGGGTGCCTCCGACCGGTGGCCCGCACACACAACTGGTCCCATAAGTCATTGGCTCGTTTGGACAAGCAAAAGGTGATAAAATAATTACCACATCCGACGGCTGAGGTGAAAAGTGGGATTGGGAATTTACTGTGCAAGTGAAATGGACGACCAGGATTGATGTGCCCCTTTCAGATGGCCTGGTTGAGAGGGTAGTCTAGGATCATTTATAGGAGAAATGTATTGTTATAAAGTGCAAGATAGCTATACAAAATAGGCAGCATGGATCTGAAATATATTGATAACTGCAATAATAAAGAAGGCATTTGGTTGAAACAAAAGTGCGAGTTTTCGTGTGTCCATCCAAATAAATGAAAAAGATCAACCAGATTTCCAAATATATATTTAATTGAAGAACGGATATCTACAGATTCATCTTGGCAATTGGTGTTCAGTTCTCCTTTTCTGCAGCCTTTCTAATTAAAGATACACATGCAAATCTTGCATCCAATCCAGATTACATTGAACTCCTAGATGGATAAAACTCAGAAACGACCACAACTTTTTCCAGGCTATTCTGGATCCTAACACTATATCTCCTTGAAACATGACACAGGAGATGCCAATTACAGTGACGACTTGACTCAGGTGTTTTGTGTTGCGAAAAAAACTTGCAACGGTTTCTGTATGTCTCTTATCTCTTTATATCAACTGCTTACAACTGAAAAGCTAGAAACTAGGATCAACACCCGAGCCTACAGGGCAGTGCCATCCCACTACCGCTCAGATCCATCTCCCCTACAAGATAGCTGCATGAATAGGTCGTGTCCATCCCCACGAGCATCCAAGACAGCCATGACCAAGTCTAAATTGACTGAAACAAAATGGCTAACTGAAAACTAGTCTGAAACTGAAGCTACTGCAGCTAGCCTGCTTATGTCTGACGAAAAACAAGACCTACACTAGCACTGCACTAAATTATTCAACAATCTCCCCTTAAGTGCGCTTACTCTTACTGAACCTTGGCGACCTTGATCTTCTCACGGAGCATCTGGAGACGCACTCGGCCAGAGCCTTTGTAAGAATATCTGCGAGCTGATCTTCAGTGCCAACAAACTGAACCACGACGGTGCCATTCTCAGCGCAGTTCCTGATGTAGTGGTACCGCACTTCAATATGCTTGCTGCGGTCGTGGAACACTGGGTTCTTGATGAGTTGAATTGCGGACTTGTTGTCCACATGTAGATCGGCGACCAGAGGATCAGTTCCTAGCAGATCACCGAGCAAACGCCCTAGCCAGACTCCCTGACAAGCCGCGGTTGCTGCTGCAATGTATTCAGACTCGCAGGATGACAGTGCCACAACCCTCTGCTTCTGGCTCTGCCAGGACACCAAACAATCACCGAAGAAGAAAAGTGTGCCTGAGGTACTCTTCCTATCATCGATGTCACCGGCCAAGTCTGCATCGCTGTAGCCGATCAGACGAGCTCCACCCGGTGCTGAGGTGTAGGAGCAGCCAGTGTCCATTGTCCCAGAGACGTAGCAGAGTAAGTGTTTGACAGTACTCATGTGCTCAGTGGTGGGCGCCTCCATGAAGCGGCTCACCATGCCCACGGCGAAGCTGATGTCGGGCCTCGTGTGTACCAGGTAACGAAGGCTACCGACAATGCTGCGGTAGAGCGTGACGTCGACCGGTGGATTGGAGCTCTGCTTGGACAGCTTCAGCCTTGGCTCCATCGGCACCAGTGCTCCATTGCAATCCGCCATCCCTGCCTTCTCCAAGAGCTTGGCAGCGAAAGCACTCTGCTTCAGAGTAATGTGGCCGGGCTTCTGTGACACCTCGATGCCCAAGTACAGAGTGAGCAGGCCAAGATCGCTCATCTTGAACCTGTCACACATCTGCAGCTTGAAATCGGAGATCGCCGTGGTGCATGCGCCAGTGATGACGAGGTCGTCGACGTAGACCCCCAACAACAGCCGCGACTTGCCCTTTCCACGGGTGTACACAGCGTGCTCAAAGGCGCTCCGTTCGAACCCGAGCGACACCAGGACGGCGTGGATCATGGTGTTCCAGGCGCGTGGGGCTTGGCGAAGTCCATACAGCGCCTTGTGGAGGCGCAACACCTTGCTGCTGTTTTTGCCATCGATGAATCCTGGTGGCTGGCTCACGTACACCTCCTCGCCCAGTTCCCCGTTCAGGAACGCTGTCTTCACATCCATGTGGTGTACCTGCCACTGGAATTGAGCGGCTACGGCGAGCAGAAGCCTGACCGAGTCTAGGCATGCGACAGGGGCAAAGACCTCATCGAAGTCGATCCCCGGCCGCTGGACGTAGCCCTTTGCGACGAGCCTGGCCTTGTGCTTGAGGATAATGCCGGTGGCGTCGCGCTTCAGCTTGTAGATCCACTTAAGTCCAATGGGCCTGTGACCGGCGGGCAGGTCCACCAGCGTCCAGGTGGAGTTCTGCTCGATCGAGACCAGCTCGTCGACCATCGCCAGCCTCCAGTCCTCATCGCCCTCAGCCTCGGCGAGAGTCGACGGCTCGCCAGTGGGGGTGAGTAGGAGGCGCTCCGCCTGCCCTGGATTCTCTGCGTCGGGATCAACCAGATCGAGAACACGACAGTAGCGGTGGAAGCCGTCTGGGTCAACACCAGCGTCGAGGTTGTCCTCGTCTCGTTCAGCTGGCGGAGACACGAAGCGAATGGACTTGGGCTCACTCGTAGCCACGGCCCTATCTGGGCTCGATGGTCCATCAGCCACAGGTGAGGCCTGAGACGGAGGAGCTGGGGCCGGAGATGGCAACGTGGCCGGCACGCTCGACGCCGGCATCGGCATGGTCCAATTCTCGACGGTGAATGTGGACGAGCCGCCGCCGGGCTCCCCCCAGTCCCAGCTGGTGCCCTCGTCGAAGAGGACGTCCCTGGAGACGACGAGTCTCTTCTTTGCTGGATCATACAGGCGATAGGCCTTGCTCCCATGCTCGTAGCGATCATCACCATCGGGCGTGAGCGATCGTCCAGCTTCTTGAGCCCTGGCTTTGTCTCTTTCGCGTAGGCCCTGCAACCAAATACACGCAGGAAGTGTACATTTGGCTTACGGACGTACCATCCCTCGTATGGAGTCTTGCCATCGAGGATTCTTGTCAAGGACCTGTTCAGCACGAACACAGCGGTCATCGCAGCTTCTCCCCAGAACTCTGCAGGCACGGACATGGCCTTTAGCATGCTCCTCGTGGCACCGACGACGGTCTGGTTCCTCCTCTCCACTACCCCATTCTGTTGAGGAGAATAGGGGGCAGTGAGGTGCCGCTGGACACCGCGCTCGGCGCACCACTCAGCGAAGTCCACTGCCGTGAACTCGCCGCCGCGGTCTGTGCGAAGCACCCGTAGCGGCTGTCGTGACTCCTTTTCAGCCTCTGCCTGGAAGCGACGAATTGCCGTCGCTGCTTCGTCCTTGGACTTGAGGAGGATCATCCACATGAAGCGGCTGAAGTCGTCGACGAGCAGGAGGAAGTACTTCTTCCCTCCGTGCGTTGGTGGCGAGATAGGCCCGCACAGATCACCGTGTACGAGCTCGAGGGGCGCCGTGGCACGAAATTTTGTTGCTGCTGGGAACGGAGCGCGCCGGTGCTTGCCAGCGATGCAGGCCTCGCACAGCTGCTCGACGTGGTCGACCACAGGGAGCCCACGCACCATGCCTGTCCTGGACATCTTCCGGAGGCTGTCGAAGCCCTGGTGCACGAAGCGCGCGTGCCAGAGCCAGGCCTCGTCGCCGGTGTGCGCCGCCAGGCACACAGGTTGCACAATCTTCAGATGTGCTATGTACAGCATGTTCCTGGTCCGAGGGACTTTGGCGATCAGCAGCCTGTCTGGGTCCCGCACCGTCATGTAACCGTGCTCGACGTGGGTGGGGAAGCCGAGCTCGTCCAGCTGGCCAATGCTGACGATGCTAGACTTTAGCTTCGGTATCCAGTAGACGTTTGCGAGCTCATGATGCCGCTCGCCGTCGATGGCGAACAAGACGGTGCCGCGCCCGCAGATGTCGACAACGGAGCCATCTCCGAACCGCACCTTGCCTGACACGGCGCGGTCCAGCTCAGCGAAGACAGCCTCGTCACCAGTCATGTGGTTTGAGGCCCCCTTGTCGAGGTACCAGGCGGGGTCGACGTCGTTTGGAGCACGTCGGAGCACGACGCGTGCACGCTCTTCGTTGAGGAAGACGTGCTCCCCCGTCAGCAGCGAGGCATCCAGAACTGGACCAGGCACAACAGGCCCGGCTGCCGTGGCATGGACAATCTCCACGACAGTGGCCATGTGGAGGCCAGGCTCCTCGTCGTCCTCATGCTGCGTGAGGTGAGCTGCCGCCGCCGCCTCGTCGCGCTGCTTCTTCCTGCACTCCCGGGTCCAGTGTCCCTTCTTGCTGCAGTAGCGACACCTTTCGCGATCAGAATCATCGCCGCCGCCGGGCGGTGGCGTGCCCTTCTTTGGAGGTGGAGTGGTCTTCCGCGCGCCAGAGCCCTGGCCGCGGTCACGCCCACCACCAGCGCCAGCAGCACTCCCGCCGCTGGGCTTCTTCTTGCGCGCCTCCCATTGCTCCTCTGTGAGCAGCAGCTGGTCGCCGGCGTTCGTGCCGCCCGGCTCGCCATCAAGGCGTTCCTCAACAGCACGCAGGTGGCCCACAACCTCCTCGACAGTGAGGGTGGCTGGGTCCATCAGCGTCTCCATCGAGAATGCGATCTGGATGAAGCGGCGTGGAACCACAGACAAGAATTTTCGCACTACCTTCTCGTCGTTGCAGACGTCGCCGAGGGAGCGCAGTGTCGCCGCTAGGGTGGAGATGCGCATGCCGAAGTCCTCGATCCGCTCACCGGGCTTGAACACAATCGACTCGAACTCGGTTCTGAGCCGTCGCACGCGAGTGTCGCGCACGCGATCGGTGCCCTGGTGCTGAACGCGGATGGCCTCCCATGCAGCCTTGGCGCTGCCCTTCCCGATCAGCATCGGGTGCATCTCCGGTGGCGTGGACCGCAGCAGCGCCGCAAGGGCCTGCTTGTCCTCCCGGCGAGAGATCGCGACGTCCTCGATCGCGTCCCATAGCGATGCCGCCTGCATGTTCACCTCCATGACCATGGCCCAGTTGGTGTAGTCGCCGCGCTTGAGCATCGGGAAGACAAGGCCCACGCCGCTGCTGCTGCCGCCGGCACTCACCTCCCGGATCACCTCCCGTTGAACCACGACCTCGCCGCCGCCATGTCGTGCCCTTCTCCGTCCCCGGCTCAGCGAGCGCCGTCGCTGGTTTGCCGGAGGAGGGGTCTGCGACGCGCGCTGCTGGTTGAGCGGAGGTGGCGTCGGATCGGTCTGCCGCCCTGCAGACATCTCCCAGGTTCGCTCTGATACCAATTGACGACTTGACTCAGGTGTTTTGTGTTGCGAAAAAAACTTGCAATGGTTTCTGTATGCCTCTTATCTCTTTATATCAACTGCTTACAACTGAAAAGCTAGAAACTAGGATCAACACCCGAGCCTACAGGGCAGTGCCATCCCACTACCGCTCAGATCCATCTCCCCTACAAGATAGCTGCATGAATAGGTCGTGTCCATCCCCACGAGCATCCAAGACAGCCATGACCAAGTCTAAATTGACTGAAACAAAACGGCTAACTGAAAACTAGTTTGAAACTGAAGCTACTGCAGCTAGCCTGCTTATGTCTGACGAAAAACAAGACCTACACTAGCACTGCACTGAATTATTCAACATACAGTACATTTATATGACCTATAATTTAAATTTAGAGTGGCTCATAGAAGAAGGGGGTTGAAGACATGAACATACAATCTTAAACATCTTTACTGGACCGAGAATATTAACTGACGTAAAATCTTATTCTCCCACCGAGGCTGCAAGAAAGAAAGACATAAAACACATAGATATAAATACATATGATAGATGATATAATTAAGAGAGAGGAGGGCCAAGTCAGATACCAGTACGCACAACGAACTCATATGGAGCCTTGAATATGAACTCGAAGAGTGATTATTGCACGATCTAACCTACAAAGAAACCAGAATTAGTCTAAAAAGACTGCAGCTTGTGCAAGCAGGAATAACCACCAAATAAGAAGCTAGTCATATCTACAAAGTATGGGCCCTTGGTGAACTCATTGGCCGTCCTACGCAGGCACATCAACTAATCAACGAAGGCTCCGAGTCGGCCCCCATCCCTCGGCGCGAACTCGCCCTTGCAGACTGCTCAAGGCCCCATCAGGAGGAAATATTAGAGAGCTGCTCCACACCAGCGTCCCGATTGGATTCATCGTATGGAGGCACGTTGGCACAGGGTCGGCGTGGTGGCACATGAGCTGAAGATAGCGGCACCAAGGCCATAGAGAAGGCACTTTAGCGTATACGGCGCCGTCCACTTTCCAGCTCTCGCTTCTCGTTCTTCTCCATTAGTCGCCATGGCTTGTCTGGTGGTGGTCATGTTGTAGCCGAGTCGTTTTCCGGTGAGGATTTCAGAGCGAGGGTGATTGCATATTTATAAGACGAAGCAGAGGAAGAGTAAGAGGTACTGGATCCAAGGAGTGTGTGGTGTGAGTGTGGTGTTGAGTTAGTGCATAAGTTCAGATGCTACAGCTGTAACACAGATCGAGGGGTCTCAAAAAAAAAAAAAAAAAAAAGGGGCCGTCGGCGTACTGCCCGGTCAGCCCAGCTGCTCGAAGCGCCCCTCGGCGTATAGCCACCCTCGGCACATGACACGCTATGCCGAGGGTGGCCCTCGGCGTATCGGCGGCCCTCGGCATAGGTTGAGGGTGCGACCCCGTCCCATCGCCCCGCGGCCATGCCCTAACTGGACCTTGACGGCGTGAAGCCTATGCCGAGGGCCACCGTCGGCGTAGCTGAAGCCAATTTCTCCCGCCGAATCCTCCCGCCCCTCCCGCCAAAATGACGTCAGCTGTCTAGCCTATGCCGAGGGGCACCGTCGGCTTAGCATCCATCTTTTTTTTCCTTTTTCCCGCCCATTTCTCCCGCCTAATCTTTCCCGCCAATTTTTCCCGCCATTTTCTCCCGCCAGCTTTTCTCGCCGTTTCAGCCCCTCGCCTCCCTATATATACCCATGTGTTCTTCTCCAACAAAACACCACCACCAGCATGGTGTGGTGTTGTTTGTCTAATGTTGTACCCCCGGGGTCTTTCGGCTACACGCACATGCGCTGACGGCACTTAGGCATGTCCTGGACGTATAGGGCAGAACTCACCGGTGGGGTGAACCGGAGGAAAACCTTAGATAGCATGGATCCATACTTGCCACCACATGACCTAAAACAAAGGAAAAAAGTCCATTGCTAACCCTAACTCTAACCCTAACCCTAACCCTAGGGGTAGATTTGCGGGGTCCCCGCCCCCTAGGGTTTCCCTAGATACAAACCACCGGAGCGTCCGAATCGCTGGAAACTCCTGCTACGGCTCATCCGGGGCCTATTTCATTCCAAACCTATGGTTTCCATGTGCATATGTCCTAAACAAAGCAAAGAAATTAAAAAAATCCATTGGTGAACCCTCGCACGAAAAAAGCTATAGGGGTAGATCTGCAAGGTCCCCGGCCTAGGGTTTCCCAAGATACAGATCACCGGAGCGTCGGAATCGCTTGAAAACTTGCATTTGTCCCTAACATATGTGTACAAGTGTGATGTAAGGTTTGTCTAACCTTGCATGTACCCCGCGTTGACGATTTCCGCATACATGGGCCGACACTTGGTAAAATCCAGGATTTGTATGTGGAAACTCCTGCTACGGCTCATCCGGGGCCTATTTCATTCCAAACCTATGGTTTCCATGTGCATATGTCCTAAACAAAGCAAAGCAAATAAAAAAATCCATTGGTAAACCCTCGCACAGAGAAAGCTATAGGGGTAGATCTGCAGGGTCCCCGCCCTAGGGTTTCCCAAGATACAGATCACCGGAGCGTCGGAATCGCTTGAAAACTTGCATTTGTCCCTAACATATGTGTACAAGTGTGATGTAAGGTTTGTCTAACCTTGCATGTACCCCGCGTTGACGATTTCCGCATACATGGGCCGACACTTGGTAAAATCCAGGATTTGTATGTGGAAACTCCTGCTACGGCTCATCTGTGGCCTATTTTATTCCAAACCTATGGTTTCCATGTGCATATGTCCTAAACAAAGCAAAGAAAATAAAAAAATCCATTGGTAAACCCTCGCACGGAAAAAGCTATAGGGGTAGATCTGCGGGGTCCCCGCCCTAGGGTTTCCCAAGATACAGACTATCGGATCGTCGGAATCGCTGGAAAACTTGCATATGCCCATAACATATGTGTACAAGTGTGATGTAAGGTTTGGCTAACCTTGGATGTACCCGTTGTTGACGATTTCCGCATACATGGGCTAACACTTGGTAAAATCCAGGATCTGTATGTGGAAACTCTCGCCACGGCTAAAATGGAGCCTATTTTATGGTAAAGTATGCCCAACCTATGGTTTCCATGTACATATGTCCTAAATAAACCAAAACAAGTAAAAAATTACATTGGTAAACTCTCGCACGGAGAAAGCTATAGGGGTAGATCTACGGGGTCCCCGCCCTAGGGTTTCCCAAGATACGAGATCACGGAGCGTCATAATTGTTGGAAAATTTGCATCTGCCCCTAACATATATGTACAAGTGTGACGCGTCATTTTATGTGCTAAATGTTTTCCGTTTCGCGCGTTGGCGGACGGGTGCACGCGCGCGCCCGGTACGGCCATACCGCATGTCCCGTTGACCCCGTTTTGCGCAGTTGGCAAAGCAAACGGAGCCAAAAAATCGAGCGGAGCCGCGTGGCGTCATTTTATGTGTCCTAGTAACCACTGCAAAAGACGGAACTGGGATACGGCAATTATCTTGGAGAACCCTTCACGAACAGGGCTATCTCGTCCAGGAGTTCTATGGCTTTTAGGGGAAATGAGTAGGAAACGGCCCGTTTCACCACATAGTTTGTCGGAACGAGGCCATATTTGGCACGTGCGTGGGCCTTAGGATGGGAAGCAAGGCCCCGGTCGCGGATTTCCAATCCGAACCACGAGCGACGGTTTTTCCATTTTCGGGGAGTGCGGAAGGGCTTTTTTTTGTGAAGCAGCTACATGGTGCGCATTTCAGTATCGCGCGGGACCTCCGCGCGGCGGTAGGATACCTCCTACGCACCACCTATCACATGCCATATGCGCGCGGAAGCCATCTGGGAATCCCACCCGCTTCCTGCGGTGCCCCGCCGAATCCGCTGGAAACTGTCCGGATTTGAACTGGGGCGACACTTTCCTTCACTCAATAAATGGAGGGAAAAATGTTTTTAGGTCTAGGACGCATCATTTTATGTGCTAAATGTTTTCCGTTTCGCGCGTTGGCGGACGGGTGCACGCGCGCCGGTACGGCCATACCGCATGTC
This sequence comes from Lolium perenne, assembly GCF_019359855.2. NCBI lineage: Eukaryota > Viridiplantae > Streptophyta > Magnoliopsida > Poales > Poaceae > Lolium > Lolium perenne. Next base: position 246,627,340 of record NC_067247.2, on the reverse strand, counting down.
CCGACGGCCCCGTTTTGCGCAGTTGGCAAAGCAAACGGAGCCAAAAAATCGAGCGGAGCCGCGTGGCGTCATTTTATGTGTCCTAGTAACCACTGCAAAAGACGGAACTAGGATACGGCAATTATCTTGGAGAACCCTTCACGAACAGGGCTATCTCGTCCGGAGTTCTATGGCTTTTAGGGGAAATGAGTAGGAAACGGCCCGTTTCACCACATAGTTTGTCGGAACGAGGCCATATTTGGCACGTGCGTGGGCCTTAGGATGGGAAGCAAGGCCCCGGTCGCGGATTTCCAATCCGAACCACGGGCGACAGTTTTTCCATTTTCGGGGTGCGGAAGGGCTTTTTTTGTGAAGCGGCTACATGGTGCGCATTTCGGTATCGCGCGGGACCTCCGCGCGGCGGTAGGATACCTCCTACGCACCACCTATCACATGCCATATGCGCGCGGAAGCCATCTGGGAATCCCACCCGCTTCCTGCGGTGCCCCGCCGAATCCGCTGGAAACTGTCCGGATTTGAACTGGGGCGACACTTTCCTTCGCTCAATAAATGGAGGGAAAAATGTTTTTAGGTCTAGGACGCGTCATTTTATGTGCTAAATGTTTTCCGTTTCGCGCGTTGGCGGACGGGTGCACGCGCGCGCCCGGTACGGCCATATCGCATGTCCCGGCGGCCCCGTTTTGCGATTGGCAAAGCAAACGGAGCCAAAAAATCGAGCGGAGCCGCGTGGCGTCATTTTATGTGTCCTAGTAACCACTGCAAAAGACGGAACTGGGATACGGCAATTATCTTGGAGAACCCTTCACGAACAGGGCTATCTCGTCCGGAGTTCTATGGCTTTTAGGGGAAATGAGTAGGAAACGGCCCGTTTCACCACATAGTTTGTCTAACGAGGCCATATTTGGCACGTGCGTGGGCCTTAGGATGGGAAGCAAGGCCCCGGTCGCGGATTTCCAATCCGAACCACGGGCGACGGTTTTTCCATTTTCGGGGTGCGGAAGGGCTTTTTTGTGAAGCAGCTACATGGTGCGCATTTCAAGATCGCGCGGGACCTCCGCGCGGTGGTAGGATACCTCCTACGCACCACCTATCACATGCCATATGCGCGCGGAAGCCATCCGGGAATCCCACCCGCTTCTGCGGTGCCGCGAATCCACTGAAACTGTCCGGATTTGAACTGGGGCGACACTTTCCTTCGCTCAATAAATGGAGGGAAAAATGTTTTTAGGTCTAGGATGCGTCATTTTATGTGCTAAATGTTTTCCGTTTTGCGCGTTGGCGGACGGGTGCACGCGCGCGCCCGGTACGGCCATACCGCATGTCCCGGCGGCCCCGTTTTGCGCAGTTGGCAAAGCAAACGGAGCCAAAAAATCGAGCGGAGCCGCGTGGCGTCATTTTATGTGTCCTAGTGACCACTGCAAAAGACAGAACTGGGATACGGCAATTATCTTGGAGAACCCTTCACGAACAGGGCTATCTCGTCCGGAGTTCTATGGCTTTTAGGGGAAATGAGTAGGAAACGGCCCGTTTCACCACATAGTTTGTCGGAACGAGGCCATATTTGGCACGTGCGTGGGCCTTAGGATGGGAAGCAAGGCCCCGGTCGCGGATTTCCAATCCGAACCACGGCGACGGTTTTTCCATTTTCGGGGTGCCGGAAGGGCTTTTTTTTGTGAAGCAGCTACATGGTGCGCATTTCAGTATCGCGCGGGACCTCCGCGCGGCGGTAGGATACCTCCTACGCACCACCTATCACATGCCATATGCGCGCGGAAGCCATCTGGGAATCCCACCCGCTTCCTGCGGTGCCCCGCCGAATCCGCTGGAAACTGTCCGGATTTGAACTGGGGCGACACTTTCCTTCGCTCAATAAATGGAGGGAAAAATGTTTTTAGGTCTAGGACGCATCATTTTATGTGCTAAATGTTTTCCGTTTCGCGCGTTGGCGGACGGGTGCACGCGCGCGCCCGGTACGGCCATACCGCATGTCCCGGCGGCCCCGTTTTGCGCAGTTGGCAAAGCAAACGGAGCCAAAAAATCGAGCGGAGCCGCGTGGCGTCATTTTATGTGTCCTAGTAACCACTGCAAAAGACGGAACTAGGATACGGCAATTATCTTGGAGAACCCTTCACGAACAGGGCTATCTCGTCCGGAGTTCTATGGCTTTTAGGGGAAATGAGTAGGAAACGGCCCGTTTCACCACATAGTTTGTCGGAACGAGGCCATATTTGGCACGTGCGTGGGCCTTAGGATGGGAAGCAAGGCCCCGGTCGCGGATTTCCAATCCGAACCACGGGCGATGGTTTTTCCATTTTCGGGGTGCCGGAAGGGCTTTTTTTTGTGAAGCAGCTACATGGTGCGCATTTCAGTATCGCGCGGGACCTCCGCGCGGCGGTAGGATACCTCCTACACACCACCTATCACATGCCATATGCGCGCGGAAGCCATCTGGGAATCCCACCCGCTTCCTGCGGTGCCCCGCCGAATCCGCTGGAAACTGTCCGGATTTGAACTGGGGCGACACTTTCCTTCGCTCAATAAATGGAGGGAAAAATGTTTTTAGGTCTAGGACGCGTCATTTTATGTGCTAAATGTTTTCCGTTTCGCGCGTTGGCGGACGGGTGCACGCGCGCGCCCGGTACGGCCATTGCTCCTCTGTGAGCAGCAGCTGGTCGCCGGCGTTCGTGCCGCCCGGCTCGCCATCAAGGCGTTCCTCAACAGCACGCAGGTGGCCCACAACCTCCTCGACAGTGAGGGTGGCTGGGTCCATCAGCGTCTCCATCGAGAATGCGATCTGGATGAAGCGGCGTGGAACCACAGACAAGAATTTTCGCACTACCTTCTCGTCGTTGCAGACGTCGCCGAGGGAGCGCAGTGTCGCCGCTAGGGTGGAGATGCGCATGCCGAAGTCCTCGATCCGCTCACCGGGCTTGAACACAATCGACTCGAACTCGGTTCTGAGCCGTCGCACGCGAGTGTCGCGCACGCGATCGGTGCCCTGGTGCTGAACGCGGATGGCCTCCCATGCAGCCTTGGCGCTGCCCTTCCCGATCAGCATCGGGTGCATCTCCGGTGGCGTGGACCGCAGCAGCGCCGCAAGGGCCTGCTTGTCCTCCCGGCGAGAGATCGCGACGTCCTCGATCGCGTCCCATAGCGATGCCGCCTGCATGTTCACCTCCATGACCATGGCCCAGTTGGTGTAGTCGCCGCGCTTGAGCATCGGGAAGACAAGGCCCACGCCGCTGCTGCTGCCGCCGGCACTCACCTCCCGGATCACCTCCCGTTGAACCACGACCTCGCCGCCGCCATGTCGTGCCCTTCTCCGTCCCCGGCTCAGCGAGCGCCGTCGCTGGTTTGCCGGAGGAGGGGTCTGCGACGCGCGCTGCTGGTTGAGCGGAGGTGGCGTCGGATCGGTCTGCCGCCCTGCAGACATCTCCCAGGTTCGCTCTGATACCAATTGACGACTTGACTCAGGTGTTTTGTGTTGCGAAAAAAACTTGCAATGGTTTCTGTATGCCTCTTATCTCTTTATATCAACTGCTTACAACTGAAAAGCTAGAAACTAGGATCAACACCCGAGCCTACAGGGCAGTGCCATCCCACTACCGCTCAGATCCATCTCCCCTACAAGATAGCTGCATGAATAGGTCGTGTCCATCCCCACGAGCATCCAAGACAGCCATGACCAAGTCTAAATTGACTGAAACAAAACGGCTAACTGAAAACTAGTTTGAAACTGAAGCTACTGCAGCTAGCCTGCTTATGTCTGACGAAAAACAAGACCTACACTAGCACTGCACTGAATTATTCAACATACAGTACATTTATATGACCTATAATTTAAATTTAGAGTGGCTCATAGAAGAAGGGGGTTGAAGACATGAACATACAATCTTAAACATCTTTACTGGACCGAGAATATTAACTGACGTAAAATCTTATTCTCCCACCGAGGCTGCAAGAAAGAAAGACATAAAACACATAGATATAAATACATATGATAGATGATATAATTAAGAGAGAGGAGGGCCAAGTCAGATACCAGTACGCACAACGAACTCATATGGAGCCTTGAATATGAACTCGAAGAGTGATTATTGCACGATCTAACCTACAAAGAAACCAGAATTAGTCTAAAAAGACTGCAGCTTGTGCAAGCAGGAATAACCACCAAATAAGAAGCTAGTCATATCTACAAAGTATGGGCCCTTGGTGAACTCATTGGCCGTCCTACGCAGGCACATCAACTAATCAACGAAGGCTCCGAGTCGGCCCCCATCCCTCGGCGCGAACTCGCCCTTGCAGACTGCTCAAGGCCCCATCAGGAGGAAATATTAGAGAGCTGCTCCACACCAGCGTCCCGATTGGATTCATCGTATGGAGGCACGTTGGCACAGGGTCGGCGTGGTGGCACATGAGCTGAAGATAGCGGCACCAAGGCCATAGAGAAGGCACTTTAGCGTATACGGCGCCGTCCACTTTCCAGCTCTCGCTTCTCGTTCTTCTCCATTAGTCGCCATGGCTTGTCTGGTGGTGGTCATGTTGTAGCCGAGTCGTTTTCCGGTGAGGATTTCAGAGCGAGGGTGATTGCATATTTATAAGACGAAGCAGAGGAAGAGTAAGAGGTACTGGATCCAAGGAGTGTGTGGTGTGAGTGTGGTGTTGAGTTAGTGCATAAGTTCAGATGCTACAGCTGTAACACAGATCGAGGGGTCTCAAAAAAAAAAAAAAAAGGGGCCGTCGGCGTACTGCCCGGTCAGCCCAGCTGCTCGAAGCGCCCCTCGGCGTATAGCCACCCTCGGCACATGACACGCTATGCCGAGGGTGGCCCTCGGCGTATCGGCGGCCCTCGGCATAGGTTGAGGGTGCGACCCCGTCCCATCGCCCCGCGGCCATGCCCTAACTGGACCTTGACGGCGTGAAGCCTATGCCGAGGGCCACCGTCGGCGTAGCTGAAGCCAATTTCTCCCGCCGAATCCTCCCGCCCTCCCGCCAAAATGACGTCAGCTGTCTAGCCTATGCCGAGGGGCACCGTCGGCTTAGCATCCATCTTTTTTTTCCTTTTTCCCGCCCATTTCTCCCGCCTAATCTTTCCCGCCAATTTTTCCCGCCATTTTCTCCCGCCAGCTTTTCTCGCCGTTTCAGCCCCTCGCCTCCCTATATATACCCATGTGTTCTTCTCCAACAAAACACCACCACCAGCATGGTGTGGTGTTGTTTGTCTAATGTTGTACCCCCGGGGTCTTTCGGCTACACGCACATGCGCTGACGGCACTTAGGCATGTCCTGGACGTATAGGGCGTAACTCACCGGTGGGGTGAACCGGAGGAAAACCTTAGATAGCATGGATCCATACTTGCCACCACATGACCTAAAACAAAGGAAAAAAGTCCATTGCTAACCCTAACTCTAACCCTAACCCTAACCCTAGGGGTAGATTTGCGGGGTCCCCGCCCCCTAGGGTTTCCCTAGATACAAACCACCGGAGCGTCCGAATCGCTGGAAACTCCTGCTACGGCTCATCCGGGGCCTATTTCATTCCAAACCTATGGTTTCCATGTGCATATGTCCTAAACAAAGCAAAGAAATTAAAAAAATCCATTGGTGAACCCTCGCACGAAAAAAGCTATAGGGGTAGATCTGCAAGGTCCCGGCCTAGGGTTTCCCAAGATACGAGATCACCGGAGCGTCGGAATCGCTTGAAAACTTGCATTTGTCCCTAACATATGTGTACAAGTGTGATGTAAGGTTTGTCTAACCTTGCATGTACCCCGCGTTGACGATTTCCGCATACATGGGCCGACACTTGGTAAAATCCAGGATTTGTATGTGGAAACTCCTGCTACGGCTCATCCGGGGCCTATTTCATTCCAAACCTATGGTTTCCATGTGCATATGTCCTAAACAAAGCAAAGCAAATAAAAAATCCATTGGTAAACCCTCGCACAGAGAAAGCTATAGGGGTAGATCTGCAGGTCCCCGCCCTAGGGTTTCCCAAGATACAGATCACCGGAGCGTCGGAATCGCTTGAAAACTTGCATTTGTCCCTAACATATGTGTACAAGTGTGATGTAAGGTTTGTCTAACCTTGCATGTACCCCGCGTTGACGATTTCCGCATACATGGGCCGACACTTGGTAAAATCCAGGATTTGTATGTGGAAACTCCTGCTACGGCTCATCTGTGGCCTATTTTATTCCAAACCTATGGTTTCCATGTGCATATGTCCTAAACAAAGCAAAGAAAATAAAAAAATCCATTGGTAAACCCTCGCACGGAAAAAGCTATAGGGGTAGATCTGCGGGGTCCCCGCCCTAGGGTTTCCCAAGATACAGACTATCGGATCGTCGGAATCGCTGGAAAACTTGCATATGCCCATAACATATGTGTACAAGTGTGATGTAAGGTTTGGCTAACCTTGGATGTACCCGTTGTTGACGATTTCCGCATACATGGGCTAACACTTGGTAAAATCCAGGATCTGTATGTGGAAACTCTCGCCACGGCTAAAATGGAGCCTATTTTATGGTAAAGTATGCCCAACCTATGGTTTCCATGTACATATGTCCTAAATAAACCAAAACAAGTAAAAAATTACATTGGTAAACTCTCGCACGGAGAAAGCTATAGGGGTAGATCTACGGGGTCCCCGCCCTAGGGTTTCCCAAGATACAGATCACCGGAGCGTCAGAATTGTTGGAAAATTTGCATCTGCCCCTAACATATATGTACAAGTGTGACGCGTCATTTTATGTGCTAAATGTTTTCCGTTTCGCGCGTTGGCGGACGGGTGCACGCGCGCGCCCGGTACGGCCATACCGCATGTCCCGTTGGCCCCGTTTTGCGCAGTTGGCAAAGCAAACGGAGCCAAAAAATCGAGCGGAGCCGCGTGGCGTCATTTTATGTGTCCTAGTAACCACTGCAAAAGACGGAACTGGGATACGGCAATTATCTTGGAGAACCCTTCACGAACAGGGCTATCTCGTCCGGAGTTCTATGGCTTTTAGGGGAAATGAGTAGGAAACGGCCCGTTTCACCACATAGTTTGTCGGAACGAGGCCATATTTGGCACGTGCGTCGGCCTTAGGATGGGAAGCAAGGCCCCGGTCGCGGATTTCCAATCCGAACCACGGGCGACGGTTTTTCCATTTTCGGGGTGCCGGAAGGGCTTTTTTTTGTGAAGCAGCTACATGGTGCGCATTTCAGTATCGCGCGGGACCTCCGCGCGGCGGTAGGATACCTCCTACGCACCACCTATCACATGCCATATGCGCGCGGAAGCCATCTGGGAATCCCACCCGCTTCCTGCGGTGCCCCGCCGAATCCGCTGGAAACTGTCCGGATTTGAACTGGGGCGACACTTTCCTTCACTCAATAAATGGAGGGAAAAATGTTTTTAGGTCTAGGACGCATCATTTTATGTGCTAAATGTTTTCCGTTTCGCGCGTTGGCGGACGGGTGCACGCGCGCGCCCGGTACGGCCATACCGCATGTCCCGGCGGCCCCGTTTTGCGCAGTTGGCAAAGCAAACGGAGCCAAAAAATCGAGCGGAGCCGCGTGGCGTCATTTTATGTGTCCTAGTAACCACTGCAAAAGACGGAACTAGGATACGGCAATTATCTTGGAGAACCCTTCACGAACAGGGCTATCTCGTCCGGAGTTCTATGGCTTTTAGGGGAAATGAGTAGGAAACGGCCCGTTTCACCACATAGTTTGTCGGAACGAGGCCATATTTGGCACGTGCGTGGGCCTTAGGATGGGAAGCAAGGCCCGGTCGCGGATTTCCAATCCGAACCACGGGCGACGCTGTTTACATTAAGGGGGTGCCGGAAGGTCTTTATATTGTGAAGCAGCTACATGGTGCGCATTTCAGTATCACGCGGGACCTCCGCGCGGCGGTAGGATACCTCCTACGCACCACCTATCACATGCCATATGCGGGCGGAAGCCATCTCGGGAATCCCACCCGCTTCTGCGGTGCCCGCCGAATCCGCTGGAAACTGTCCGGATTTGAACTGGGGCGACACTTTCCTTCGCTCAATAAATGGAGGGAAAAATGTTTTTAGGTCTAGGACGCGTCATTTTATGTGCTAAATGTTTTCCGTTTCGCGCGTTGGCGGACGGGTGCACGCGCGCCCGGTACGGCCATATCGCATGTCCGGCGGCCCCGTTTTGCGCAGTTGGCAAAGCAAACGGAGCCAAAAAAATCGAGCGGAGCCGCGTGGCGTCATTTTATGTGTCCTAGTAACCACTGCAAAAGACGGAACTGGGATACGGCAATTATCTTGGAGAACCCTTCACGAACAGGGCTATCTCGTCCGGAGTTCTATGGCTTTTAGGGGAAATGAGTAGGAAACGGCCCGTTTCACCACATAGTTTGTCGGAACGAGGCCATATTTGCCACGTGCGTGGGCCTTAGGATGGGAAGCAAGGCCCCGGTCGCGGATTTCCAATCCGAACCACGGGCGACGGTTTTTCCATTTTCGGGTGCCGGAAGGGCTTTTTTTTGTGAAGCAGCTACATGGTGCGCATTTCAGTATCGCGCGGGACCTCCGCGCGGTGGTAGGATACCTCCTACGCACCACCTATCACATGCCATATGCGCGCGGAAGCCATCTGGGAATCCCACCCGCTTCCTGCGGTGCCCCGCCGAATCCGCTGGAAACTGTCCGGATTTGAACTGGGGCGACACTTTCCTTCGCTCAATAAATGGAGGGAAAAATGTTTTTAGGTCTAGGATGCGTCATTTTATGTGCTAAATGTTTTCCGTTTTGCGCGTTGGCGGACGGGTGCACGCGCGCGCCCGGTACGGCCATACCGCATGTCCCGGCGGCCCCGTTTTGCGCAGTTGGCAAAGCAAACGGAGCCAAAAATCGAGCGGAGCCGCGTGGCGTCATTTTATGTGTCCTAGTGACCACCGCAAAAGACAGAACTGGGATACGGCAATTATCTTGGAGAACCCTTCACGAACAGGGCTATCTCGTCCGGAGTTCTATGGCTTTTAGGGAAATGAGTAGGAAACGGCCCGTTTCACCACATAGTTTGTCGGAACGAGGCCATATTTGGCACGTGCGTGGGCCTTAGGATGGGAAGCAAGGCCCCGGTCGCGGATTTCCAATCCGAACCACGGCGACGGTTTTTCCATTTTCGGGGTGCCGGAAGGGCTTTTTTTTGTGAAGCAGCTACATGGTGCGCATTTCAGTATCGCGCGGGACCTCCGCGCGGCGGTAGGATACCTCCTACGCACCACCTATCACATGCCATATGCGCGCGGAAGCCATCTGGGAATCCCACCCGCTTCCTGCGGTGCCCCGCCGAATCCGCTGGAAACTGTCCGGATTTGAACTGGGGCGACACTTTCCTTCGCTCAATAAATGGAGGGAAAAATGTTTTTAGGTCTAGGACGCATCATTTTATGTGCTAAATGTTTTCCGTTTCGCGCGTTGGCGGACGGGTGCACGCGCGCGCCCGGTACGGCCATACCGCATGTCCCGGCGGCCCCGTTTTGCGCAGTTGGCAAAGCAAACGGAGCCAAAAAATCGAGCGGAGCCGCGTGGCGTCATTTTATGTGTCCTAGTAACCACTGCAAAAGACGGAACTAGGATACGGCAATTATCTTGGAGAACCCTTCACGAACAGGGCTATCTCGTCCGGAGTTCTATGGCTTTTAGGGGAAATGAGTAGGAAACGGCCCGTTTCACCACATAGTTTGTCGGAACGAGGCCATATTTGGCACGTGCGTGGGCCTTAGGATGGGAAGCAAGGCCCCGGTCGCGGATTTCCAATCCGAACCACGGGCGATGGTTTTTCCATTTTCGGGGTGCCGGAAGGGCTTTTTTTTGTGAAGCAGCTACATGGTGCGCATTTCAGTATCGCGCGGGACCTCCGCGCGGCGGTAGGATACCTCCTACACACCACCTATCACATGCCATATGCGCGCGGAAGCCATCTGGGAATCCCACCCGCTTCCTGCGGTGCCCCGCCGAATCCGCTGGAAACTGTCCGGATTTGAACTGGGGCGACACTTTCCTTCGCTCAATAAATGGAGGGAAAAATGTTTTTAGGTCTAGGACGCGTCATTTTATGTGCTAAATGTTTTCCGTTTCGCGCGTTGGCGGACGGGTGCACGCGCGCGCCCGGTACGGCCATTGCTCCTCTGTGAGCAGCAGCTGGTCGCCGGCGTTCGTGCCGCCCGGCTCGCCATCAAGGCGTTCCTCAACAGCACGCAGGTGGCCCACAACCTCCTCGACAGTGAGGGTGGCTGGGTCCATCAGCGTCTCCATCGAGAATGCGATCTGGATGAAGCGGCGTGGAACCACAGACAAGAATTTTCGCACTACCTTCTCGTCGTTGCAGACGTCGCCGAGGGAGCGCAGTGTCGCCGCTAGGGTGGAGATGCGCATGCCGAAGTCCTCGATCCGCTCACCGGGCTTGAACACAATCGACTCGAACTCGGTTCTGAGCCGTCGCACGCGAGTGTCGCGCACGCGATCGGTGCCCTGGTGCTGAACGCGGATGGCCTCCCATGCAGCCTTGGCGCTGCCCTTCCCGATCAGCATCGGGTGCATCTCCGGTGGCGTGGACCGCAGCAGCGCCGCAAGGGCCTGCTTGTCCTCCCGGCGAGAGATCGCGACGTCCTCGATCGCGTCCCATAGCGATGCCGCCTGCATGTTCACCTCCATGACCATGGCCCAGTTGGTGTAGTCGCCGCGCTTGAGCATCGGGAAGACAAGGCCCACGCCGCTGCTGCTGCCGCCGGCACTCACCTCCCGGATCACCTCCCGTTGAACCACGACCTCGCCGCCGCCATGTCGTGCCCTTCTCCGTCCCCGGCTCAGCGAGCGCCGTCGCTGGTTTGCCGGAGGAGGGGTCTGCGACGCGCGCTGCTGGTTGAGCGGAGGTGGCGTCGGATCGGTCTGCCGCCCTGCAGACATCTCCCAGGTTCGCTCTGATACCAATTGACGACTTGACTCAGGTGTTTTGTGTTGCGAAAAAACTTGCAATGGTTTCTGTATGCCTCTTATCTCTTTATATCAACTGCTTACAACTGAAAAGCTAGAAACTAGGATCAACACCCGAGCCTACAGGGCAGTGCCATCCCACTACCGCTCAGATCCATCTCCCCTACAAGATAGCTGCATGAATAGGTCGTGTCCATCCCCACGAGCATCCAAGACAGCCATGACCAAGTCTAAATTGACTGAAACAAAACGGCTAACTGAAAACTAGTTTGAAACTGAAGCTACTGCAGCTAGCCTGCTTATGTCTGACGAAAAACAAGACCTACACTAGCACTGCACTGAATTATTCAACATACAGTACATTTATATGACCTATAATTTAAATTTAGAGTGGCTCATAGAAGAAGGGGGTTGAAGACATGAACATACAATCTTAAACATCTTTACTGGACCGAGAATATTAACTGACGTAAAATCTTATTCTCCCACCGAGGCTGCAAGAAAGAAAGACATAAAACACATAGATATAAATACATATGATAGATGATATAATTAAGAGAGAGGAGGGCCAAGTCAGATACCAGTACGCACAACGAACTCATATGGAGCCTTGAATATGAACTCGAAGAGTGATTATTGCACGATCTAACCTACAAAGAAACCAGAATTAGTCTAAAAAGACTGCAGCTTGTGCAAGCAGGAATAACCACCAAATAAGAAGCTAGTCATATCTACAAAGTATGGGCCCTTGGTGAACTCATTGGCCGTCCTACGCAGGCACATCAACTAATCAACGAAGGCTCCGAGTCGGCCCCCATCCCTCGGCGCGAACTCGCCCTTGCAGACTGCTCAAGGCCCCATCAGGAGGAAATATTAGAGAGCTGCTCCACACCAGCGTCCCGATTGGATTCATCGTATGGAGGCACGTTGGCACAGGGTCGGCGTGGTGGCACATGAGCTGAAGATAGCGGCACCAAGGCCATAGAGAAGGCACTTTAGCGTATACGGCGCCGTCCACTTTCCAGCTCTCGCTTCTCGTTCTTCTCCATTAGTCGCCATGGCTTGTCTGGTGGTGGTCATGTTGTAGCCGAGTCGTTTTCCGGTGAGGATTTCAGAGCGAGGGTGATTGCATATTTATAAGACGAAGCAGAGGAAGAGTAAGAGGTACTGGATCCAAGGAGTGTGTGGTGTGAGTGTGGTGTTGAGTTAGTGCATAAGTTCAGATGCTACAGCTGTAACACAGATCGAGGGGTCTCAAAAAAAAAAAAAAAAAAAGGGGCCGTCGGCGTACTGCCCGGTCAGCCCAGCTGCTCGAAGCGCCCCTCGGCGTATAGCCACCCTCGGCACATGACACGCTATGCCGAGGGTGGCCCTCGGCGTATCGGCGGCCCTCGGCATAGGTTGAGGGTGCGACCCCGTCCCATCGCCCTGCGGCCATGCCCTAACTGGACCTTGACGGCGTGAAGCCTATGCCGAGGGCCACCGTCGGCGTAGCTGAAGCCAATTTCTCCCGCCGAATCCTCCCGCCCCTCCCGCCAAAATGACGTCAGCTGTCTAGCCTATGCCGAGGGGCACCGTCGGCTTAGCATCCATCTTTTTTTTCCTTTTTCCCGCCCATTTCTCCCGCCTAATCTTTCCCGCCAATTTTTCCCGCCATTTTCTCCCGCCAGCTTTTCTCGCCGTTTCAGCCCCTCGCCTCCCTATATATACCCATGTGTTCTTCTCCAACAAAACACCACCACCAGCATGGTGTGGTGTTGTTTGTCTAATGTTGTACCCCCGGGGTCTTTCGGCTACACGCACATGCGCTGACGGCACTTAGGCATGTCCTGGACGTATAGGGCAGAACTCACCGGTGGGGTGAACCGGAGGAAAACCTTAGATAGCATGGATCCATACTTGCCACCACATGACCTAAAACAAAGGAAAAAAGTCCATTGCTAACCCTAACTCTAACCCTAACCCTAACCCTAGGGGTAGATTTGCGGGGTCCCCGCCCCCTAGGGTTTCCCTAGATACAAACCACCGGAGCGTCCGAATCGCTGGAAACTCCTGCTACGGCTCATCCGGGGCCTATTTCATTCCAAACCTATGGTTTCCATGTGCATATGTCCTAAACAAAGCAAAGAAATTAAAAAAATCCATTGGTGAACCCTCGCACGAAAAAAGCTATAGGGGTAGATCCGCAAGGTCCCGGCCTAGGGTTTCCCAAGATACGAGATCACCGGAGCGTCGGAATCGCTTGAAAACTTGCATTTGTCCCTAACATATGTGTACAAGTGTGATGTAAGGTTTGTCTAACCTTGCATGTACCCCGTTGACGATTTCCGCATACATGGGCCGACACTTGGTAAAATCCAGGATTTGTATGTGGAAACTCCTGCTACGGCTCATCCGGGGCCTATTTCATTCCAAACCTATGGTTTCCATGTGCATATGTCCTAAACAAAGCAAAGCAAATAAAAAATCCATTGGTAAACCCTCGCACAGAGAAAGCTATAGGGGTAGATCTGCAGGGTCCCCGCCCTAGGGTTTCCCAAGATACAGATCACCGGAGCGTCGGAATCGCTTGAAAACTTGCATTTGTCCCTAACATATGTGTACAAGTGTGATGTAAGGTTTGTCTAACCTTGCATGTACCCCGCGTTGACGATTTCCGCATACATGGGCCGACACTTGGTAAAATCCAGGATTTGTATGTGGAAACTCCTGCTACGGCTCATCTGTGGCCTATTTTATTCCAAACCTATGGTTTCCATGTGCATATGTCCTAAACAAAGCAAAGAAAATAAAAAAATCCATTGGTAAACCCTCGCACGGAAAAAGCTATAGGGGTAGATCTGCGGGGTCCCCGCCCTAGGGTTTCCCAAGATACAGACTATCGGATCGTCGGAATCGCTGGAAAACTTGCATATGCCCATAACATATGTGTACAAGTGTGATGTAAGGTTTGGCTAACCTTGGATGTACCCGTTGTTGACGATTTCCGCATACATGGGCTAACACTTGGTAAAATCCAGGATCTGTATGTGGAAACTCTCGCCACGGCTAAAATGGAGCCTATTTTATGGTAAAGTATGCCCAACCTATGGTTTCCATGTACATATGTCCTAAATAAACCAAAACAAGTAAAAAATTACATTGGTAAACTCTCGCACGGAGAAAGCTATAGGGGTAGATCTACGGGGTCCCCGCCCTAGGGTTTCCCAAGATACAGATCACCGGAGCGTCAGAATTGTTGGAAAATTTGCATCTGCCCCTAACATATATGTACAAGTGTGACGCGTCATTTTATGTGCTAAATGTTTTCCGTTTCGCGCGTTGGCGGACGGGTGCACGCGCGCGCCCGGTACGGCCATACCGCATGTCCCGTTGACCCCGTTTTGCGCAGTTGGCAAAGCAAACGGAGCCAAAAAATCGAGCGGAGCCGCGTGGCGTCATTTTATGTGTCCTAGTAACCACTGCAAAAGACGGAACTGGGATACGGCAATTATCTTGGAGAACCCTTCACGAACAGGGCTATCTCGTCCGGAGTTCTATGGCTTTTAGGGGAAATGAGTAGGAAACGGCCCGTTTCACCACATAGTTTGTCGGAACGAGGCCATATTTGGCACGTGCGTGGGCCTTAGGATGGGAAGCAAGGCCCCGGTCGCGGATTTCCAATCCGAACCACGGGCGACGGTTTTTCCATTTTCGGGTGCGGAAGGGCTTTTTGTGAAGCAGCTACATGGTGCGCATTTCAGTATCGCGCGGGACCTCCGCGCGGCGGTAGGATACCTCCTACGCACCACCTATCACATGCCATATGCGCGCGGAAGCCATCTGGGAATCCCACCCGCTTCCTGCGGTGCCCCGCCGAATCCGCTGGAAACTGTCCGGATTTGAACTGGGGCGACACTTTCCTTCACTCAATAAATGGAGGGAAAAATGTTTTTAGGTCTAGGACGCATCATTTTATGTGCTAAATGTTTTCCGTTTCGCGCGTTGGCGGACGGGTGCACGCGCGCGCCCGGTACGGCCATACCGCATGTCCCGGCGGCCCCGTTTTGCGCAGTTGGCAAAGCAAACGGAGCCAAAAAATCGAGCGGAGCCGCGTGGCGTCATTTTATGTGTCCTAGTAACCACTGCAAAAGACGGAACTAGGATACGGCAATTATCTTGGAGAACCCTTCACGAACAGGGCTATCTCGTCCGGAGTTCTATGGCTTTTAGGGGAAATGAGTAGGAAACGGCCCGTTTCACCACATAGTTTGTCGGAACGAGGCCATATTTGGCACGTGCGTGGGCCTTAGGATGGGAAGCAAGGCCCCGGTCGCGGATTTCCAATCCGAACCACGGGCGACGCTTTTTCCATTTACGGGGTGCCGTAAGGGCCTTTTTGTGAAGCAGCTACATGGTGCGCATTTCAGTATCGCGCGGGACCTCCGCGCGGCGGTAGGATACCTCCTACGCACCACCTATCACATGCCATATGCGCGCGGAAGCCATCCGGGAATCCCACCCGCTTCTGCGGTGCCCCGCCGAATCCGCCGGAAACCGTCCGGATTTGAACCGGGCGACACTTTCCTTCGCTCAATAAATGGAGGGAAAAATGTTTTTAGGTCTAGGACGCGTCATTTTATGTGCTAAATGTTTTCCGTTTCGCGCGTTGGCGGACGGGTGCACGCGCGCGCCCGGTACGGCCATATCGCATGTCCCGGCGGCCCCGTTTTGCGCAGTTGGCAAAGCAAACGGAGCCAAAAAATCGAGCGGAGCCGCGTGGCGTCATTTTATGTGTCCTAGTAACCACTGCAAAAGACGGAACTGGGATACGGCAATTATCTTGGAGAACCCTTCACGAACAGGGCTATCTCGTCCGGAGTTCTATGGCTTTTAGGGGAAATGAGTAGGAAACGGCCCGTTTCACCACATAGTTTGTCGGAACGAGGCCATATTTGGCACGTGCGTGGGCCTTAGGATGGGAAGCAAGGCCCCGGTCGCGGATTTCCAATCCGAACCACGGCGACGGTTTTTCCATTTTCGGGTGCCGGAAGGGCTTTTTGTGAAGCAGCTACATGGTGCGCATTTCAGTATCGCGCGGGACCTCCGCGCGGTGGTAGGATACCTCCTACGCACCACCTATCACATGCCATATGCGCGCGGAAGCCATCTGGGAATCCCACCCGCTTCCTGCGGTGCCCCGCCGAATCCGCTGGAAACTGTCCGGATTTGAACTGGGGCGACACTTTCCTTCGCTCAATAAATGGAGGGAAAAATGTTTTTAGGTCTAGGATGCGTCATTTTATGTGCTAAATGTTTTCCGTTTTGCGCGTTGGCGGACGGGTGCACGCGCGCGCTCGCACGGCCATACCGCATGTCCCGGCGGCCCCGTTTTGCGCAGTTGGCAAAGCAAACGGAGCCAAAAAATCGAGCGGAGCCGCGTGGCGTCATTTTATGTGTCCTAGTGACCACTGCAAAAGACAGAACTGGGATACGGCAATTATCTTGGAGAACCCTTCACGAACAGGGCTATCTCGTCCGGAGTTCTATGGCTTTTAGGGGAAATGAGTAGGAAACGGCCCGTTTCACCACATAGTTTGTCGGAACGAGGCCATATTTGGCACGTGCGTGGGCCTTAGGATGGGAAGCAAGGCCCCGGTCGCGGATTTCCAATCCGAACCACGGCGACGGTTTTTCCATTTTCGGGGTGCCGGAAGGGCTTTTTTTTGTGAAGCAGCTACATGGTGCGCATTTCAGTATCGCGCGGGACCTCCGCGCGGCGGTAGGATACCTCCTACGCACCACCTATCACATGCCATATGCGCGCGGAAGCCATCTGGGAATCCCACCCGCTTCTGCGGTGCCCGCCGAATCCGCCGGAAACCGTCCGGATTTGAACCGGGGCGACACTTTCCTTCGCTCAATAAATGGAGGGAAAAATGTTTTTAGGTCTAGGACGCATCATTTTATGTGCTAAATGTTTTCCGTTTCGCGTTGGCGGACGGGTGCACGCGCGCGCCCGGTACGGCCATACCGCATGTCCGGCGGCCCCGTTTTGCGCAGCTTGGCAAAGCAAACGGAGCCAAAAATCGAGCGGAGCCGCGTGGCGTCATTTTATGTGTCCTAGTAACCACTGCAAAAGACGGAACTAGGATACGGCAATTATCTTGGAGAACCCTTCACGAACAGGGCTATCTCGTCCGGAGTTCTATGGCTTTTAGGGGAAATGAGTAGGAAACGGCCCGTTTCACCACATAGTTTGTCGGAACGAGGCCATATTTGGCACGTGCGTGGGCCTTAGGATGGGAAGCAAGGCCCCGGTCGCGGATTTCCAATCCGAACCACGGGCGATGGTTTTTCCATTTTCGGGTGCGGAAGGGCTTTTTTGTGAAGCAGCTACATGGTGCGCATTTCAGTATCGCGCGGGACCTCCGCGCGGCGGTAGGATACCTCCTACACACCACCTATCACATGCCATATGCGCGCGGAAGCCATCTGGGAATCCCACCCGCTTCCTGCGGTGCCCCGCCGAATCCGCTGGAAACTGTCCGGATTTGAACTGGGGCGACACTTTCCTTCGCTCAATAAATGGAGGGAAAAATGTTTTTAGGTCTAGGACGCGTCATTTTATGTGCTAAATGTTTTCCGTTTCGCGCGTTGGCGGACGGGTGCACGCGCGCGCCTGCACGGCCATACCGCATGTCCCGGCGGCCCCGTTTTGCGCAGTTGGCAAAGCAAACGGAGCCAAAAAAATCGAGCGGAGCCGCGTGGCGTCATTTTATGTGTCCTAGTAACCACTGCAAAAGACGGAACTGGGATACGGCAATTATCTTGGAGAACCCTTCACGAACAGGGCTATCTCGTCCGGAGTTCTATGGCTTTTAGGGGAAATGAGTAGGAAACGGCCCGTTTCACCACATAGTTTGTCGGAACGAGGCCATATTTGGCACGTGCGTGGGCCTTAGGATGGGAAGCAAGGCCCCGGTCGCGGATTTCCAATCCGAACCACGGGCGACGGTTTTTCCATTTTCGGGGTGCCGGAAGGGCTTTTTTTTGTGAAGCAGCTACATGGTGCGCATTTCAGTATCGCGCGGGACCTCCGCGCGGCGGTAGGATACCTCCTACGCACCACCTATCACATGCCATATGCGCGCGGAAGCCATCTGGGAATCCCACCCGCTTCCTGCGGTGCCCCGCCGAATACTGTTTAAAAAGTCCGGATTTGAACTGGGGCGACACTTTCCTTCGCTCAATAAATGGAGGGAAAAATGTTTTTAGGTCTAGGACGCGTCATTTTATGTGCTAAATGTTTTCCGTTTCGCGCGTTGGCGGACGGGTGCACGCGCGCGCCCGGTACGGCCATACCGCATGTCCCGGCGGCCCCGTTTTGCGCAGTTGGCAAAGCAAACGGAGCCAAAAAATCGAGCGGAGCCGCGTGGCGTCATTTTATGTGTCCTAGTGACCACTGCAAAAGACGGAACTGGGATACGGCAATTATCTTGGAGAACCCTTCACGAACAGGGCTATCTCGTCCGGAGTTCTATGGCTTTTAGGGGAAATGAGTAGGAAACGGCCCGTTTCACCACATAGTTTGTCGAACGAGGCCATATTTGGCACGTGCGTGGGCCTTAGGATGGGAAGCAAGGCCCCGGTCGCGGATTTCCAATCCGAACCACGGGCGACGGTTTTTCCATTTTCGGGGTGCCGGAAGGGCTTTTTTTTGTGAAGCAGCTACATGGTGCGCATTTCAGTATCGCGCGGGACCTCCGCGCGGCGGTAGGATACCTCCTACGCACCACCTATCACATGCCATATGCGCGCGGAAGCCATCTGGGAATCCCACCCGCTTCCTGCGGTGCCCCGCCGAATCCGCTGGAAACTGTCCGGATTTGAACTGGGTCGACACTTTCCTTCGCTCAATAAATGGAGGGAAAAATGTTTTTAGGTCTAGGACGCGTCATTTTATGTGCTAAATGTTTTCCGTTTCGCGTTGGCGGACGGGTGCACGCGCGCGCCCGGTACGGCCATACCGCATGTCCCGGCGGCCCCGTTTTGCGCGATTGGCAAAGCAAACGGAGCCAAAAATCGAGCGGAGCCGCGTGGCGTCATTTTATGTGTCCTAGTGACCACCGCAAAAGACGGAACTGGGATACGGCAATTATCTTGGAGAACCCTTCACGAATGTGGCTATCTCGTCCGGAGTTCTATGGCTTTTAGGGGAAATGAGTAGGAAACGGCCCGTTTCACCACATAGTTTGTCGGAACGAGGCCATATTTGGCACGTGCGTGGGCCTTAGGATGGGAAGCAAGGCCCCGGTCGCGGATTTCCAATCCGAACCACGGGCGACGGTTTTTCCATTTTCGGGGTGCCGGAAGGGCTTTTTTTTGTGAAGCAGCTACATGGTGCGCATTTCAGTATCGCGCGGGACCTCCGCGCGGCGGTAGGATACCTCCTACGCACCACCTATCACATGCCATATGCGCGCGGAAGCCATCTGGGAATCCCACCCGCTTCCTGCGGTGCCCCGCCGAATCCGCTGGAAACTGTCCGGATTTGAACTGGGGCGACACTTTCCTTCGCTCAATAAATGGAGGGAAAAATGTTTTTAGGTCTAGGACGCGTCATTTTATGTGCTAAATGTTTTCCGTTTCGCGCGTTGGCGGACGGGTGCACGCGCGCGCCCGGTACGGCCATACCGCATGTCCCGGCGGCCCCGTTTTGCGCAGTTGGCAAAGCAAACGGAGCCAAAAAATCGAGCGGAGCCGCGTGGCGTCATTTTATGTGTCCTAGTAACCACTACAAAAGACGGTACCATGGGTCAGCTGTCATTGGATGCCGTTCAAAGGGGTAGATCTGGTCCTCGGCATAGCCCCACGCGCTTTAGATAGATCTATGATAATTATATATATTATGATTATTATATGGACCTATTCTTAATATATATATATTAGTATATTATATTCAGAAAAATAAATGAAATGAAAAACAAAAAAACAAAAAAATTGGGCTATGCCGAGGGCCACCGTCGGCGTATCTCCGGCCCTCGGCATAGAACCCCTAACCCTAAAACAACTTACACGCACGCACGCAACCCGCCCGCCACCCGCAGTCCCCAACCCGAGCCCGCCACCCGCGCCCCTGCTCTCTCCTCCCGAGCCGCCACCCGCCGCCGCCTTCCCGAGCCGCCGCCAGCCTTCCCCCGCTCCTCCCGAGCCGCCGCCCGCCGCAACCCGCCCGCCGCCGCCTTCCCGAGCCGCCGCCGGCCTTCCCCGCTCCTCCCGAGCCGCCGCCCGCCGCAACCCGCCGCCGCAACCCGCCGCCGCAGCCGCGCCCCCCCCAGCCCCCAGCCCTCGCCCCCCGATCCCCACGCCCCACCACCCCACGCGACCCCCGCCTCCACGTCGCGCCCCCCCCCTCCACCTCAAAACCCCCCGCCACTAGCCGGCCGGCCTGCAGATGGTAAGTATTTTAGCCTTTTTTCAGTTTTGTGTTGCTTTAATTGTTGTAATAGAAATTGATGTTGGAACTAGTAATAGAAATAGTGGGAATAGAAATAGAATAGTGTAAATAGTCGAAACAAATAGAAATGTAATAGTGTAAATAGTAATAGAACTAGAATAGTGGACATTTGGAAAAAATAGAAATGTGTAGTGTGAATGGAAATAGAAATGCAAATGTGAATTTCTTCTAATAATATGTATTTGTAATAGGCCATGCCGTGACCGCCTCGTCTTGAGCACCCCGGCGTGACGATCCCGGATCTTGACGCGCTTCTCGACGGTCGCCGACATCGACAGTCGGTTGTTCGACTACTTCCTCTACAGCCGAGGGTGAGCAAAATTTCCAACTTCTTCTCCGCATTTTATTTATGTCACTAGATTCATTTTCCAAGTCAAGTTGCGTCACCTAGGTGTCACTTCCCGTCCTCAAGCGTTACGCGGATAAATATGCATTAGTGGTCGGCATATTTTCAACCGTAACGCTTGCGGCATTTACGGGACAGTCGGCGGATCCGTAGTTGGGTACGTTCTCCATGCTCTGCTCCGGTCCGAGTCAGGATTTCGGCAACGCCTCACCGTTGTTCTCCGGATGCACATCCTCTTGTCTTTTTGGCGAGACGTGTATCGGGAGAGCAGCGGGGAGGTGCTGCCGAAATCCTGACTCGGACCGGGGTAGAGCATGGAGAACGTACTCAATCTACGGATCCGGCGGCTGCTAGGAGCCCACCTAGTAGAGATGTAGGTTGATGCATTCGTTTTGCCTGTTAAAAAAATTAAAATATGATGCATTTTCCTATTTGATATAAATGCTATGCTTGTCGTTTGGCTTCCAATAGAGCAGAGGATGGCTGATAATGGATGGATGTACACCGGCCGTGTTAGTGCGACTAATAAAACAGATGAGTGGATAAGGAAGACTTGGCATTTAGTGAAGGAGTTGGCGCGTGGTACAAAACAGAAGGTTCAGCCACTTTGCCCGTGCAATCGTTGCTTGAAGCATCACCGTCGTGGAAAGGATGACATGTTTAAACACCTTCTGCAATATGGGTATATGCCTCGTTACGTCACGCAGATCGACTTTGATGAGCACGAACGTGACAGAGGTGAGGTGATGCGGCAGCGGCTCAATGGCAATGAGTACGATGGGGTTAGAGACTTTCTAGATGATCTTGTCAATGCCCACATGCCAGAGTCGCCACCTTCACGGGAGGAACCGCCAGAACCGGAGGAACCTCCAGAACCGGAGGAACCAGAGCCAGCCGCGAAGGCCTTCTATGATATGATAGCCGCTGCTAAGACGCCTCTGTACGATGGCGCCGAGATTTCTCAGCTCGATGCCATCTCCCAATGTCTAGCCGACAAGACCCGGTACAACACCACCCGTGACGGCTTCGAAGCAAGTCTGAAAACAACTGGTAACATGTTGCCCAAAGGGCATTGTCTGCCTAAAAGCCTGCACGAGACGAGGCAACTCATGTCGGCGCTCAACATGGATTATCAAAGGATAGACTGTTGTGAAAATGGCTGTGTTCTCTTCTCGGGAAATGCTTGCGGAGGACAAGTACTGTCCCATTTGTAAGGCCTCTAGGTATGAAGAGGTAACGGGAAAGGATGGTCGAGTGAGGCAGTCAAAGATCGCAAAGTCGATTCTTCGGTATCTCCCATTCATAAAAAGAATCCAGCGGCTTTACTTGACCGAGGAGACCGCCAAACAGATGACGTGGCACAAGATGGGGACTCGAATAAAGGACAATCGGGGCGGACGAAGATGGGACATCCATCCGATGGCAATGCATGGAAGAACTTTGATAGAAAATACCCCCATATGGCAGCAGATGCTCGGAATGTCGAATTGCGATAGCTACAGATGGCTTCAATCCATATGGTATGTCGAATTCCAATTACAGTTGTTGGCCCGTGTTTGTAATTCCGCTCAATCTCCCTCCCGGAGTCCTAATGACGAGGAAGACCATGTTTCTGTCGCTGATCATTCCAGGGCCCCATTACCCGGGGAAGAACTTGAGTGTCTACATGCAGCCGATTGTGGAAGATTTGAACCACTCTTGGCACCACGGGACGTTGACGTACGACCGAGCATCGAAGACAAACTTCTGCATGAAAGTTTGGTTGCAGTATACCATGCATGACATGCCCGGGTACGCCCTAACATGCGGATGGTGTACAGCTGGTAAATGGCCATGCCAGGTGTGCGAGCATCGACTTGAGTTCCTTTGGCTAAATAAGGGTCGCAAGTATGTTGCGTTTGACACGAATCGGCGGTACCTCAAACGGAGGCATCCGTTCGTAGAAGACAAAAAGAACTTCAAGAAAGGCAAAGTTGTGCATGAAGTAACAGAGGTGCCAAAGTTCGATGGTATAGCTGTTGATGCCGAGCTACGTGCTCTCGTGCCAGCGGCATCGGAAGCTGGCCATCAATTTGAGGGATATGGTGTAACGCACAACTGGACTCACGAGGCAGCCTTAACGAAGCTCGAGTATTACAAGGACCTCGAACTTCCCCATAACATCGATGTGATGCACACCGTAAAGAATGTCGCGGAGTCCTTATTTCACACGTGCCTAAACATTCCCGGGAAGTCAAAGGATAATGTCAAGGCTAGAGTCGATGTTGAGAAGCTCTGTGATAGGAAGAAATTACACATGCAACGTCCTACTGGCCGTCGAAAGAATTGGTTCAAGCCGCACGCCGACTTAAGCCTTGATTCCATACCAAAGAAGGAGGCATTCAAGTGGCTAAAATACGTTGTGATGTTCCACGATGGTTATTGTTTGAATATGAGCAAGGGAGTCAATCTTTCGACGGGAAAAGTCACCGGGCTCAAGAGTCACGACTATCATATATGGATTGAGCGGCTGATGCCGGTGATGCTTCGAGGGTATCTCCCCGAGAAAATATGGCGAGTGCTCGCGGAGTTGAGCCATTTCTTCCGCACGCTCTATGCTAAGCAGATATGTCCTAAGGTTATTGAGAAGCTGCAAGTTCAAGTGCCGGAGTTGCTATGCAATTTGGAGATGATCTTTCCGCCAGGCTTCTTTACTCCGATGGCACATCTCATTGTGCACCTCGCAAACGAGGCACTCTTGGGTGGCCCAGTGCAGTTTCGGTGGCAGTTTTGTATTGAGAGAGAGTTCAAGTATATTCGGAAGATAGCGGAAACAAAGCCAAGATTGAAGCATGCATAGCAGAGGCAACGTGCCTTCGGGAGATGGCAGATGCCGCAACAACGTACTATCCTGATGAAGTTCCCACTCTGCATAACCCGGTCTCTCGTTACAATGTCGACGTGCCCATGAATGACCCCAAGCTTCAACTATTCCAATGTCCCGGTGGCAAGGCTGGTAAAGGACAAAAATATAGATTGGAGAGGGAAGAGAAGGATTGCATAATGCTCTATGTGCTTATGAACATGAAGGAAGTGGTGGGGGGGACGACGACGATGGCGGTCACGATTTCATTAGGTAACATGGTGTAATGCTTATTGTATCTAGTTTCGATCACCTACACTCAACTCGGTCTAATGCTTATTGTATCCTTTCAGCGAATTCACGGATGAACAGTGGTGGCTTCCGCGCGATCCCACGGGCGCGGAGTTGGAGACTCTACCGAAAGAGGGTGCTCCGAAGTAAAAATAAACTTTGTGTCTTGGTTCATGAAAAAAGTAATGTCTAAGCTGTCCCTCTTACCTACCAATATGTGACTTGTCCCTGTTATTCCACGTAACTAATGCACACAACAAATTTGAACCGTGCTTGTAGGGAGCTGATGCAAACGTTGAGATGACAGATGAGTTGAGATGTGTTTCCCAAGGTTGTAACCGTGACGTCATGAAGTATGAGAAGTATGACGTGAATGGGTTTCGATTCCATCCAGAGAAACACCAGAAGGGCCGGGCGAATCCAAAAACGATAAATACTGGTGTCTTCACTAAAGGATCCGATACCTTTGATTACTACGGGAGGTTAGAGAATGTATACGAGCTGACCTTCAACCGTACAAACAAACAACTCAATCTCGTTGTGTTCAAGTGTCATTGGTTCGACCCAAGAGGTGGACAGAGAATTACCAAGTCCATTGGGTTAGTTGAAGTTAAGCCTTCCACCACCTATACCGGAGCCGATGTCTATATTGTTGCTCACCAAGCCAAGCAAGTTTATTATTTGCCGTACCCATGCCAGAAAGCGGCCCTCAACGGCTGGGAAGTCGTGTTCCAGATATCGCCACATGGTAACCTACCGATTCCCTCCGAGGACGATTACAACAACATTGACCCTGTAACATACGAGGGAATTTTCTATCAAGAGGAAGAGGACTTCGGGCACTTTGAGTTAGAATGTGTTCTTGAAGAGGACCTCAGGAACGATGCAGAAACTCGTGGTGAGTCAGTGGTGGATCTAAAGGACATAGATATGCTCGAGAAGTTACAAGTGGAAGATGATAGCGATGATGAGCCTCCACCCGTCTATCAAAATCCAACTTACTACTCAAAAGATAGTGATAGTGATAGTGGCAAGGAGAAACAAAATGAGATTGACGATGAGATTGATGACGGCTGGTGAGGGTCTTTTATGTGTTTATATTTCAACATGCTTCTTATTTGTTTAGTATCTTTATGCTTAGTATTTATATTTTTTTCAACATGCTTCTTTATTGTTTAGTATCTTTATGCTTAGTATTTATATATTCTTGAACATGCTTCTTAATTGTTTAGTGTCTTTATGCTTACTATTTATATATTTTTCAACATGCTTCTTAATTTTTTTCTATTTCTCAATGCAGGTGATTGAACAATATGAGCGGCGGCAAGGAGGACTCGTCGAGCTTGCTTAAGAAGATGCAACAACGCAAGAACAATGTTAGAAGGAGTGAGAGGGAACCGCGTCGCAATCCGCATTACGAGGACTTTGCGGTAGGAGGAGGAGGACGAGGACGAGGACGGGGACGAGGTGGTGGAGCTGGAGGTGGCTTGGGAGGAGGTGGAGGTGGAGGTGGAGGTGGAGGTGGCTGGGGAGGACCGGAGTTTGAGCCACCACCCTCGGCTTCAGGCGACGTTGCTTCCGGGTTCTTTTTGGAGGGGACGTCTAGAGAGGAGGCGGAGACGGAGTCTAGAGCCGAGGAGGACTCTAGCCGCGGGTTTGAGACTCCGGAGGAGGATGGGCGGCGAAGGCAGCGAAGATTCGTGGGGAAGCGAGAGTCCCCGACGAGAGGAAGGAGCCTAAGACCCATGAGGCGAAGACCCTTATTATTCCTGCTGGCCCTGAGTAAGTGTACTAATTTGGCAATTTCGATTTTCAAGTACTAATGTTTGATTTTCATGTGCTAATGTTTGATTTTCATGTGCAGCAATTGGATATTTCCTCCGGGGGTCAAGGGGCGCCTGCCTAGTAGCATGATTGGAGCTTTGCTTAGGAAGTTACTGGCCGGGCAAGTACTATCCCCTCGACCTTGTCCCAGCTGGCGAGAAGAAGCTAGCCACTACTTGGACGGACTACGAGAGTGCCCCTGGCGTAGGCTTCCCGACGGCTGCTGAGGCCGTGATGAGAAAGTTTTGGGTAAGACATATTTTCTCGAGCTTCATTCATATTTGATGACCCCAATGTTCTAACTCATGAATCTCACAATTGTTTTTTGCATGATTGAAGTGTTTTTATCGTGTGGCGCCCGAGGTTGAGGAGACGGCCGCGAACAGGACTTTGCGGGCGACTTGTGAGAGGTTGACACCGCAGTGTGTGGTACAACCAAAGGATCACGTCCGCTACCACTTACGGGCAGAGAGAGGCGAGAGGGTCCATAAGCCGGACATTGTCGGTAAGAATGCTAAGGCCGAGTACGAGATGACGGTGGAGGACTACATGTCGGTGAGTAAAATGTCAATGAGATTCTACATTGCTACTAAGTTGCGATTGCATTAGATTGAGTTGAGTATTGCATTTTCAGGTTATCCCCGATTGGGCCGAGCCGCATGCCGAGGCATGGGAGGAGATGGTTAGGACGAGGTGGCTCAAGATGGACGAGGACTTTGCAGCCGTGGCGAGGCGGAACGCGGAGAACCGAGGCGACGGTGGCACACACTGTGGGGGAAACCTCAGCTACGAGCGCTACAAGGGGAAGACGGTATGTAAACATTTTATTTTCCTTCAGGTTCAAAGTTGGTACTCACAACATTTCCTTTCGCGATGCAGAGGGCCGCGTTAGGACCCGAGGAGGAGATGTCTGACCTCGAGATATACAACAAGATGCGGCTTAAGAAGCCCGATCTCTCGCAGCCTCAGCCCTCGCTCCCGAGTACTTCGGCACCTACGCCGAGGACGTCGAGAACTATCGCGAGATGGTGAGGCATCGTCACCCGGAGGTGGATGACCCCATGAGCGCGGAGGTCGACGAGGAGTCGTTGGTCTGTCGTCCGGAGGGTTGCCGCATGGCCGTCTCGCCATGCTGAACAAGGCCGTCAAGCATACCCTCACCACGACCTTCACGCGTCTCAAGGCGGGACTCACCAAGGATAGCCCCCCTCTCCCGCCTCGTCGCCGGGCTCGGCAACAACCCGCATACGACGTAAGTTTCCCTCATTTCCATCCTCTTTCCGACTTTCGTTCATACATTGCTAAGTGCTAACGAGACATGAATTTGTGAAATTGTAGCCTGACTTCGAGGCGGCCTACGTGGCCGCTCATCAAGAATATCAGGTGGCCTTCAACCAGCACCAGCAGCAGTTCATGGAGTACATGGCCTATCTTCATGTACGTTCCCACCTGGGTTGTCGCAAATGATGCCACGTCCCAATTTCCCCTAGTTGGCTGCGTCAGTTCTGCCAAGACGGACATGTAAACTATCTTGCAGGCGTCGTTTGTGGCCAATCAAACTGGACAGACAGCGGATTTAGGGCCGATGCCTCCCTTTCCGGGGCCGGCGCCAAACATGCCATCGAAGGAAAATTTCGCTGCGGAGTACTATGGGAGAACAACGGTAAGTTCTTCGCCAAACCGAATACTACGGCTTTCCTTTGCCTCCCAAATTGCTAACATCTCGGGAACATGTGTGTAGGGAACGGGATGTTCCGGAAACCAGGGTGGTGGGAGGGACATGACACCGGTTCATGATGGTGGTCCTTCTCCCGGTGCTACACCCGGTACTTCTCCCGGTACTTCCCCCGGTCCTTCTCCCGGTGGTTCTTCCGCAGCTTCTACCGGAAGGAATCGGCCCGGGCCGGTGTCTAGCGGCGACGAGCTCCTCTAGTTGTCCCATGCATGTATCTTATCGACACGATACTATGTATCCGGAGCTATGTTATGAGACCATGATTTGTAGCTATTTGAACATCATGTGATGTCTATGTGCAAAGTCCTGTGAATTATGCAATATATGTGCTGTGAAATCTGTGAAATCTGTGCAAACTGTGAAATCTGTGAAAAACTGTGAAATCTGTCAATTTGGCAATTTTGTGAAATCTGGGTCGACGCTACGCCGACGGCCTAACCCTCGGCATAGCCTCGACATGGACCAAATGGTCAGGGCTATGCCGAGGGCCTCCCCCTCGGCGTATGAACGGGGAGCTCCCAGCGGTTGCCACGTCGCCTGATGTGCCGAGGGCCTCCCCCTCGGCATAGCTCTTGATACGCCGACGGGGCCACGCTCGGCGTAGTGTCTGCGTAGACGCGGCCAGGAGGCGCCACGTGCCTCCGTACGCCGACGGGGCGACGCTCGGCGTAGCGTCTGCGTAGAAGCGGCTAGGAGGCGCCACGTGCCTCCATACGCCGACGGGGCGACGCTCGGCGTAGCCCAAACGGACGTTAGCCGGACGGCGCCGGTCACCGTGCTACGCCGAGGGTTGCGACGCCGACGAGCGGTTCCAGCCGTCGGCCCTCTGCGGCTACGCCGACGGCGGCCTCTACGCCGAGGGCCGCGTGTGCTCTGCCGAGGCCTATCTTCCCCGAGGAGCTACGCCGAGGGGGCCCGTCGGCGTATCGTACGCCGAGGGCAAGCGCGTGCTACGCCGAGGGTCGAAGGCCGTCGGCATCTACCGCGATTCCTGTAGTGGATTGGATTCATCGTATGGAGGCACGTTGGCACAGGGTCGGCGTGGTGGCACATGAGCTGAAGATAGCGGCACCAAGGCCATAGAGAAGGCACTTTAGCGTATACGGCGCCGTCCACTTTCCAGCTCTCGCTTCTCGTTCTTCTCCATTAGTCGCCATGGCTTGTCTGGTGGTGGTCATGTTGTAGCCGAGTCGTTTTCCGGTGAGGATTTCAGAGCGAGGGTGATTGCATATTTATAAGACGAAGCAGAGGAAGAGTAAGAGGTACTGGATCCAAGGAGTGTGTGGTGTGAGTGTGGTGTTGAGTTAGTGCATAAGTTCAGATGCTACAGCTGTAACACAGATCGAGGGGTCTCAAAAAAAAAAAAAAAAAAAGGAGTCACTTGCATATTTATAAGACGAAGTAGAGGAAGAGTAAGACGTATTGGATCCAAGGAGTCACATGGTAGTGGCCATTAAGGTGGAGAAAACGAATGGATGAACTGAAGCGTCATCATCGCTCAAAATTATAGTTTGTGGCTAAAATATAAATAAATATACACAAAAGCGGATGATGTGTCATTGTTGTAGGTGTGAACTAATGACCGTAGATTTGAAATCCAATGGATAAAAATAATTGGGATGATGTGGCTGCGTAAGATTTCAGCTTGTAAACATTAAATACATCTAAGTGGGGATGAACTTTATAGATATTATAGATTCGTTTTGTGCGTGTAGCCTTCTTTTAAAATCCATTCTCTGCCACAGGATATGGATATCCTACGTGCTTGCATGCCAACTCTACCCATCCTTGGAAATAAAAAATATCAACCCAGTCTTTGTCCTTCTATTAAGAGGCGAATCAATGTGCAGAGATTTGGTTAGGCCGACTAGAGCACATGGGTGAAGAAGTCGCCGCATCTTGTACTGTGCAAGCGTGCCTGCAAGTCTTTGGATTCCCAAGTGGCAGGTCTGGTCAACCTGTGCTTGTGCTACTACCCTACCCTTGGCCCACGTCCACTCCACCCACAGATCGCGCACGTCGCACAGTCACTCATGGCATCTCCGACGGCACGACCCATTTCGGATACCTAAAATCCACAGACGCGCAAATGGTCGCACTTCGTTTGCGTCTGGAGGTGGCTCCAGCGGGACGACGTATTTTCGGCGCAGATCAGATTTTAAAAAAGAGATTGTAGCCTCAAATTTGCACGAAATTACAGCCACAAATTGATGTCTGCAATATGTTCATCACACTTTGCACAAGGTACGGCGCAAAGTGGAACAAAAGAGGCACAACAAGGCCTGAACAACAATAAAAAAGTCCAAAAGGAGGCCAAGGTGTTGGATGCATGGCGATAGCGATCAGGCGCGGATTTCGGCGCGCCTCTTCACGAACCATGCCGTCGTCGACGCCGCTCAAGTCGGCAAGCATGATCCTTGTGTCTTCTGTACGGGTGCATCTTCGTCTCGTTGTACTGCTGCATGACCTTGGCCCAATAGACCTTGCCCTTTTGTTGCGCGCCATTAATACAGTCATGGCTCGTTGCCAGCCACGCTTCACACAAACACTTGCCCTCGTCGCCGACGAAGCCTTGTGTCCTGCGGCTCTCCCCCTTCTTCTTGGTAACAATGTTTGTGGGGACATGCTATGTTGGCGTGTTGTCGAAGTCGTCGACGCACACGGGTGTTAGCTGCGTCTGCTGGGTGGCGAACAGCCGTGCAGCTTCGATGTCCTCCGCATCTTGCGTTGGTGCCCAGTCGTAATGCGGGCATGTCCCGGCCCGATCATCGCCAACGAAGCCGCCACCGAAGATCATGGCATGGATGTCTGTCTCATGGTGGTCCTTCCAATGGGCCTACGAATGACCGGACGTCAGACGCATGATACATGGCAGTCGCACACATTGAGAGAGCTCACGTACCAGGTTGTCCATCGTCGGGGCAGGTGGCGCCATTTCGTCGAACAGGATGCGGGGCACCGACATGCTCACCTCCGGCACCTGGCGGGCGCCCGGGCAGGAGTCACCGCTTCTAGGCGTCCGGTTGAGGTCGGGAACCGCGGCCCCGTTGAACTGATCCGGCGCCTCGGTCAACTGCACCGGCGGCACGCCGGAGGCGAACCGCGACGCCGGGTGGACCTGAAAGGGAGCGGGAGTTCCAGGACGCAGCTGAGAACTTACCGAGCTCACCGACGAGGCGGGAGGAGCGACGCCGGCGATCCCTCTCTCTTGACGAGCATGTAGCCCTCCGCTAAGCTCGGATGGAGGGCTACTTGCGCGACGCTGGCTTTGATCTGCATCTGCCAGGCCTGCTGGTTGGCGGCCGCGGCAGTCTTGTTTTTCTGGTTCTTGCGCCGGTCGCAACGCTTCGTGGCCTCGATGATTTTCTCCTCCTTGGAGAGCACCTTCTTTGCCACCTTCGGCTTTGCCTCCCGGTCGCCGTCGGTGGCGGCCCGCTTTGCTTCCGCCGGAGCTGCACCCTCCATTGTGGCTATGGTCGTGGCTAAGGGGGAGTGTGGGGCGGCGGCGGGTGCGAGTGTTTGCTCCGTATCCATGGCTATGGCTGCGGAGGCGCCGACGTCCATCGCTTCTGGACTGCTCGTGCCGGTCTACTTTGATATTTCGCCGTGGAATGTGTGGCGACCCCGGAGGTCGGGGGCTAGACAAACCCAGATCACATCTGGCATAACCCTAACCTAGATCTCTAGGGCCTACAGGGTGAGAATCGGTAACACAACAGTGACTCTACGACTCAAAGAGTAATACAAGCTCATAGCTGAGCGAAAAACCAAAGTATTACAAGCAGAGGTCACTGACCTGATAATTCATCAATCAACATAAGCGAAGTTATGCTATTCTAAATAGCAAGATAGCAAAAGGCCTAAGAGGCCAGGAGCATAACGGCGACGTCCCAGCCCATAGATTCTAGGCTGCCACCTGGGAATCCCAAGCTACTCGTCGATGTCGACCTAGAAACCTTCATTTGTTGGAGCGACTTCGTCTGAAACAAAGCATGCAAAGCTGAGTACAGGGACTCAGCAAGACTTAGTACAACCTTTTAGCAAAGCTGGTATGCGAGGCTTTATGTGGAGCTTATTTTGCGGAAAGCCAGTTTTCCTTTGTAAACAAGAGGGAGTAGAAGCTCGTCTATTCAGATCATTTTAAAAAGGGATAAGAGAGCGATATTTCTAGCTCTACTGATCATCATATTGAATCCACCGAATCTTCATCAACAGCTGAACCTATCAACTAGGAGCACCCCCTCGATACCCTGAGGAGGGATCCTTATCACACATTGATTCCAAGTTTTACGATTAGGTTCATGTTGCCTATGATCACAGAATCCATCACCAAGTCGTCTGTAACCGTGGACACGGCTTTCGAAAAGATTTACCCTGCAGGGGTGTACAAATTTACCCACACGCGCCGACCGACTCTTAGCGCCGTACGTTACACACTTCCCTGGTGTGCCGGCAGAGGGTGGTCGACCAAAACCTTTCCCTTGCTTCGCCTATTCCATGAGTCAGTCTAACTGGGGAACTCCGTCATCGTAGGTAGCCATTCTCCGAGGCGGTCCCGGTCATTGTGCGCAGGGGATTGATGTCTACGGGAGCTTCTATTCTTGTAGACAGTGTTGGACCTCCAAGAGCAGAGGTTTGTAGAACAGCAGCAAGTTTCCCTTAAGTGGATCGCTCAAGGTTTATCGATCTCAGGGAGGAAGAGGTCAAAGATATCCCTCTCAAGCAACCCTGCAACCACAAAGCAAGAAGTCTCTTTTGTCCCCAACACACCTAATACACTTGTCAGATGTATAGGTGCACTAGTTCGGCGAAGAGATGGTGAGATACAAGTAATATGGATGAGTATGAGTGATAATAGCAATCTAAATGAAATATGGCAGCGAGTAAACATTCAACAAAACAGTAAACAAACGGAGATTCGATGCTTGGAAGCAAGGCCCAGGGATCCTGCTTTCACTAGTGGACACTCTCAACAATGATCACATAATAGGACTACTCTACACCCTCTTGTCGGATGATGAACACCATTGTGTAGGATTACACGAACCCTCAATGCCGGAGTTAACAAGCTCCACAATATTCAATGTTCATATTTAAATAACCTTAGAGTGCAAGATAGATCAACATAACCAAATAGATCACATCAATACCATCATAGTAATAGTTAACTTCATAATCTACGAGAGATCACAATCATAGCATACGCCAAGTACTACACGATGCACACACTGTCCACATTACACCGTGCAGGAGGAATAGACTACTTTAATAACATCACTAGAGTAGCACATAGATGAATAGTGATACAAAACTCATATGAATCTCAATCATGTAAGGCAGCTCATGAGATTATTGTATTGAAGTACATGGGAGAGAGATTAACCACATAGCTACAGCGGAGCCCTCAGCCTCGGGGGTGTATTACTCCCTCCTCATCATGGAGACAGCGATGGCGGTGAAGATGGCGGTGGAGACGGCGGTGGAGATGACTCCGAGGGCAATTCCCCGTCCCGACAGGGTGCCGGAACAGAGACTTCTGTCCCCCGAATTGGAGTTTCGCGATGGCGGCGGCTCTGGATGGTTTTCTCTGGTTTCGTCGAATTGGTCGAGGTTTTTAGGCCAGGGACGATTAAATAGGCGGAGAGGCGGAGTCGGAGGGGCCACGGGGTGCCCACATGATAGGGGGGCGCCCCCCCTGGGCCGCGCCGCCCTGTGGGGTGGGGCCCCCTAGCTCCCCTCTGACTTTTCTCCGGTGCTCTGGAAGCTTCCTGGGATTATAAGATCTCCGGTGTTGATTTCGTCCGATTCCGAAAATATTTCCTTACTAGGATTTCTGAAACCAAAAACAGCAGAAAACAGCAACTGGCCTTTCGGCATCTCGTCAATAGGTTAGTTCCGGAAAACGCATAAATATGGCATAAAGTGTGCATAAAACATGTAGATATCATCAATAATGTGGCATGGAACATAAGAAATTATCGATACGTCGGAGACGTATCAGCATCCCCAAGCTTAGTTTCTGCTCGTCCTGAGCAGGTAAACGATAACAAAGATAATTTCTGGAGTGACATGCCATCATAAACTTGATCATACTATTGTAAGCATATGTAATGAATGCAGCGATCAAAACAATGGTAATGACATGAGTAAACAAATGAACCATATAGCAAAGACTTTTCATGAATAGTACTTTCGAGACAAGCATCAATAAGTCTTGCATAAGAGTTAACTCATAAAGCAATAATTCAAAGTAAAGGTATTGAAACAACTCAAAGGAAGATTAAGTTTCAGTGGTTGCTTTCAACTTATAACATGTATATCTCATGGATAATTGTCAACATAGAGTAATATAACAAGTGCAATATGCAAGTATGTAGGAATCAATGCACAGTTCACACAAGTGTTTGCTTCTTGAGATGGAGAGAAATAGGTGAACTGACTCAACATAAAAGTAAAAGAAAGGCCCTTCGCAGAGGGAAGCATTGATTGCTATATTTGTGCTAGAGCTTTTATTTTGAAAACATAAAGAGAGCATAAAAGTAAAGTTTTGAGAGGTGTTTGTTGTTGTCAACGAATGGTAGTGGGCACTCTAACCCCCTTGCCAGACAAACCTTCAAAGAGCGGCTCCCATTTTATTTTTGTGTGGCACTCCTTCCAACCTTTCTTTCACAAACCATGGCTAACCGAATCCTCGGGTGCCTGCCAACAATCTCATACCATGAAGGAGTGCCTTTTTATTTTAGTTTTATTATGATGACACTCCTCCCCACCTTTGCTTTCTCAAGCCATGGCTAACCGAATCCTTCGGGTGCCGTCTAACAATCACATACCATGGAGGAGTGTCTATTTTTGTTAGTTAATTTGGGACTGGGAATCCCATTGCCAGCTCTTTTTGCAAATTTATTGGATAAGCGGATGAAGCCACTAGTCCATTGGTGAAAGTTGCCCAACAAGATTGAAAGATAAACACCACATACTTCCTCATGAGCTATAAAACATTGACACAAATCAGAGGTGATAAATTTTGAGTTGTTTAAAGGTAGCACTCAAGCAATTTACTTTGGAATGGTGGAGAAATACCATGTAGTAGGTAGGTATGGTGGACACAAATGGCATAGTGTTTGGCTCAAGGATTTTGGATGCATGAGAAGTATTCCCTCTCGATACAAGGCTTAGGCTAGCAAGGTTATTTGAAACAAACAAAAGGATGAACCGGTGCAGCAAAACTCACATAAAAGACATATTGTAAATATTATAAGACTCTACACCGTCTTCCTCGTTGTTCAAACTCTTTACTAGAAATTATCTAGACCTTAGAGAGACCAAATATGCAAACTAAATTTTAGCATGCTCTATGTATTTCTTCATTAATAGGTGCAAAGTATATGATGCAAGAGCTTAAACATGAGCACAACAATTGCCAAGTATCTCATTATCCAAGACATTTTACAAATTACTACATGTAGCATTTTCCGTTTCCAACCATATAACAATTAACGAAGCAGTTTCAACCTTCGCCATGAAAATTAAAAGCTAAGAACACATGTGTTCATACGGATCAGCGGAGCGTGTCTCTCTCCCACACAAGCATTTATTCAAACAAAAACAAAAACAAACAGACGCTCCAAGTAAAGTACATATGATGTGACCGAATAAAAATATAGTTTCAAGGGAGGAACCTGATAATTTGTCGATGAAGAAGGGGATGCCTTGGGCATCCCCAAGCTTAGATGCTTGAGTCTTCTTGAAATATGCAGGGATGAACCACCGGGGAATCCCCAAGCTTAGAGCTTTCACTCTCCTTGATCATATTATATCATCCTCCTCTCTTGACCCTTGAAAACTTCCTCCACACCAAACTCGAAACAAACTCATTAGAGGGTTAGTGCATAATCAAAAACTCACATGTTCAGAGGTGACACAATCATTCTTAACACTTCTGGACATTGCCCAAAGCTACTGGAAGTTAATGGAACAAAGAAATCCATCCCACATAGCAAAAGAGGCAATGCGAAATAAAAGGCAGAATCTGTCAAAACAGAATAGTCCGTAAAGACGAATTTTAAAGATGCACCAGACTTGCTCAAATGAAAATGCTCAAATTGAATGAAAGTTGCGTACATATCTGAGGATCACTCACAAATTGGCATAATTTTCTGAGTTACCTACAGAGAATTTGGCCCAGATTCGTGACAGCAAAGAAATCTGCACAAGCGATAATCCAAATCTAGTATGAACCTTTCTACCAAAGACTTTACTTGGCACAACAATGCAACAAAATAAGATAAGGAGAGGTTGCTACAGTAGTAACAACTTCCAAGACTCAAATACAAAATAAAAGTACTGTAGCAAAATAAACACATGGGTTATCTCCCAAGAAGTTCTTTCTTTATAGCCATTAAGATGGGCTCAATAATTTCAATGATGCTCTCCCAAGAAATAAGAGTTGAGGCAAAAGAGAGCATCAAGAAGCAAATTCAAAACACATTTAAGTCTAACCCACTTCCTATGCAAAGGAATCTTGTACACAAATGAATTCATGAAGAACAAAGTGACAAGCATAAGAGGATAAAACACGAGTAACTTCAAGATTCTCAACATAAAGAGGGGAAACTTAATATTATTAAGATGCATATAACCATGTTTCCTTCTCTCATAATAACTTTCAGTAGCATCATTGATGGAATCCACAATATACCCATCACTTAAAACATTCTTATCATGGTTCATATGCATAGAAGTATCATTAATTTTAGCATAAGAAGAGTTCTTCTCGTTAATAGTAATTGGAGCAAGATTATTATCAAGAATTTGAACATGGTAAACAAGTTGCATATTAAGGGAATTGTTTTTGGTAATCCAATCATGACTATGACAAGTTTCATAAGGATAGTTATAACCTATATCATAGCATTCTTTATAATAATCATCAAAGGTCGGAGGCACAGTGTCATCATAAGAAATGGAATAGTTATCTTTCACAGTCGGTTTATCTTTGACCATACCATCATTGTTATTAGAAGGAGATGTATCAAACACATAATGATCAGTAGCAAATGGATTTTCAAACACCTCTTCCCCAAGCTTAGAGCTTTCTATATCATTATGGAAGGAAGCATAGATAGCACTGATACTATGTCAATTATTATCATCCTCATTTTCAGAATTAGTTTCCCAGAGATTTGCAATATCAAAAGTAGTGTGCTCATTCAAATCATGATCACTAATGTATGTAAAGAGCATAGGAAGATCATCGTATTCAGATTCATTATCATAATAATCATTAGGAGAAACATACTTACGGTTACCTAGCGTTATCTCATTCACGCGGGGATATGCCGTTACCTCTTTTTTTTATTCTCCTTCTTCTTCTTCTTCTTCTTCTTCTTCTTATTCTTCTTCTTCTTCGTTCCCTTCTTCTTCTTCTTCTCTTCCTTCTCCTTATTCCCTTCTTTAGGAGGAAGAGGCTTGAAGGGTGGCTTGTCCGCATAACCTGATTTACTTTCAGAAACAATAGAAGAAACTTGGGAGGATTCCTCCTTTTCATTAATTAGTTCAAAACACACAGCGGTCCTATCATATTTTGGCAAGGTGTCATCTTCTAAAATATTTTGTATGTAAGTATTTGTATGGCTATTATCAATGCAATAAGAAAAACACCCATGCAGGACATCATCAATATCAAGATCATTAATATCTAACAAAGAAATTTTCCTTGATAACTCTTCACAACACAAAAATAAAGTGAGTTCATCATGCTGATTAGGAGTAATTTCATCATCACAATACAAATTTGCAGCACTCATTGGGTTCAAATTATCATTGGAGGAGCATTGAAAATTAAAATGACCCACTTCATGGCAAACTTCACAAATAAAAGGATAGAGGGCACAAACTTTTTTTACCAAGATCATCTAGAGTTCTAGCCCACTTTCTAGTGTTTTCATTAATATGATGGATACAATATTCATCTTCGATTTGATTAATTCCACAAGGTCTATGCATTCCACAAAAATTAACATGCTTATAGGAAATAGCACTCTTAGGAGTTTGAGCATGCTTATTGCAATAATTAACAACAATTTCATTCTTCATGCAAGCCTCTTTAAAAGGTTCATGATACTTATCAAAATTCTTCTTAGGCAATTCAAAATGAGAAGCAAAGGCTTTATAAAGATTTGCAGCAACTTGAGAGTCAAGACCATAAGTAGCACTCATATTTCGGAATTTATCAGTATCCATAAAAGCTTCAATGCATTCATAATCATAATTTATACCTGACTCTTTACCTTCATTGTTCTCCCATCCTTCAGCGTTCTCCTCAATCCGATCAAGAAGATCCCACCTAGCTTCAATCTCCTTGCTTGTGAAAGATCCCTCCGAACAGGCATCCAGATAGTCCTTGTGTTATCCTGAAAGCCTCGCATAAAAATTGTTAACAATAACATTACGGGGGAGCTCATGAATGGGGCATTTGAGCATTAGTGACTTCAATCTCCCCCACGCTTGAGAAATACTCTCTCCATCACGAGGATAAAAGTTATAAATATAATTCCTATCAATATGCACTTCATAAGGAGGATAAAATTTAGAGTAAAAGAGAGATACAATTTCCTCCCAACCAAGAGAATGACTATTCTCCAACAATTTATACCAATGCGCCGCTTTACCAGACAGCGAAACAGAGAATAGCTTCTTCCTCACTTCATCCATAGAGATACCTGCACACTTGAATAACCCACATAATTCATGCAAAAACAGTAAATGATCTTCAGGATGGATAGTTCCATCCCCTTCATAGCGGTTATCCATAACACGTTCAATAATCTTCGTGGGTATTTTATACGGAATACTTTCAGCAGGTGGATTTAAAATATCAGAAGCATCATTAGAGTTATCGCATATGGGAGATAAAGCATTATCAGAGCAAAATATTTCTTCCAAAGCCGAGGAGCAAAAAAGATTATTTTTATATAAACTAGCTTCCCCAAGCTTAGACTTATCCATAGCATTAGAAGTGATTGCGTTCATACCAATAACATTGCTACTAGCATGCAAATGAGGTTCCATAGGTTCTTTAATTTTCGCATCACACAATTCATGTCTTAACTCAGGAAATAAAATAAGAAGCTCATTGTTGTCCATTATGCCTAACTAGTGTAAAACAAGAAACAAAAAGATGCAATTGCAGGATCTAAAGGAAATAGTTTCGAGCACAAATACAATGGCGCCAGAAAAGTACTGTTACCTGGAACCGGAGTATGAGTGCCTTTTACCTTTCCTCCTCGGCAACGGCGCCAGAAAAGTGCTTGATGTCTACGGGAGCTTCTATTCTTGTAGACAGTGTTGGACCTCCAAGAGCAGAGGTTTGTAGAACAGCAGCAAGTTTCCCTTAAGTGGATCACCCAAGGTTTATCGATCTCAGGGAGGAAGAGGTCAAAGATATCCCTCTCAAGCAACCCTGCAACCCTCTCAAGCAACCCTGCAACCACAAAGTAAGAAGTCTCTTGTGTCCCCAACACACCTAATACACTTTTTAGATGTATAGGTGCACTAGTTCGGCGAAGAGATAGTGAGATACAAGTAATATGGATGAGTATGAGTGATAATAGCAATCTGAATGAAATATGGCAGCGAGTAAACATTCAACAAAACAGTAAACAAACGGAGATTCGATGCTTGGAAGCAAGGCCCAGGGATCCTGCTTTCACTAGTGGACACTCTCAACAATGATCACATAATAGGACTACTCTACACCCTCTTGTCGGATGATGAACACCATTGTGTAGGATTACACGAACCCTCAATGCCGGAGTTAACAAGCTCCACAATATTCAATGTTCATATTTAAATAACCTTAGAGTGCAAGATAGATCAACATAACCAAATAGATCACATCAATACCATCATAGTAATAGTTAACTTCATAATCTACGAGAGATCACAATCATAGCATACGCCAAGTACTACACGATGCACACACTGTCCACATTACACCGTGCAGGAGGAATAAACTACTTTAATAACATCACTAGAGTAGCACATAGATGAATAGTGATACAAAACTCATATGAATCTCAATCATGTAAGGCAGCTCATGAGATTATTGTATTGAAGTACATGGGAGAGAGATTAACCACATAGCTACAGCGGAGCCCTCAGCCTCGGGGGTGAATTACTCCCTCCTCATCATGGAGACAGCGATGGCGGTGAAGATGGCGGTGGAGACGGCGGTGGAGATGACTCCGGGGGCAATTCCCCGTCCCGGCAGGGTGCCGGAACAGAGACTTCTGTCCCCCGAATTGGAGTTTCGCGATGGCGGCGGCTCTGGATGGTTTTCTCTGGTTTCGTCGAACTGGTCGAGGTTTTTAGGTCAGGGACGATTAAATAGGCGGAGAGGCGGAGTCGGAGGGGCCACGGGGTGCCCACATGATAGGGGGGCGCCCCCCCCTGGGCCGCGCCGCCCTGTGGGGTGGGGCCCCCTGGCTCCCCTCTGACTTTTCTCCGGTGCTCTGGAAGCTTCCTGGGATTATAAGATCTCCGGTGTTGATTTCGTCCGATTCCGAAAATATTTCCTTACTAGGATTTCTGAAACCAAAAATAGCAGAAAACAGCAACTGGCCTTTCGGCATCTCGTCAATAGGTTAGTTCCGGAAAACGCATAAATATGACATAAAATGTGCATAAAACATGTAGATATCATCAATAATGTGGCATGGAACATAAGAAATTATCGATACGTCGGAGACGTATCAGGGATCCAGTTCAATGCCTCCAACATCCTTCACCCTAGCCACATCCCTGTATGATGCACCTTTGAAAACCTTTTCCACGCCTTCGCCATGCAGAATGCCAAATGGAACTCGCAAACTAATTGACTCATGGGTAAGCTAGGCAAGTTCGTGCCAAGGGGTTCCCATGGGCCCCGTGTGGCTGTACGCTCAGTCTTGGTTCCGAAGGCGAGAACCTCAGGTCCTAGTATCGGCGAGAACGAGTCAAATCACCACATCCCCATGTGGCGGCTCATCCAAGCCTTTAAACATGTTTATTAACATCACTGATCTTACCACGTCATCCTGCCATACTAGGTTCATTCGCAGCTCTGATTCATCAACCGGATGGATCAGAATTCGTCGACTAAGCATGGCTAAGCATATTCGATATAACAGCTCTAGCGATGCACACGAGCTCAAACCTAGTCTTGCTGGGAGTAGTGGATCAGAGTATTTAGGCTACAAGGATGGTAAATGCAACACACATAGGATAACTATCCCTGCCGATAAAACATATCGGAAACGAATGCAATATGTAGGAACCAGAAGTAAAAGAATTTCGAAATCATAATATGAACCAGGCTAGGGCTTGCCTTTGTCCCTGACCAACCAATGTGGATCTTCGGAGATCCCATGCTTGACTTATTCATCGATGGACAAACATTGACCTTCGGTGTTGTCGATCTTCATCGTCTCGGCATGTGCTCTATCGATCGCGAAGAAGCAAACACCGAAAAGGTAGAACAACAATCAACACATGGCATAATGCAATGCTCATACCAGGATGATGACATGACATCTTAATTAGTTATTGAAATAACCCTAAGACATCATCAATTTAATTGAGGTTCGATGGAATCAGGGTTAGTAGTTCCGGAACCTCAAAGGGGTTGATTTAGTTCTTCTAAAACAACTAGGGTTCAAGTTGTTTAACAATGCATGATTGTGCAACCAAATTGTAGATCTCATTTTTCTGAAAATTTTGATATATTATACATATTTTTCTGATTTAAAATGAATTACTTATGAATTTTATAAGTTTTAACCATTTTAAATCATTTTCGGGAAATTCTGGAAAATACTAAAACTCTGACAGAATGGCCACTGGCGGGAATAATATCGGCCTCCCTGCCACTGACATGTGGGTCCTACGTCTTTTTTGACGGACACTTAGAGCGACCGTGGGGCGTCCGCGGAGACGCAAATCTAACGCATATTTAGGTAGGTTTATATCTCCACGAACGACCCTGTCACTTTACCCCGCTAAAACAGGACGCAGACACATTTCCGGTCACGACGACGACGGAGGCAAACGGACACTCGTCGCGCCGGTGGCAACGACGACGACGTGAACCGGTCACCGCCATTCCCGCGCCGAACACCGGACGGGCCCATCCGTCAGAAGGACACAGTCGTCGGCGCAGCAGCAGCAATCGTCGGATC
The DNA here is from genome assembly GCF_019359855.2 of Lolium perenne. Taxonomy (NCBI): domain Eukaryota; kingdom Viridiplantae; phylum Streptophyta; class Magnoliopsida; order Poales; family Poaceae; genus Lolium; species Lolium perenne. The sequence goes on along the minus strand of NC_067247.2, from coordinate 246,585,626 downwards.
GGGTCCAAACCCACCAAGGCTGCTCGCTTTCGTCCCTGTTTTATATCCCCTCCTTCCTCCTTGAGCAGACCTCGCCGTCGTCGTCGTTGGCATCAGCGACTCAGCGGCGAGCCCAGTCTTAGGGTGGCTCCCCTCTCCCCCTTCCGCGCGTGCTCGCTACGTCGGAGAGCCACCCCATCGCGGAACCAGCTCGGCCGCGCGCCTATCTCTCTCCGGTGAGCGATCCAGATCTGCCTCAACCTTCCCCGATCTCGACCACCGCTTAACTTACGCGAGACGTTCATTTATTAGGCCGCGGGCCTGGATAACTCTGCTACTTGCTGTCATCACCTAGTAGCATTTCTATTTGTGTGTTTCGGCCCTCATTTGAGGTTTACCCAAAGTCCGATGACGCATAAATATGATGCGCTAGGTTCTGGGACACTGCTGGTTTCTGCTTACATGTTTCAATACTCAGGATGTGTAACCCAAATTGTACCATACATTGGTTCCTCTGATCCCTTCTTATGATCAAAGCCCATGTTTATGGTTTAAACTCGTTACCGCTCTGGGGTCTTTCGGGTGATACAAGTAGGTAGCATTCATGAGGATTTTGCTATTGCTGAGTTTAGTCTTTATTTCTGCGCAGCTGACACCATTCCTGCTTTAGATAGTACTGAACACGTCTTAGTAGCAAAAAAAAAAAAAAACGAGTTGATTAGTGATCAGCTTCTGGAGTGATCCTGGTGGTGATTTAATACGAGTAGCATCTATCTCTATCGGGGCTTTATTGCAGATTACGAATGTCTTTAACGCAAGTTGGGATTTTCAGGACACGCCGACAATCAAGCGGCAAGTTCATTGGTTAAGGAAGCCGGCTGGAGCAATGTTCTCCTTGGCCCATGGTCTATGGAAGTACATTTTTAACAAGACCGAGTTCCATGTTCTCATTCTTGGCGTCGACAAGGCTGGCAAGACAGTAAGTGCTCTCAAACTTTAACAATGAAATAGAGATAAGCTGGCAATTTCTTTCTGCTTCTTTGTGTCAAGTTCGGCGGTCATTTATTACTTGGTTATTCAGCTGTTACAAATAAATGCACTCATGATGGTACATTGTCAAGTTTGTCAAATCTATCTAGTCCGATGCTCAAACTGATGACATGTTTCATAGGGGAAGACCTATTGATGACAATACATTCTAGCATACTCTCTTTTGGTGATGCTATTTGTTGATTGTGCGTCGATTGGAAATTGCCTAAATCTTTAATTTTTCTTTTTATATAGTTGAAAATAGGCGTGTTGTACCTGATTTCCTATTTGTACTTCTTTTTGGCCATATAGTATATTACTACTCTATTCTGGCATTCTGCGTGTATGAACTTGTATAAGTCCAATTTCCCTCCACCCTGGTCATGGTAAACTAGCCCACTATAACTTTATAGTTAATTAACTTATATGGTCCTACATCGGCTATATTCCGTTGCCCATGATGCTTGTCCTCACAATCTTCATATGTGTTCTGAAATGTGGTATCTATATTTGTATGCTAACATATATGTACCTAGTAGTAATATGTTTCTAACATTTCTATAATTCATGTTATAGACATTATTGGAAAAGGTGAAATCAACTTACCTGAAAGGGGAAGGACTTCCACCTGATCGTATTGTTCCTACTGTTGGACTTAACATTGGGCGCATTGAGGATTCAAATGCAAAACTTATTTTCTGGGATCTGGGAGGTCAGGTAAGACTGCTAATGCATTCTTTTGGACTGAAATCCCAGTGGAATATTGGTACTCCTTCTATTATTGGTTAATTGTCTGCTGAATAGGTTATTAGGTTAATTGGAGCTGCAATCTACATGTTGTTTCAAATTTGTACTATGTGGAGGATGTATAACATAGGATTGAAGAACTATGATCTTGTTGCTTTAGGAAGTAGGCAACAACATCTGAGGTACTCCTGGCGAAGTAGAACATTGAAACATTTGCTTATGTTCTGAGTATGTGCGGTCACAAATCTTTGTTGCGTATGTGGAACAAGGAGATGCTTGCTCCACTTGATTGTTTTTGGAGCGATTTCATGTTTCCGGCGTTGTGCTATGTTTTGTCTTTTCAGAAAAGAATTAGGAAAGCATGTGGTATGGCCCATAGTTGGACCCATATCTGCGTTGTTCTTTGCGCATATTCAGTGTGCTAGTTCATAAGTTACACTGGTTGATATCACCTTGGTTTCGTAACAGGAACTCCTTATAAGCACATACCAGTCATGAAATTCCATTTTACATGTTCAGATTTATGACACGCATTGCATGCTTGCTAGGTTGGTCTACGCACGATCTGGGAAAAATATTACCAGGAGGCCCATGCCATAGTATATGTCATGGATGCCGCAGCTGAATCATCATTTGAAGATGCCAAATCTGCCTTGGGTAAACAAATCTTTTTCCATCATGAACTAACTATTGTATCATCGTTAGATGTGTAGAATGTTCTTGTTATATCTGAATGATATCACTGAATAGAAACCTAACATTTAATTCTCCAGAAAAGGTTCTTCGCCATGAGGATCTGAAAGGGGCACCGGTCCTGTTATTTGCCAACAAACAGGTGAAGTTTTTTTTTTTTTAACTTTCCTGACATGACTTTTGAATTGTTTATCTGCATGTTCTCTTTTGAACCACCACAACATAATACTGGGGTTAACCATTAAACAAACATGTTCCTTAGAGCAAAGTTGGTGCATTAATCAAAAATAAGATGCTAGTCAAGTCCACATGCTACATCCATAAGTAACCCACTACATTAGTATAAATATGTACCATATATCGAGACAGCAAAAAAGAGGGAAGGAGCTATAGCCCTTCCATGATAAATTAAACAATGATTAGGCTTTTCATTGTCTTCAAAGTACAATTTAGACCATTTAATTTTTAATTTGTTAGAAAAATATAAAATTACACAAAAAATCCTCACTTGCAACAAATCTGCTAATTTCTCATTTTATATGCAACTATTCTATCTGTGTACTGTATCGTTTATTTTTGTAAGCTGAATTGCCCCTTGTTTTGCTGTTATTTTCAGCAGATAATAACGATATCCCTTCTGATCTAGTCAACCAATTTCTTCCGATTTCCTCATTTTTACCCAATTTTTCTAATTTATATATAACATGTCAAAGACATTCTTCATTAATGGATCTTGGAAGCTGTTTCACATTTACTTCTACAAACTGGGATCCATAGAATATGCCAAATAGCTTATTTATTTTATGTTCTCATGTTTGGATTTGCTTCAATTTTTGTGTGCAGGATTTACCTGGAGTTATCTCTGACGAGGAATTGAGTAGACGTATGCACCTTAAAGAGCTAAATGATAGGCCATATAGATGTCAGGCTGTATCTGCTTATGATGGGTGAGAATCTCCACTGTTCACCTCGACGGATGATAGTTGAAGTTCCCTGATTTAGCTGGAGAAGGCTTTTGCCTTACTGTTCTAAGTGCATTGTGTGCTGGGTGTTTATCCTTTCGTTTTCATGGAACACTTGTTTTTTCTGGCAGGAGGGGGATTAAATCTGGTATAGACTGGCTGGTGGAACAGATGGAAAGAAGTAAACGCACTGAGGTTCTAAGGGAGCGCGCAGGTGTAACTGGGCAGATTTAGAACGTTGACAGGCATTTCTGAAAGAGGCGTGTCATGTGATGCAGATTGCTTATAATCTGCATGATTTTGCGTCCGGGCGACAATTTTCGGTTACAAGGTTAATCCTTCCAGACTGCCTAGGAACGCGGAGCAAATTGTTCAGATTGTGCAGCTCTTGTGCTGTGTTGATGGTGATATGATTCATTTGGTTTTTGTGCATGACATTCTTCTGTATCTAAAGATCCATTTAGGAGTCGTGTTCATATGATTGCATCAGGAAAGTTTCGGTATAGAGGAGTCAAAGAGCAGTTTGCTCCAGTCATGTTCTTTGTGAATGGTAAAAGAAATAGAGAAAGAATCTGTTGTAATTGGGTGTTATAACCTCTGGACTTGAATTATAGAGTTTGAAACTTAAAATTTACAGCCGAAATGGAAGTTTAAATTTCTGGCCTCTGCAATACCTTTGCCATCTCTCAATTCCGGCGGAAAACTGTCTTCGTTTAGTCAAGGTGGTTAAAAGAAGCACAGTTCATCCAAAGACGAATTATGTGACATTTTGTGTTCCATGTCTGTTTATTTTATTGTCATGCTCATACAGATGGTCTGCTACCGTGTCTTAGCCGTCAAGTGCTCTTAGAGGCCATTTGATTTGCAGGATTCCTAAAACATGGTAACAGGACAAACCCATGACCTAGTCTTTTTTGTCTCAAACGAATTTCAAATATTTTTCAAGTGTGATATTCCTTCATTGATTATTTGATTTGTAGGATTGTTATTCATAGGGACTTCTCCTATGGCTTCTTTCGCACAATGTTTATAGAAACAAATTGAATCCTCTTAAACCTGGTGAAACAAATATTCTTGTTTTCCCTTTGGTGCGCTCAAACAAATCTTGGTGTAGACAAACACACGGATTTTGAATGAGCATGGCATTGCAATTGTACGTTTTCTTTTCTACTATTGCGCTTTGGAATCAGAAAAAAAACAAAATAAATGTAGCAAAATGTTTAGTGGAGGGATTTTTTTCTTCCAAAATAGAGTGCAAGGAATCATGAGTCATTAGAAGAAAAACTCGAGAAACTCGATTCCAATCCTGCGAAAGAAACTGACTAACATAGGAAAGAATCCTCGATTCAAATTCTCCAAAATGCTGTCAAATCCTGCACTGCTCATTCCTGGCTAGCCTTTTAGCCTGGATCACAATTTATTTCATGCATTATGTGTACCAAACATGCCTATGGAAGAATATTATTAACATAATGACACCATATAGTCAGATACCCCAACTGCAGCCCCACAGAGCATGAACTGACCCAGTGGCTCGAAGCAACACCTAAAACTGGAGGCCACAGTCAGATACTACCAGAAAATCAAAAGGTGGGGCATACATTAGCAACAGCGATAACAAGTGGCGCCCTGCAGATGTAAAACTTAGATCTATCAATGGCCGTGAACAGATCTATAATCGCTACCGGATCCTTGAATTGCAACTACGTTTAGCATTAACCCAGCAAACTAATGGAGCTTTACAAGGTGCTCATATATCATCCAGGCTTGGGGATAAGCAGCTTCATAAATTGACAGAGAAAAAACATTTGCCACCAGCTAATTATATCTCCTCCAAACATACAAGTAATTCAGCTCCAGCAAAGGGTGTTTGGGGCAGCTGACTCTTGTTTGTGAAAGAGCTGTTTATCTACCTCAAGAAACTACATACTATGGTTTGGTCCGATGTCAAATCGGCACATCTGGTCAACAAAAAGATATTAGATGGAATGCAGGTATCACAAACAGGACTTCTTTCAGCAACCAAAATCACATCAGATGTAAAATGCAGGCAAGGCCGAAAATCTGTTCTAAATAACCACGTCGATTATTTCAAATGCTGTCATCCTCACAATTCTCTGCAACAATGAATCACAATATCACACAGATTGCTATAGAACTACCCTGATCTCTTAACACGAGTATTGCCAAAGAAATGATGGAAACAGAAAGGCACTTGGTTTCATGATTCTCTAGTCCATTACTTGTAGCCACCTTTGTTTGCTTCATTACAAAGTTCGATTAAACATGATTAGCAGCAACTTGGTTTTTAAAATCTTCCATGCATAAATTACACCTAATTTTCCATGTTTCTCTGGGTGTGCATACTTCAAGCAGGCAATATAGGAAAGAAATAATATTTGAGCACCAAATCTAGAATGTGATTTAGAGGAAGATAAAACTGCATAATGTAGGTTTCTGTGTGAATCATAAAAGAATGCTTGACTATCCAGTTACCTAACTGCACTATTTCAGTTAATTGCAATATGAAGGCTAGTTCAACATCTCACAGGAATTGAAAAAAGATCTAAGAAACCCAAATCATACAGATATAAACAATCATCAGTTTAATACAAACTGCGACAAAATCGAACTAACCCAAACCACATAGGTCTACTGAAGAAATAGACCTACTAACTAGATCCTAGTTAAAGCAGACCATTTTGCGGTCAGCAATATACCATGAGATGCAGACCATTACGATGTGAACAATCTACCATGAGATGATTATGATGCTCTCTTTGCAAGAGACCAAGTATTGCTCAATTTCAGTACATTGAGAGTAAAGACATCTTTTTAGTTTGATAGATTGCTGCCAGCTTCAATATCCATGATTTCGGCCAATGAACTTCTTTGACATAAATTATGTAACACTAAAGTTGATCACATGCTAATTACAGATATTGATCCTAAATTTACTATAAACAATCAAGCGATCACTTTAGTTCATACATGAAATCCTAGGAAAGCATAATGAAAAGTATCAACTTCATAGTAGAATGACAAACTTGGTATTGCCAAGTGAATCATTATCATATAGCTAATATATGCCTTTGTAACAAAAAAAAAGTCTGTGTTCAGGAAGAAAAGCCAGCTTCACTTACTTGCTCATTTGCTCTCCAGAGACTTCTCTAGCCATTGTGGACATCCATGAAGAAACCAAAGTGACATGACGAGCATTACCGATCAAGCGAGGCTTAGTCTATGAAGCATTATTTTCATCACAAGAAACACTCCCAAGTTTGTCTGCCAAAGACAGTACATATCCTGACAAATCTGAGACACCACAAAGACACAGAGTACTTCTAGCCAGCCTAAACGGAACGACTCAAATGCTAGCTAAGTGACTACAACAAGATGAGATAATAGTACAATAACAAGAACTACACAAGAAGGGTAAGGGTAGTCCTTGAAACATCTGCTCCGACCGACTAATCATACAATACATGAGCACCACAGCAAGCCCTGGCAACGGCTACATCATCCTCCCAAGATTATCCACCCTCAAGAACGGCATGTTGTGTAAATTCCCCAGATTCCCTAATATATCTTCGGTTGGATCAACATCCAGATGGAAGGTGCCCAGATCCTCAACCCCTCCAGCGACATTTGCCCTGCTAGTACCATCAGCAGCCTGTGCCTCCTCATTTATGTTAATCCCTCTGACCTCCTCCAGGTGTTCACCGTCCTCAGCCTCAGCCCACCCATCCTGTCCAAGCATCGACTCATCAATGCCGCTCTCCACACCACCACCGAAAGAACGCCTCCTGAGCCCTGCCCCAACCTTCTTGCGGGCAGTTGTCTTCTTGACCCTACCTCTGGATGATCCACCACGCCCACGAGCACTCCCATTCTGCGGCTGCCTGTCATTGCTGCCTCCACCACGGTTACCATAGCTCCTAGTAGGAGCGCCCCCACCACTTGGCGCATTGTTCCAAGGGAAGACCTTGTAAAATGGCTTCCAGTTGCCACCCAGGTCGGCTTCGTTGGGGAAACCCAGGGGGAAGAACCCCCAAGCACAGTGGTACATCTCGGTGCCCGGCACGACGGTGGGCGGTGTAGGGATCTCAGCAGCCACGAATCCCCGGCGGCAAGACTCGTTTGGGCACTTGAGCGCGCGGCCCACCAGGTCGCGCGGGTACTGGTGGACGTAGCAGCAGAACGGGCACGCCGTCCAGAAGTCCGCCGCAGCCGCGGGAGCGGCGGCAGCTGCAGGTTGAGCGGGAGCATCAGGCGGGGTGTTGGTAGAGGCGGAAAGGCGTTGCCGGCGTGCTGGATCGGAGAGGAAGTTGTAGGCGTCGTGGACGATGCCTAGGGCGACGTCCGCGCCAGGATGGGGATTGCTGGGTTGGAGGAGGAGCGCGAGGCGGCGGAAGGAGCGGGATATGGTGGCTTGGTCGGCGGTTTTGGAGGGCACCTGGAGGACGGCGAACGGGTCAGGTTCGCCGGTGATGAGCATGGCCTGCGAGGCGAGGAGGACGTCAGCGACGGCGAGGAGCTCGTCGACGCCGGGGAGGAGCGGATCTGCCTCCACCGCGCGGTCGGCGAAGCGCTTGCAGCCGACGAGGTCGCGCGCGTTGAGGAGCTTCTCCGCAATCTCCAGCCATCGCGGCGCCTGCTCCCTCCCGCCGGCGTCTCCGCCGCCTCCACTACCGCCGGCGCCGACAGAGAAGTTCATGGTTTTGGGGGAAATGGCTTCGGTTTGCTCTTTTTTGGGTGAGTTTTATGACGCGAATGGGTTGTGTGATTTCTTCCGATTTCGTGCATAAAAGCCACTTTATGGGAGCGCATTTACTTGTATCCGATGGTAGACAGCAGTACAGCACAACATCGATACTCCCGCAAAAGAATACTAAAAAAAGCATTTACAGAAGGAGACACTATACTACAACTACTCTAGTTTCAAAAAGAAAAAAAGCAACTCTGCACGCATAGGCGTCACTCATCCTAAATATACTTTTTAGATATCAAAAACGTCAATTTTCATTCAAATTTATATATAGTTTGCAGAATTTAAAACAAAACATAAAGAGTCTAAACTAACTCGTAGGCGAGACGAAGTAGTCAAGGCGATGCCTCGCTGAAGCCACCGTGCTCCCACAATTGAATTTTAATTTCAAAACTCCTATTGAGAAGAGAATCTTAGACATTTTAGATGAACGGAGAAAATAAAACTTATGAAAGTGTTGCATTATTTAACAAAATATTTAAAATTTGGCATGATAAGAAAATCATTAAAAGAGACTTCAAAAAGGGTGATCAAGATTTATTATTCAGCTCACGTTTCAAGTTTTCTATAGAGTCAAAATAGGATGGCCTAAATGTCATACAAGGGATTTACCCCTACCGAGCCATTCGACTTCAAGGAGATATTAGAGAGAAACCCTATGTTGTTATTAGGCAATGTCTTAAATAGTAGATTGCATGCCAAAAAAGTTTATTGGATTGCATCTCCAAAGTTGCGAGAAAAGGTAACTCTTTGGTACGTAACTGCTTCGGAAAGTTGTGAAATTTCTATAAGGTCGTTTTTATGGAAAATACGCCATGTACCAAAAGGAATCGATGAAACAGAGTCGGGAAGGAGGAGAACACCTACATGGCACGGTGAGTGATGAGGACATCCCTACCACACTACTACCTCCGTCATTACCAAATGAAGATGAAGCTGCTGTGAAGCTCAAGTCCAATGAAGTTCGGATTGGACCTATTACAAGGGCTCGTGCGAAGCTACTTAAACAACAAGTGAACTTGTTCCTAAACGATACTTTGATTGATGAGAACTTTATACTGCCTAAGTCCTGTTATTTATGTATCATCAGGTACGAAGGTGAGACAAGCATTGCACGAGGAGGAGAGGAGCAGTTGAACGTGAAGATGGACGTGAAGCTGGACATGGAGCTGGACATGAAGATACCCCATGGACGTGCGAGGGAGGAGCGGGAGGCATGCGCGAGAGGAGAAGCCAAAGTCCAGGCCGGTCCAGCACCCGGCCAGACTGGCCGCCACGCCGGCGCTTCAGCCTCGCCCGGTCCGACCGGCGGCCCGCCGGATCCCACCCGGCGCCAACCGGGCGTCCTGCTGATGCCAACCGGGCGGGTTACTGCGCGACACTTCCCACGCCCGGTCAGCACCCGGTCCCTGGCCCAAAGTTTGAACCGGCCAGCCCGGTCCCAGGCCCGGTCGACCGGGCCCCAGACCGGTCGTGTCCGAGTTTGCCTCGACTAGATCTATTCTGGGTGATTATTTTCATACTTTTTCGACCTGAGGTCGCCCCGGACGCCTATATAAGTGCCCAGGACGCCCCCAAAGTTGCTTTAGACCACGTTTAAGATAAACCCTAGTTTTTAGTTGTTTGCTCTGCAAAACTATTGAATCCCCTACACAATATTGCTTGATTTGGTGTAGATCTGAAAGTCTTGTGTAATCTGTTGTTCCATTGGAAATTAGAAGGTTGCAACTTACCACTTCGTGGTCGGCGGCTACGTGCGCAAGTGTGTGGAGTTGCGAATATCTTGCAGGGTTGAGAGCTGTTGCGTTGGCGACAGGGACCAATCGAGAGATCTCGTTGCATCATACAAGTTATCATCCACTTCATCATCCGTGATTCTCCGCTGTGTTCATCCCGTGATCATCATCACCATCGTTGCTTACTGAGAAGATCGGTCCACCCCTTATCATATTGGTATCAGATTTCAGCGTTTCCTCGGTAAGCCATCCACAATCAACTCCATAGTTGAGTTGTGAGTGTTTCCTATCCAGAAAAAGCCATAAAAAGTTAGGGTTAGGGTTTGCCATAGCCTTAGATTGCACTAATTTCGAGTTTTAGTTGCTTTTTGTAGTTGTTTTTGCGTATCTTTTTCTTCCATCTAGTTGTTAGGGTTTGTGTTTCCGCTATCATCTAGTTTCAGTTTTTGTTACTCCGAGTCCACATAGCGTACAGTGTGCTTGTTCCCAACCATAGACACAGCCTTTCGATATAAGTGACTAGGAATTTTCCCAAAAGAGACTAGTTTTACCGCTCGACAGGCTGCTCGTTAGGTTATCAGTGCTTTGCAATTTCTGTTGGCCGTGTTATCAAGGAGTTGAGTAAAAAAAACAGAAAATTGAAAAGAAGCAAAAAGAGCTACATAGCTGCGTGTATACAAAAAGAAAAATCCAAAAAGAAAAGTGAAGTGCTAGAAGAATAAAGTGAAGGCCTAAGTTTACTTTACTGCACCTGTAGTTGAGCAATCTTGTGCCCGTCTCGTTGAGCTTTGCTAGCGTCTGTCTAGTGCATTGTAACCTTTCATCCATATAGTTGCATTGCCACATTTATCGCCTTGTGTGAGTATCATTGGTTGTCTACGGTCAGCGCTAGAGCTTGTTATTGGTGCAAATAGGTAGCCCACCTACAGCCCCACATATATCCGTCTTTGCCGTGTGATTTGTTCTTATACCCTTGATATTCGCTTCGCTACATTCGTGCACTAGTTGTCACTACAAGTGGTAAGCAATACTAATTCACTTTGGAGCGGCAAGGTTTCCTTTTCTTATCAGTTTTGAGTGAGTTGTGAGAGTACCACCATATATTTTTGATGACGCCTAGAGGGGGGGTGAATAGGCGGTTAAAAACTTCTACGAGATGGGTTTAACAAATGCGGAATAAAACTAGCGTTTACTTTGTCAAGCCCAAAGCCTATGTACTATGGTTCACCTATGTGCACCAACAACTTATTCTAAGCAAAGGTTCACCAATGTGCACCAACAACTTATGCTAAACAATACAAGCAAGTATGTGATAGCAAGATATATATAGCTTCAAGCACGATGGCTATCACAAGGTAAAGTGCATAAGTAAAGAGCTCGGGTATAGAGATAACCGAGGCACGCGGGAGACGAAGATTTATCCCGAAGTTCACACTCTTGCGAGTGCTAATCTCCGTTGGAGAGATGCGGTGGCTTAGTGCTCCCGAACGCCACAAGAGGCTCACCTTGAGGTGTGGTTGCTCGATGCACACCAACGCCACAAAGGACTCACCCCAAGATGCGGTACTCACACCACACACCGAACGCCACGAAGGCGCCTCACCTAAATCTCCGGTGACCCTCGCCACAAAGGCCTAGGTCACGGTTCCACTAAGGGATTTCCTTCGAGGCGGAAACCGGGCCTTACACAAAGGTTGGGGCACACATCCACAACTTAATCGGAGGCTCCCAACAAATCACCACAAAGGTCTAGAATCCGTCTAGGGTTCCAAGAACCCAAGAGTAACAACCTTCTTGCTTTGACCACCACGAATCACCGTGAAGAACTCAAACCTATGCACCAAATGCAATGGCAAGAACACCACAAAGATGATACAATTCTTCACTCTCAAATTCCAACAAAGCTACTAAAGCTATTGGGGGAATAAGAGAGGAAGAACAAAAGAAGAGGAACACCAAATTTCTCTCCAAGATCTAGATCTAGTGATTCCCTCACAAAGAGGGGAATTTGTTTGGTGCAAATGTAGATCTAGATCTCCTCTCTCTTTTCCTCAAAAGTGAGCAAGAATCATAGAGGGATTGAGTGAGGGGAAGCTCTCATATATTCAACAATGGAGGAGAGCTAGAGGTAGAAGAAGAAGTTCCAAGAGGGAGAGAAAGAGAAGCTTAAATAGGGGGCACATTTTTCAGCCCGTTGGGGCTGCCTCGACTTGGGGCCGGTAGTACCGGCCAGCTAGGGGCGGTACTACCGCCCGTGGGTGCTGCGCGTGGAAGAGAGAGCGAGGCGAGCGGGGCATGGAGGCGCGGGCCGGGAGAGGGAGGCCGGAGGCTCCGGCCGTGGTACCGGCCCTGGTACCGCCGAGCCTCCCAAACCCCCTGGAACATTACTGAGAGGAAAGGGCAATAAGCGGTACCACGAGCGGTACCTCGCCTGGAGGCTCCAGCCGTGGGCTGGGTGGAGGCTCCGGCCAGGCCAGGGTGGAGGCTCCGGCCAGGGCCCCTCCTCACCAAACGTTTTTACCTAAACACCCCATACGAAAACCTTAAGAACTTTTGCATCCGGACTCCGATTTCGATGATCTTGGGCTCGTTGAAATCACAACAACGAGCTCTACAACAATATGCATAGAAACATCATAGTCCAGCAGAGTAGGATAGAAACAAATTAATAAAGGTTTTACCTATCTATAAAAGGCAATCCGGTAAAACCTCCAATATGGAAAATGCAACAACTTGAGTTAGGAAACTCGGATTTAGGTGAAACCAATTTTGTTGTAAAGAAGATGACTAGAGCTACCCCACAAAGAGTGGAAATATTAAGAACAAGTGGGGTAGGTTTTTCTATGTATTTTAGAGTGAAACCTCTCAATACGAGAAACCGAGAAAAACTCCAATATCGAAAACGCAACAAGTGATTCATGCGGAATCCGTTTTCGATGAACTAAAGCTTGCTATGGAAATAACCACAAGCTCTAAATCACCTCATGGATAAGATCCAAATAACAACCAAGAAAGATGATGCAAGGATGCAAAGGTTTGAGCTCTCCGAAGGATACGATCGAGTTACTCACTCGAGAGCCCTCTTGATAGTACGGCAACTAAACTATAAACCGGTCTCCAACTACACTATGAGACCGATGAGAAAGAAACCCTATCAAGAGCAAACCTTAACCTTGCGCATTCCACTTGAGCTTGATGATGACGGTCTTGACCGCAACAAGATGGAACACTGATGACCCACAAGTATAGGGGATCGCGGCAGTCTTCGAGGGTAGTATAACCCAAATTTATTGATTCGACACAAGGGGAGGTAAAGAATACTTATAAGCCTTAACAACTGAGTTGTCAATTCAGCTGCACCTGGAAAAGCACTAGCAACAGGGGTGATGTGAAAGTAGCAGTAATATGAGAGCAGTAATAACAGTAACACAGCAGCAGTAATAGCAATATGAGAGCAATGGCACGAGAAGATAGTTGATACTACTTCCAATGACATAGAGAACAAGTATATTATGACGAAAGATGGACCGGGGTTCCCAGCGATCTACACTAGTGGTAACTCTCCAATAACAAGTGTTGGGTGAACAAATTACAGTTGGGCAATTGATAGGAATCAAAGGCATTAAGAAAGAACATCAATTCATTAATCATGTAGGCATGTTTTCCGTATATAGTCGTACGTGCTCGCAATGAGAAACTTGCACAACATCTTTTGTCCTACCAGTAGGTGGCAATGGGCCTCAAGGGAAACTACTGGATATTAAGGTACTCCTTTTAATAGAGCACCGGAGCAAAGCATTAACACACCGTGAAAACATGTGATCCTCACATCACTACCATCCCCTCCGGTTGTCCCGATTTCTGTCACTTCGGGGCCATTGGTTCCGGACAGTGACATGTGCATACAACTTGTAGATACAATCTAAGCAACAATATAGAGCTCAAATCTAAGATCATGGCACTCGGGCCCTAGTGACAAGCATTAAGCATAACAAGATTGCAGCAACAATAACTTCACAAACTTTATAGATAGACTAATCATAATGTATCATCCATCGGATCCCAACAAACACAACACCGATTACATCAGATGAATCTCAATCATGTAAGGCAGCTCATGAGACCATTGTATTGAAGTACATGGGGGAGAGAATACCGACATAGCTACTGCTAGAACCCGTAGTCCATGGGGGAACTACTCACGGAGCATGGCGGAGGCGGTGGCGTTGATGGAGATGGCTTCCGGGGGCACTTCCCGTTCGGCAGGGTGCCGAACAGAGTTCGTCCCCGAATTGGAGTTTCGCGATGGCGGCGGCGCCCCTGGAGTCTTTCTGGAGTTTCGTCAATTGGTACTGCGTTTTTAGGTCGAAAGGGATTTTATAGGCGAAGAGGCGGCGCAGGGGGGCACCTGGGGGCGCCACACCCTAGGCCGGCGCGGCCTAGGCCTGGCCCGCGCCGCCATGTGGTGTGGTGGCCCCCTGGCCCCTCTCCGACTCTTCTTCTGTGTTCTGGAGCCTTCCGGAGAAAATAGGAGGTTTGGCGTTGATTTCGTCCAATTCCGAGAATATTGCCCGAACAGCCTTTCTGGAACCAAAAACAGCAGAAAACAGAACTGCACCGTGGCATCTCGTTAATAGGTTAGTTCCGGAAAACGCATGAAATCATCATAAAGTGCAAGCAAAACATGTAAGTATTGTCATAAAACAAGCATGGAACGACAGAAATTATGGATACGTCGGGGACGTATCAAACACCTTTCTTGATTGTGCTTGCATGATGAAGTCATGCGAAATGCTCCCCCATACTCCATTATGGGAGAGCTTCTTTTTCGGCGCATCTTCACATATCCATGATCACCATATGGATGGCAAGCTTCAAGCATATGATCTCTTTGAGTTGGCTCATCTTGAACTTGCACTTCATTTCTTCATTCTTCATCATGTTGATGTCTTGAAGTAACTTGAGGGCTCACTTCATCTTCATCTTCAAGACATACTTGACACTTGATATCCTTCATTAATTTCTTCTTATTGCAACCTTGAAGCCAACATATGGTTCAAGCATTGCCTATGGACAACTCCTACAAATATAACTCAATGCAAACATTAGTCCATAGGGATTGTCATTAATTACCAAAACCACACATGGGGGCTCCATGCATTTTCAATCTCCCTCATTTTGGTAATTGATGACAATCTCTTTGAGAGGGTTTATATAAGGAATTTAAGTAACAAATAAGTTGAATATATAGAGCAAACTCCCCCATAATATATGCATGTGTGAATGATCTTGACTTTCATTGCATATATTGGCATTCAAAACCTAGTGGAGTTTCCTCTAAATATTCAACTATGCAAAGCAACAAGATGCAATGCAATAAAGGCACATGCTTAAGCACAAAGCAAAGACATAACCAAATTACCTTAAACCCTCCAAACTTCTCCCCCATTGGCACCAATTGCCGAAATGGGTGAAAAATTTAGAAGGCCAATATAGTGAGAGTTCCTCCATAGCGTGTGCATTTCTCATAATTTGAGTGGAATCAAATGCACATATCCAATGACGAATATTCGGAAGGAATCACACTATAGATAGGATCAAAGATTGCAAAAAGATAACAAAGTCAAGAAGCTTCAACAAATGAAGCAAGCAACCAAATGAACCACAAAGAAGATACCAAAAGAAAGATAGATATTATGATAAGATCAAGAAGATTGCTCTAAATAATATGAGGAAGCTCCCCCAAGGTTTGTGCACAAAACTAGACAATTTGCACTGGAGTATAAAGTGCACAAACATGGAATCATCACTCCCATAATATCATTCAAAAACAAAAGATACCAAGTGAATCAAACTCTAATGATCACCACAAGATAGTGCTCTAAATCAAATGAGGAAGCTCCCCAAGGTACATGCATAAAATAAAATGTTGCATTTGAATACAATATGCATAACATGGAATCCTCACTCCCTCATTATCATTTAAAACACAAACATTTTCAATAGATCATAGATAGAAAAATAAGCTTAACACTTGCAACAAACAAATGGTTGAGCAACAAGTAAGATGCATCATAATAAAAGGCTCAACCAAGAGGATATGTGAAAGGCATGATAAAGCATATTATAAGACTATTACAAGGATGAGCAAAAAGCATCATCATAGTCTTCAATGAATTATATTGCTTAGCATGACCAATCAACACGCAATAAATAAATAAGATATCAAAAGGAGATGTATCATCTCTTATGTGTATAAGTTTCTCTAAGTGGGCAATATCACAAAGATATTTATCCACAAAGAAACATGCACACACAAAATAGATACGCAACAAATATAGCATGATATCCAAGATGAAGTCATGCAATATACCAATAAGTATTTTTGCTTAATAGCATGGCCAAAGGCTCAATTTTATCTTATTGTACATTCATGAACTTCAACCACAAACATCTAAAATACATCAAAAATATCAACAAGGGAAAGAAGATAGTTGGGATGCATTGAGAAAGTCAACAAGTATCACAAACATGGATACCAAAAGAAATAACTAAATTTGCACTTTCATCTATATTGCACCTGTGAGAGCCTTGAGGAATTGATATGCAATAAAATTGCTAGATAGGCATAGTTGGGATGGATGAATCATGAGCATGATTTAAAATACTTCCCAACAAATGCACTCATCTCAAATTACTCACATTCACAATAAAGAGGTTTCATTAAGACTTTTGCAAGAAGCACAACATTTGCAAATCAAGAGATTCATGCAAAGATGCAACCATAAGGTTGGATACAAGAAAAGTATGCATGAGAAGATACTTGTTACCGAGATAACATTGGTGTGGATGTAGTAGATATGTGTTCGTTGACCATCCTAGCTTGCCTCAAGTTACCATTGAGTCACCACTTCTTTCCAAGAGGGAGACAAGCATCCAATGCATATCCATTGTACCTAACACAAAGGTAAGTACAAAATGGTCCCCAAACTAATTGGGTCCGAAGTAGTTAGACACACTACAACATATAGGACAAACTCCACAATACTATGTGCATATAGATATGAAATTGAATTTCATGCACATCTTAGCCAAATTAGGATTTGATGGAGTTTACCCTATATATTGGATCAAAGGAAGTAACACATGCCATAAGATATACATATATTGAATATGCATGCACAATACTTTCAAGAACCAAAGGAAGATACAATTTGGACAAAACACCAAATAAATCAACAGACAATGGTTGCCCAAATTATATCAAAGAATCAAATCAACAAAAGATTGACCCCAAATACTTATCTCATTATAAGAAGCTAATTAAACCTAAACACAAGGAATGAGGTAACCAACTCCCAAGAGAGCAAGGTTCCAACAAATAAACCAAACCCTCAACACCTTTTTTATGATGGCACAAAGTACCAAAAGGAAAATTTTATGTCTCCCAAAACCAAATTTTTGATAATGATCAAGAGATGTTAAGCCTTCTAACAAATATAGAAGTGCTCCCCCAAGATTAGTGCATTATCTAGGATTTTTCATATAAATACAAGATGCACAAACACTAGGATCATCACACTACCTATATCTACTAAAAGATAAGAAAGTTTGAGTAGACAAATTAGATCCATAAGATGCAAGGAAGACACATGGGAGTCAAAGCAAAACAAATTCATGGCAATAAATAAGGCAATTTGAACACAAGAGCCAATGTAAATATGATCAATAAAAATCTACCTCATAATGGATTACCAATTGTCCTTGGACAAGAGATATTAGGAAATATTTCCCGGTGGTAGTTTGTAAGTATACGAAAGATCATATTTACAACAAATAAAGCATATGGTAAAAGATAAGAGTTAACCATCATGCAAAGAGAGTTTCTTGATAGCTTCAATTAGTCATACCAACATGCAAAGCAATCAATAGAATGACTTGAAGCAGATGGTTTCCCAAAAGTATATTGAGGTACATGTTGTGAAAAACCATGCCAAGAAAAGCTTTCACAAATAAGATCCACAAAGATGTTAGCAATGAAGCCTATTTAAGCAAATTGGAACTTGTTTGAGCAAACATGCCACATAGGAGAGAGATAAATTACGGTATCAATTCTATGTGACACAACCTCAAATGTTAAATTTTCTAGGCTTGTAATATGCACAAAGCTTATTACTCCCCCATAATGTGATAAGGGATTTTGTTTCACAAGAGGCAAATAAGATCAAGTAGCGATATTAATGGACATTAGAATTTGAATTTCTCATGAAGATGACATACCACATAGAGACTAGATAATATTGCAATATCAATTCTAAGTGATATTCCTCATGTACACACATTGTTTAGGATCATGAAATTCCCAAAGGAATATCACTCCCCCAAAATGGGATAGTCCATTGATCGCTCGTAAGAGCCATATAAGATACAACAAGATGCAAAGTGGCTCCAACACAAACACAAATACATGGTGTGCAACCCAACATGCATAGACTTGATTTCTCAAGCAAAACAATTAGGAAGCACAACATATACAAAAACATGTTAGGAACAAAACTAACACATGCAAAGGGGCGAGTAACTTTCAATATAAATGAGTTGAGAACATGTTACCGCAAGGAGGAACATTGGATATATGATAGTAGCAAGATAATCAAAAGACTTGGCTTGATATAATATAAATGATGAAGATCCCTTAATTCTTCATATGTAGGCAAGTCTCCAATGCCCTCCAACAAGTACCTGTTGATCAAGTTTTGGATTGTTGGTCCCCAACTAAGTTGGGTCCTAAGAGGTTAGTCACAATAGGCTTGGCAACCCAAATGGTTCTTTTCTTGACACCACTTTGAGCACCAACAAATTTGGCAAACACATTGCCACCCTCATCCTTACGAAGAGAATAAACATCATCAATGGTGATAGAGTTGGATGAGGTACCAATAGTGCAAAAGGAGGAGATGTGGCCCTTCTCACGACATATGTAGCAAGTTCTTTTCTTCTCCTTCTTCTCACTAGATTTCTCCATAATGGGAGCATTGGATTGATTCTTCTTGGGAAGTGGCATTTCTTCAACTTGAGGTTGAATATGAGTTTGAGCTTGAGGCCGCTTCCCTTTTTGCTTCTTCTTCAAAGGACAAGATCTAACATGATGCCCTTCAATTTTGCACTTGAAGCAAACAATCTTGGCCGGGTCTTTGACTTGTAATTGGCACTTATTAATCTTGTTGTTCTTGGACTTGTTCTTGTTGTTGGAGTTGAATCCAAGTCCACTCTTGTCATTGGGGGATTGTTGCACACTCAACATCTTGTCAAGTTTGCATTTCCCTTCATGACTCTTTACTAAGTCGTTCTTCAAAGAAGAGACTTGGGCCTTGAGCTCTTTGATTTCCTCTACATGGTTAGTAACAACACAAGTACTAGAGGAAGTAGAACCTTCATTGTTAGAGCAACAAGGCAAGGAAGATAATTCACCACAAGATTTAGCAATACTTTGAGTGGATGAATTACTAGGACTAGCACATGGCAATATAACATTTTGAGTAGTAGTGCTAGTACCCACATGGGGCTCACAAGGTGTTGCCTTAGATATGATAGCCTCATGAGCTAACTTTAGCCTATCATGAGAGGCTAGAAGATCCTCATGGGAGCTAGCAAGCTTTCCATGATTTTCTTCCAATTTCCCATAATTGCTAGTTAACAATTTAAGTTGAGCCCTTAGCTCAACATTCTCCTTCAAGATAGATGCTTCACAAGAAGTAGAGTTAGTAGCACAAGCATCATTATTAATAGTAATGGGAGAAGGCAAGTTGTCATGCTCTTTTAGATAACAAGCTTTGAGTTGCTCATGCGACTCGGTGAGTTTGGTGAGCGCACTCTCAATAACCCTTGAGCCCTTTTTGAGTTGCTCAAAATCCTCAAGGAGTTTAGCATTAACAAACACAAGCTTATCATTTTTTAGCTTTAGTTCATTTGCCACCTCAAGAGCTTTATCATGGTTTTCCTTTTCTCTAGACAATTCTAGAGCAAAGGTTTCCTCAAGAGCTTCCTTGGTGGTTTGTTCTTCTTCAAGTTCATCCTTTAGAGATGCCACATCATTGGCGTACTCACGTTCAAGAGCACCCATTTTATCAATGGTGTTCTCATGCATCCAAATAAGTTTTTGGCTCTCAATAGCGGTAGTCAAGATTTCAAAGAAGTGAGTGCTAGCAATTTTATCTTTGCAAAGAACCTTGAATACACTCTTACCCTTATCGCGTAGAGAGACAACCCAATCCTCTTCTTCATATACATCCTCATCCTTATCACCACGAGACATATTAGGTTCCATGGTAGGAGGTACCGTGGAACCCTTGGCCATAAGGCATACACGAGGACCGTGAGATAAAGATGAGGATTTACTTGAGGCTTCTTTCAAGATCTTGTCTTGACCAATAGAATCTTTGGTTTCCTCTACATTGTTAGACACACAACAACTAGAGTAAATAGAAGCATTTTTATCATGGCCACAAGACAATGCAAGCATATCATCATTAGATTTATTCAAGCAACTTACACATGATATGCAAGGACTATCAACACAAGCATGTAAATCATTTCTAGTGCTAGATGTGTTTGAGTCCGTAGATGAAGCATTGCAATGAGATAGAGATGAAGAATCATCAATAGTAAGCTCAATATCAACATTGCAATTTTCATCACCACTCACCATATCATTACCTTGTGTCTTGACACACTTTGGTGAAGTGGATGAAGATGAGAACTCATCACGGCCGGAAGTGGAAGCAATACAATCATCCTCAATAATATTGGGCACATCATATTTATCTTGAAGCTTTGTCCATAATTCATGAGAGCCCCCAAAAGGCATGATTGACGAAGTAACTACATTGCTCACAACAATGGAAAACACATGAGAAGCAAGAGCATCGAGGCAAGAGTTTTTCTCCTCCTCAAGAGATAAATTTTGAGGATCCTTAGGAGAAGAAAAACCCATGCCAAGAAATCGCTCCATGTCCGGGGACATACCCCGTAAGATTTTAAGCACATAAATTTTCCATAGATCATAATTTGTGCCATCAAATATAAACAAGTTATTGTGCGCTAATCCCCTAACCGACATCTTTACTCTCAAGGCGGTGAAGCCTAAGAATGAGAGACCTTGCTCTGATACCAATTGAAAGGACACGGATGACGCCTAGAGGGGGGGGGGGTGAATAGGCGGTTAAAAACTTTTACGAGATGGGCTTAACAAATGCGGAATAAAACTAGCGTTTACTTTGTCAAGCCCAAAGCCTATATACTATGGTTCACCTATGTGCACCAACAACTTATTCTAAGCAAAGGTTCACAAATGTGCACCAACAACTTATGCTAAACAATACAAGCAAGTATGTGATAGCAAGATATATATAGCTTCAAGCACGATGGCTATCACAAGGTAAAGTGCATAAGTAAAGAGCTCGGGTATAGAGATAACCGAGGCACGCGGGAGACGAAGATTTATCCCGAAGTTCACACTCTTGCGAGTGCTAATCTCCGTTGGAGAGGTGCGGTGGCTTAGTGCTCTCGAACGCCACAAGAGGCTCACCTTGAGGTGTGGTTGCTCGATGCACACCAACGCCACAAAGGACTCACCCCAAGATGCGGTACTCACACCACACACCGAACGCCACGAAGGCGCCTCACCTAAATCTCCGGTGACCCTCGCCACAAAGGCCTAGGTCACGGTTCCACTAAGGGATTCCCTTCGAGGCGGAAACCGGGCCTTACACAAAGGTTGGGGCACACATCCACAACTTAATCGGAGGCTCCCAACAAATCACCACAAAGGTCTAGAATCCGTCTAGGGTTCCAAGAACCCAAGAGTAACAACCTTCTTGCTTTGACCACCACGAATCACCGTGGAGAACTCAAACCTATGCACCAAATGCAATGGCAAGAACACCACAAAGATGATACAATTCTTCACTCTCAAATTCCAACAAAGCTACTAAAACTATTGGGGGAATAAGAGAGGAAGAACAAAAGAAGAGGAACACCAAATTTCTCTCCAAGATCTAGATCTAGTGATTCCCTCACAAAGAGGGGAATTTGTTTGGTGCAAATGTAGATCTAGATCTCCTCTCTCTTTTCCTCAAAAGTGAGCAAGAATCATAGAGGGATTGAGTGAGGGGAAGCTCTCATATATTCAACAATGGAGGAGAGCTAGAGGTAGAAGAAGAAGTTCCAAGAGGGAGAGAAAGAGAAGCTTAAATAGGGGGCACATTTTTCTGCCCGTTGGGGCTGCCTCGACTTGGGGCCGGTAGTACCGGCCAGCTAGGGGCGGTACTACCGCCCGTGGGTGCTGTGCGTGGAAGAGAGAGCGAGGCGAGCGGGGCATGGAGGCGCGGGCCGGGAGAGGGAGGCCGGAGGCTCCGGCCGTGGTACCGGCCCTGGTACCGCCGAGCCTCCCAAACCCCCTGGAACATTACTGAGAGGAAAGGGCAATAAGCGGTACCACGAGCGGTACCTCGCCTGGAGGCTCGAGCCGTGGGCTGGGTACCGCGAGCGGTACCTTGCCTGGAGGCTCCAGCCGTGGGCTGGGTGGAGGCTCCGGCCAGGCCAGGGTGGAGGCTCCGGCCAGGGCCCCTCCTCACCAAACGTTTTTACCTAAACACCCCATACGAAAACCTTAAGAACTTTTGCATCCGGACTCCGATTTCGATGATCTTGGGCTCGTTGAAATCACAACAACGAGCTCTACAACAATATGCATAGAAACATCATAGTCCAGCAGAGTAGGATAGCAACAAATTAATAAAGGTTTTACCTATCTGACATTGGCATCCCAAATGGGCCTGCCGAAGATAGTACACGGGGTTTACTGAAGGCCCACTACCCGAAGAATAAGAAGATTCGGGAGCCCAAGATATATTAAGGAAAGTTAGAGTTGTAATAGGAAGTGTTATTTGTAATCTGGCGGGATGAGTTAGAAACCGTCCCGGACTCTGTAACTTGTACAAAACGAAACCCTCGGCTCCGCCTCCTATATAAAGGGGGAGTCGAGGGACGAAGAGATCATCGAATCACTGTTACAAACCCTAGTTTTCATAATCGTCGAGTACTTTTCGGCTGAAACCTTCGAGATCTACTTGCCCTCTACTTCCAATTAAACCCTAGCCTACAATCCATAGGCATTGACAAGTTGATACCTTGTCAATTGGCGCCGTCTGTGGGAACTAGAGGCGTAAGGATCTGATCTCGATGGCACGTTCAAGATCTTCGACATCGTCAACCGCAAGCAACGCAATGGATCGAGGTAAACAGATCGCTGCTGGTCCTGTCGATTTTGTTCCTCACCCACCCTCCCGTTTGGATGCATATGCATATCTGGCGGAGCCCATGGAGATGACGTTCGGAAGGTTTCACTTTCGCGTCGAGAAGGAAGGATCATATCGTGTCGAAATTCCGATTTCGTCGGGATCGTCGGCGGTCGATTCCGATTTTTCAAGATATACATCGTCAACCGAGTCAGGAGAAGAAGAAACTTCGTCGACACGCTACGTCAGCACCAGAGCAAGAGAGAAACTCGCCAAGATCTTCAACGACATGTCGTTTGAGTCATCTGCGGACTCATATATAAGCGATGGCTCAAGCGATGTCGACGCTACGACTTCATCGACAAATCTATCACAAGGGGCAAGGTCTTCATCAATCTCAACGATGATGTCACCAAACCCAACATAGATCTGAATACAAAATATCATCAGATTTATGCCATTGAGGATCAAGAGGAAACATCTGAGGCTTTCGACGATCTGGGAAATCCATACGTCGATCCCTCCAATCTGCGACAAGGCCTGGGCAACAAATACGTTGGGCCACAGCCGCGAGACAGAGTTCAACTTTTGCAAGCAGCGTGGGATAGAGCCGCGAGAGCTATGAACGGTTCAGAACCAATGGCCACCACAGCCACACCAGAGGAATTGCAAGCATATCAATATAGGCTCGCACGAGCTGCAAGAGAATTGGAAAAACAGACAGCTGAGTTAAATAGAAGAAAGGAGGCAGCTTCTGCATCTAGCAGGAGAAGGGCAGATCTAAGCCGACAATCTAGAACTTCGGGTGATAGCCACAGAGAGGCGCGGAACAGAGCAAGATCAAGGTTGCAACATATACCCGAAGCAGAAAGAGAGCACTTGGTCCAAAACCTCGACATGTCCTTTATGTCGATAGATACAAGAGGAAATATCATCCCTAAGACACCAGAGGCTGGGTATATGGCGACACATGCTTTTATCCTTGCATCTGAACCACCTCCAGGTGATCCAAGGGAAACACTATACAATATGGCGGTAGCAGGAGTTGGAGCTATGGGGACAAATGCTTGTATCAACGCCTCCCGAAGGAGCGGCAAGGCAAAATAGTCCACGACCTGCAGCAGCAACAGCGGCAGCACCTGAAGGACCAAGTGGAGCAAGAGACACGGCAGCACAGGCAAGGGTCGACAGAGCGCGGCAAAGCAGAAGGGAACAGCGGCAATCCCCAGAGCTTAACGACGAAGATATGTGTGGCTTGCCGTGTTTCACGAGGAGAGTCCGAAAAACTCGAGTCCCTTCAGGATTCAAGTTACCCGACAACTTCAAGAAGTTCGACGGCCTTCAAGATCCAGAGGATTGGCTAGTTGATTATCTCGAGACAGTGAAGCTCACAGGAGGAACCAGGGCAACAGCTATGCAAAGCATCCAGGTGCATTTGAGTGGAGCCGCACGATCTTGGATAAAGAAACTCACTCCAGGATCTATCGACAGCTGGGAAAGCTTCGAGGATGTGTTCGTCAAGAACTTCAGATCCACGTGCAAAAAACCTGCGTCGTTAGAGGAGTTGAGAGCATGTCGACAAAAGCCAGATGAGCCAATGAGAAAATATATCCAAAGGTGGAACATCATCAAAAACTCGGCAGAAAATATATCTGACGAGAGAGCAATAGATGCGTTTGTCGCAGGAATCCGGCGTGGAGATTTTGTCGAGGACTTGGGAAGGACCAATCCAAAGACAGTATCCGCGTTAATGGAGATAGCAAACAGATGGGCAGATGGAGAAGACGCTGTCCACAACAAACGGCACAGGTCGCCAGAGGAGGACCGTGGTCGAAACTATCAACCGAGGCGACGATTTCCTCGGCAGTACCCGAACTATGACGCTCCAGGGCAAATTTCGGCAGGTTTTCGGGCAAACACAGGAGGAAACAACAGAGATGATTATCAGAGAAGCAGTGAACAGCGAGGTGATAACAGGGATGATTCTCGCAACAACAGGCAAAATAGCGGGCCTAGGTTCCCAAGGCCTTTCGTGTCCCCTGAAGAGATGATGAATGGGCCGTGTCAAATGCACTTTTTCCTTGACAGCAACGGTAAAAGACAGTCAGGGCACCTGCAGAAAGACTGTCAAAATTTTCAGGCAATGCTAAGGTATGCAGAGCACGCTAATGCGCGGGCAACACAGAGAAATCCTCGAGAACCCAGGAGCGAGATTCACTTGCCGCCTCCTCCCGCGATTACAGACGACAATCGGCATCAGCTCAGAATAGCGGCAGCACCTCCACCACCACCTTATGTTGATCCTAACTCCAACGGAGCGGTGTCGATGATTCAGAAGGGAAGGCCGTCCAATAGAGCTCAGAAAGTAATCTCACGACAGGTGTTTATGGCAGAAAAAATGCCTCCACCAACAGTTGAGTATCTTAATTGGTCAGGACAAGATATTGGCTTCACCATAGCAGATCATCCGCAGCAAGTTCCTCGACCAGGATACATTGAGGAAGATGAACATATCCTTAGCAAACTTGAAGCCAACAGACACAAGGTTCCACGGCATCACACCAGAGAAACCAAGTTATCCATTGGGGAAAATCAATCTCGACGTTCGGTTTGGAACCCGAGAAAATTATAGAATCGAGAGGCTGGAATTTGAAGTCGTGGATTTTCCGTCGCAATACCACGCTTTGTTGGGACGACCAGCATATGCTAGATTTATGGCGATGCCACACTATACATACCTGTTGTGGAGATTGCCTGGACCAAAGGGACCAATCACAGTCAAAGGAAGCTTCGCCTTAGCCGATAAGTGCGACAAGGATTTTCATCGGCTATCAGAAACTTTTGGGATGCAAGCTGAGTATTTGGCGTCAAAAAGCATGACTGATTACGACGTGCTGCCAGACGTTGGAAGACCAAATAAAGAATCAACTTTCAATACCGAGAAAAATTCTAAGGAGGTGCAGATTCACCCGACAGACCCGAAAAAGACGACGTCCATTGCAACAAATATGGATATCGCATAGGAAAGCGCGCTCGTCAAGTTCCTCCGTGAGCACTGGAAAATCTTCGCATGGTGTCCAGCTGACATGCCAGGAGTACCCAGGGAACTTGCCGAGCACCACCTCAACTTAGATCCTCTTGCGAGACCAATCAAACAACCCTTGCGGCGTTTTTCGGAACCAAACCGCAAAGCTATGTTATCAGAAATAAATTGACTTAAGGATGGTGGTTTTATCAAAGAGATATCTACAGAAGCCACATGGGTAGCTAACCCAGTGATGGTGCCGAAGAAACACACGACAGTCCTTCGCATGTGCGTCGACTTTACGTGTCTCAATAAACATTGTCCAAAGGATCACTTTTCCCTCCCGAGGATCGATCAAATTATCGACTCCACGGCGGGATGCGAACGTCTTTCCTTCCTGGACGCATATTCTGGTTATAACCAGATCAGATTGAAAGAAGAAGATGAAGTAAAAACCGCGTTTATTACACCATACGGCGTGTTTTGCTACAGAACAATGCCCTTCGGTCTAAAAAATGCGGGAGCAACATATCAGAGGATGATGCAGAAATGTTTGGCGACACAGATTGGGAAAAACGTGCAAGTATACATCGATGATGTCGTCATAACATCAAAAAAGGGGGCAACGCTGATCGAGGATCTCAAGGAAACCTTCGACAACCTTGACAAGTTCTGCCTCAAACTGAACCCGACGAAGTGTTCTTTCGGCGTCCCAGCAGGAGAACTTCTGGGGTTTCTAGTTTCAGCAAGAGGGATTGAAGCAAATCCCGATAAAATACAAGCTATCGTAACAATGAGGAAGCCAACAAAGTTGAAAGAAATACAGCAGTTAACTGGGCGAGTCGCAGCCTTGAGCAGATTCGTCGCCAGGCTAGGGGAAAAAGCGCTACCATTTTACGCCCTCATAAAGCAAGGAGATAAATTCCAGTGGAACGAAGAAGCGGACAGAGCTTTTGAGGACCTCAAACGCAAAATCTCGACACCCCCCATCTTGGTGGCGCCAAAAGAGAAGGAGCCTTTGTTACTGTATATTGCGGCCACACCCCGGAGTAGTAAGCACAGTCCTTGTCGTTGAAAGGGAGGAAGAAGGAAAACTCCACGGAGTGCAGAGGCCAGTATACTTCGTCAGCGAAGTTTTATCGCCCTCAAAACAAAGGTACCCTCAGTACCAAAAGCTAGCATATGGAGTGTTCACAACAGCACGAAAATTGCGCCACTATTTTTTGGCACACCCGATCATAGTGGTCAATGAAGCTCCCTTGTCAAATATACTAAACAATCCAGAAGCTACGGGTCGTGTCTCCCTTTGGGGAATAGAACTTTCCCCTCGGGACATCACGTATGAAAAAAGAAAAGCAATCAAGTCGCAAGTTCTGCCAGACTTCATCGCAGAGTGGATGGAGCTGCAAAACACAGGACCCCCGGACTTGTCGAGAACCTGGACCATGAACTTTGATGGGTCCAAAAGACTAGAAGGAGCTGGCGCAGGAGTAGTACTCATATCACCTGAAGGCGACAAGTTGAAATATGTCCTTCGGATGACGTTCCCTAACGCATCCAATAACGAAGCAGAATATGAAGCTCTCATACACGGGATGAAGATGGCGAAAGCTTGCGGTGCAACTCGACTAAAAATCTTCGGCGACTCACAATTGGTGGCTCAGCAAGTTATGAACCAATGTGACGCAGTCAATGATAGCATGATGGCATACAAGGAGGTGTACAACGAGCTCGAAAAGTTGTTTGATGGATGCGAAGTAAATCATATTAGCAGATTGAGCAACGACGAAGCCGACGTTCTCGCAAACATCGGGTCGCAATGCCTTGCAGTTCCGCCAGGTGTATTTTGGGAAGAGATAACAGAGAGATCTACAAAATCGACAAAATCAAAAAAGAAGGAGAAGAAACCCTCGGGGGCTACCAAGGAAGAGCAAGAGGAAGAAGAAGAAGATCAGGACCTGGTCATGGTGATACAGACACCATGGATGCAGACGTACATATCATATATCCTCAGGAAAGAAATACCCGATGATCCAGTTGAGGCAAGGCGAGTAATTCGACGCTCCAAAGCTTTCACGGTGATCAAAGGAGAATTGTACAAGCGAAGTATTTCAGGCGTCCTGCAAAGGTGTGTCACACCCGAAGAAGGAAGAATAATTCTGAAGGATGTACACGAAGGAATATGTGGCCACCACGCAAGTAGTCGAGCTATTGCAGCCAAGGTTTTTCGGGCAGGATTCTACTGGTTGACAGCAATAGAGGACGCCAAGGAAATAGTAAGAACTTGCGACGCGTGTCAAAGGTTTGCCGCAAAACCTCACTCTCCAGCAGCAGAACTAACACCAATACCATTGTCATGGCCCTTTGCCCAATGGGGACTTGATATGGTGGGCAAGTTACACAAATCCTGGCCAGGAGGAAAGGAGTACATGCTAGTAGCTGTCGACAAATTTACAAAATGGATAGAAGCGAAGCCGATAAATTCACCAGACGGAGCATCCGCAGTAAAATTCATAAAAGGCCTCGTCTTCAGATTTGGAGTGCCCCACAGCATCGTCACAGACAATGGCAGTAACTTTACATCCCACGAGTTCAAAGATTATTGCGAAGAAGTGGGTATCAAGTTACACTTTGCGTCAGTTGCGCACCCGCAGACCAACGGCCAAGTCGAGAAAGCTAATGGAATCATCTGCAACGGCATTAAGAAACGCTTATTAGCACCACTGGAGAAAGCTCGACACACCTGGCCAGAGGAGCTGCCCAGTGTATTATGGAGCATACGAACAACACCAAACACAGCAACACAAGAAACTCCGTTCTTCTTGGTTCATGGAGCGTATAAAGGTACTACCAATCGAGATAGAGCATAACTCTCCACGAGTCGTGGAATATGATGACGAGGTGTCGAGAAAAGCGCTAGAAGATGACGTCGATGCACTTGATGAAGCTAGAGACGAATCTTGTCTCGGGTAACCAAATACCAACAGGACTTGAAAAATTACCACAGTCGACGCTTGCGGCCAAGATCCTTTCAGGTGGGAGACCTAGTTCTTCGGCTCACGCAAAAAAGTCATGAAAAACTCGAGTCACCATGGCTAGGCCCCTACATTGTCACGGAAGTAATCGGAGGAGGAGCATACAGGATAAAGGACAAGAAGACAGGGGTGGAGGAGCAAAACCCCTGGAACGTGGCGCAACTCAGGCGGTTCTATGCCTAGAGTTGAAATATAGTCCTTGTAAAACTTCAATGTACTGAAACGCCCGCGAGTTTTCAGACGCACTCTTTTCCTTTTTCGGGGCACCGAGTGGGGCCGGGAAAGGTTTTTAATGAGGCGGGCTCGCGGTGCTGCAATATAATAAAGATAGTGTCAATATAACTTTTCTTTATCGACATGCTCAAAGTCTCCGACCCGACGAATTTCAATATAGTTCCTCGAAAAAAGAAAAGCCTTGCCTTGGTATTAAAATACCTCGTGAGTCAATAAAAATACAAAATAGTACTCAACAAAGAAGCTCGGGGGCTGATATTCGCCAAAACTACATATTGAATAAATGCCTTGGTTCAAAACCTCGCAATACACAAATACAGTAAATAGCCACCGAAACACTCAGGGGCTAGACAAATATAGAAATATGATGATTGCTTCACAATATAATCACAATCATGGGTTACAAAGAAGAGTTATCTACCAAAGGAAAATAATTAGTCATGATTCAATATGTCATCAAGGGTAATTCTGTTTTCTTCAGGAGCAGCGCCAAGAAAATCAGCATAATGACCATCTGCAAAAAAGTCGGCATCCATCCGAAGAAGGTCTTCAATCATTTCTTCGGCTATAGGCGAAACCTTCGTGTTAATTCGGTCGACACCAACTCTTCGGCGCCTTACCTTCTCATGAACTTTCGCAACAACTTGGGTCAGGTCAAGCTTTGAGTGGCAGATCTGAAGCATGATAAGGGCAACCGCGCCGCTACTACGGTTGAGCTCTGACAAATCATGGATCTTGTGGGCATCCTTAAATTTCCCCATTAACTCGGGAAGAGTTTGTGGTTGAACGTTCCGAGGAAACATGGAGTTATAAACCATAGACAGGGTCCTGGTACAGAAGTCAAGGAAGTCGCGAGTTTGAGAGGTGCGATCCTGAAATCTGACAATCTGGCGGGTCCTCTCTGGGGTAGCCCAAAACAGAGAACCATGGTCAAGGGCAAGGTTAACAAGGAGGTTCGTCCTAGTATTTACCCTCTCTTCTTCGGCAACAGCATCAGTAAAGGAACCTATTAAAACAACAGAGCAGAAAACTTTAAGAGACGCAGCATGAAGACGGAAGATATCGGAGGATGAAACAAGCATACCCGACATATCCGCACTGGCTTCATTCATTAACTCGAGCATGAAATTTTCTCGAGTAGTCGCCTTTTCAGCCTCGGAAGCAGCGATTTCCTTAGCAGCCACGGCCTCGCGAGCTTGCTGAAGTGCAATTTTTTCGGCTTCAGATGACTTACGAGACTTTTCCATCATCACAAGTGTTTGCTTCTTTGCATACTGAAGTTGCTGCCGAAGTTCATCCAATTCTCGCGGCAAGGAATCTTCGACAGGTGTAGCATCAGCAAGAGTTCTCCTTGAGCGAGAAGAAGAAGGCGAAACATTGGAAGGAGCGGAAGATGGAGTATAGTTATCAAATACCAACTGAAATTTAATAAAACAAGACAACATCAATCAACAAGCAAAGATAGAGTTTTCATTAATCTTTCGGAATAATTACAAAGACCTTACAGTGGAGCTAATGAAGTACGTGTCGCCAAATAACTACTTTGGCGACAAGAGCAAAAGAAACAGAGAAAGAAAAACAAAGAGGCATGCAATTAGACCTCCGGCTTTGATGAGCTAGGAGTTGAAGCTGGTTTGATCCCGAGATAGGCCAAGATTTTCTTCGTGTTGGGCTTGGCTGCCTTAATCAGCGACCTCCATCTTGATTGCTCTATCTGATCGGTGTCGCCAACTTTCATCCAATCAACAGTCTGTTGGCTGTCAGCAACCAGGGCAACAGTGCTTTCGACAGCAATCTTCATATTTTCCTGACGCATCTTCAGTCCAAGGTCCTCTGATGAATTGAAGCTCTTGGCAAGGGCAAGGAAAGTCGGGGGCTCCTCTTTCTTCGGGAAGAAGTAGGGGAACAGCGTCGACAATCCTGCACTAGCATTTGCCACGCCTTCACGAATTTCGGACCCATGAAGCTCCAGATAAGAAAGTGCGTCAAGGAGAGGGTCATTGACGGGATTCTCCAGATCAAACTCTTGGTTTGTTTGGTCTGCCACAGGAAACAAAACGTTGGTCAAAAACAAGAAGCAGCGGTTCTCATAAAAATAGAAGGGATCAATAGTATTACTGTGAGTGCGTCGACTTTGTGATTTCGGGCGCTTGAGGATCCCCTGTTCACGAGCAGCTTGTGCAGCTTTATGCTCGTTTAAAGCAGATTCAGCATCCTCAAGTCTTTTCTGCAGTTCCTCGACACTAGCAGCTTTTGCTTTGGCTTCATCAGCCTCGGCTTTGGCTTTGCTAGCAACAAGTTCGGCTTTCTTGCGAGCCGCCTCACTTTGCTCCAGTTTTTGAGCAAGTGCGTCGGCACGTTTGTTGGCCTCTGCAAGTTTCTCTGTCGAGATAAAAAAAAAGAAGAAAGATCAAAAATCGCGACAAACAACAGGAGCAAAAAGTCAGAAAGAACGGCAAGTATAAAAGTTGTTACCTTCAGTTCTGCTGGCATACTCACGGTACCCAATGAATTGGGATCCGATGCGGATAAGATCTTTGATCATGGGCTGTCAAAGAAGAACAAAGC
Source organism: Lolium perenne (assembly GCF_019359855.2). Lineage (NCBI taxonomy): Eukaryota > Viridiplantae > Streptophyta > Magnoliopsida > Poales > Poaceae > Lolium > Lolium perenne. Next base: position 246,553,552 of record NC_067247.2, on the reverse strand, counting down.
AAGAGAAACATCGGCATGGAAAAAGAGTGAAGGCGTGAAAAAGCAAAATAGAGGAAATATAGATATCGACAAACTTACATCATCCAAGAGCAAAGTAGAAGAGCCGCCCAATTGAGGGGCAGGCTCAACAATCATTTCAATCCTTGTCCTTTTTGGTGAAGGAGCAAGGGGGCTTGCTGGCGGAGTTGTGGTGACGACGTTTCATTGAGGAGGCGAGGATTTTTCTCCTTCAGCTGGTGTCTCTGAAACAACTAGAGTACGTGACGAGCTCGTTCGAGCAGCCACGTCAAGAGTTGGTGGTTCTTCCTCATCATCACTGCGAACAAAAGACGACAACATAAAAAACAAGATAGACAAAAGAACTTCGAGTACAATGATAAGAAGAAGTAAAAGACAACTTACGAGCTGACGAGGGATTCAAGATATGGATCATAAGCCGCCTTTTGGCGTGAAGGGTCGGTTTCTTCGGCTTTGGAGGTGCCAGAATCCTCGGCGTCATTCCTTTTCCTTTTGTTCCTTGGGGAAACAGCAGGAGGAAGGGATTGTGTCGACTCGCTGGCGTCAGATTCAACTTCTTTTTCATGGGAAGCCGCAGATTTGTGAGAACCTGCAACTTCACTTTCAGGAAGAGAAGAACCCTGGTTGTCTTCGGCGACGATAGCTCGTTCTTCGACTTCTCCATCCTCAGGAAGAGGAGGAAGGGAAACCACAGTAGGATGGTTCTGCAGGAAAATAGCGACCAAAGAAAAATTAGAGAGATATCAATACAATGAGATGCAGGGAAAGTTCGGAACAAGACAAAAATTCGAGAAGACAAAATACCTCAGGGAGAGGATTGGCGGAGCTGTATGGTTCCACGCGGCAAGAGGAGGGAATAGGATCCTTCTTGTTAAGCGAGGAAATTCTTCGAATAAGCTTCTCCAAGTCCTTTACAGAAAGATCATTGGAGAGCCTATTGGCGTCATTTTCACCAGCATACGTCCAAAGGGGATTTTTGCGAGCCTGAAGAGGCTGCACTCTAATCCTAAGGAAGTAGGCAGTGATTTGAACACCAGATAGCTCCTTGCCTCGAGTATTTTGAAGCTGATGAATATGAGACATAAGTGCTTCTGTCGCCGTTTTCTCTTCTTCGGAAGCTTCAGCATCCCAGGAGCGGCGGCGCAGAATTTTGGCACTTCCGTCGAAAGGGACTATGTTGTGTTCCACAGAATTGGCACTTTCTTCGTGTATGTAGAGCCACCTTTTGCGCCACCCTTGGACAGAATCAGGAAATTTGACGTCGAAGTAATCAACGTCAGTTCGGACACAGATAACAACGCCGCCTATGTTATAGGTGGCGTTGTGGGAGCCATTGCGGCGGAGGCAGAAAATGCGTTTCCACAGAGCCCAGTTAGGAGGGATTCCAAGGAAGCATTCGCAAAGAGTGATAAAAATGGAGACATGGAGGATGGAATTGGGGGTCAACTGGTGCAGCTGAATCCCATAAACAAAAAGAAGGCCGCGGAGGAAATCGTGAATTGGGGCAGAAAGGCCGCGGATGAGGTGATCAACGAAACTAACCCGGTACTCCATTGGAGGGGTTGGGTAGCTTTCTTCGCTGGGAAAGCGGATGGCGTCCTCTTTCTTCATCAGGCCTAGCCTCTTCAGCATGTTGACGTCTTGGTTGGAGATTTTAGATCTCTCCCACTCAAGATCTTCAGCGGCCATCTTGGACTCTGGAGTACTGTGGCGAGTGAGTCGCGTGCGCGGTGGCATCAACGGCACTGGAAAAGCAAAGTTCGTGCGTGTGTAAGATCAAAGAGAGTTGGGCGCAGTGGAAGTTTTTGCAAAGAGGAACAGATGTGCGGCGCAAGCGAAGGAGTGAACGGAGGTTGAAGAAAGGTTTATATAGGAATTGGGCGAAGCAATGCACCGTTGGATGAAGAAATCGTGTGGTGAAAAAAGATCTTGTAGATAAAGGGTAAAAAGGTATTTTTACTGAGATGGAATAGAACAGGCGTTACAGTACGTGCGCCAGGAAAAGCGGAGGACGTGTGTCCCCCACTTGCACGATGTGTCAATGTGGTGGAAACAATGGACCCACAAGGCAGAAAAATCACGACTATTAACAGAGATGAAGTAAATTTGACTAAGGGAAGCATGCCGACAAGAAAAATAAAAGAAGATTGGCGGCAGGAGAAGTTATTAAATACTTTGGGAGCCTTTGATCAAATACAAGTTTTTGCCCAAATGCTCGGGGGCTACTTCGACAAAAGTAAAATTTCGAGTATAGCAATATAGAAATTGTGGGAGCCTACAACCAAGCACAAGTCCTTGGCTGTAGCCTCGGGGGCTACTCCCATCGGGAGCGCTGTTCGCGCACCCGAGAGATGAAAAGAAGATTATATCGAGAAATAATGACAATATAGCGACAAGGTGGACTAAAATGTTGAGTCTACAACCAAGCACAAGTCCTTGGCTGTAGCCTCGGGAGCTACTCCCATCGGGAACGCTGTTCGCGTACCCGATGAAATTAAAAAAGAAAGATAGAAGAGCAAAAGAATATATTTCGAGTTATAACTAACTCTACATATACTCCCATCGGGAGAGCAATATAAGTCATCTTTGACTCGATAAAATGTGCCATTCCAACAGCCGGAAAAGCACTCGACAATATATTCTCAGAACCGTAAATTTGCGAAGGTAAGACCCCAGATCCGTTCTGCTGGGCGTGGCATCGCCGAAGACTGCGCTCTGCTACTTTTATCCGTATCAACAGATACGAAGAAAAATCCTAACGGACGCGTTAGGTACTCGATAAATTTGACTGGGACTCGACAGAATGGTAAGACCTTAAGCGGCACCTGTCGAAGTTTACACCAGTATCCCGAGATCATGTCCAGGGACGTGATCTTGAAGTAGGTTTTTGCGGATTGCCACTAGAGCAGTTAACTAGTACCTGATCCGTCAGATGAACTAGCCCCAACTACCATTATCCCTGTACAATATAGAATTTTATGAAGAAATATAAAAAAGTTGAAGCTGTTGAATAAAAATAAACAGTGGAGATTTTCCCTGACTCTACGATTCAAGCAAAATCTCGGGGGCTACTGACATAGGCATCCCAAATGGGCCTGCCGAAGATAGTACCCGGGGTTTACTGAAGGCCCACTACCCGAAGAATAAGAAGATTCGGGAGCCCAAGATATATTAAGGAAAGTTAGAGTTGTAATAGGAAGTGTTATTTGTAATCTGGCGGGATGAGTTAGAAACCGTCCCGGACTCTGTAACTTGTACAAAACGAAACCCTCGGCTCCACCTCCTATATAAAGGGGGAGTCGAGGGACGAAGAGATCATCGAATCATTGTTACAAACCCTAGTTTTCATAATCGTCGAGTACTTTTCGGCTGAAACCTTCGAGATCTACTTGCCCTCTACTTCCAACTAAACCCTAGCCTACAATCCATAGGCATTGACAAGTTGATACCTTGTCACTATCTATAAAAGGTAATCCGGTAAAACCTCCAATATGGAAAATGCAACAACTTGAGTTAGGAAACTCGGATTTAGGTGAAACCAATTTTGTTGTAAAGAAGATGACTAGAGCTACCCCACAAAGAGTGAAAATATTAAGAACAAGTGGGGTAGGTTTTTCTATGTATTTTAGAGTGAAACCTCTCAATACGAGAAACCGAGAAAAACTCCAATATCGAAAACGCAACAAGTGATTCATGCGGAATCCGTTTTCGATGAACTAAAGCTTGCTATGGAAATAACCACAAGCTCTAAATCACCTCATGGATAAGATCCAAATAACAACCAAGAAAGATGATGCAAGGATGCAAAGGTTTGAGCTCTCCGAAGGATACGATCGAGTTACTCACTCGAGAGCCCTCTTGATAGTACGGCAACTAAACTATAAACCGGTCTCCAACTACACTATGAGACCGATGAGAAAGAAACCCTATCAAGAGCAAACCTTAACCTTGCGCATTCCACTTGAGCTTGATGATGACGGTCTTGACCGCAACAAGATGGAACACCTTTCTTGATTGTGCTTGCATGATGAAGTCATGCGAAATGCTCCCCCATACTCCATTATGGGAGAGCTTCTTTTTCGGCGCATCTTCACATATCCATGATCACCATATGGATGGCAAGCTTCAAGCATATGATCTCTTTGAGTTGGCTCATCTTGAACTTGCACTTCATTTCTTCATTCTTCATCATGTTGATGTCTTGAAGTAACTTGAGGGCTCACTTCATCTTCATCTTCAAGACATACTTGACACTTGATATCCTTCATTAATTTCTTCTTATTGCAACCTTGAAGCCAACATATGGTTCAAGCATTGCCTATGGACAACTCCTACAAATATAACTCAATGCAAACATTAGTCCATAGGGATTGTCATTAATTACCAAAACCACACATGGGGGCTCCATGCATTTTCAGCTAACAAACTATGTGTTCCAGAATCGTCTGTGCGTTTGCTCTTATTGGAGGAATCTCATGCTGGAGGTTTGATGGGTCACTTTGGGCGTGAGAAGACGCTACTCATGCTAGCTGACCATTTTTATTGGCCAAAGATGAGGCGGGATGTGGACAGGTATGTGAAGAGGTGCATTACTTGCAACAAGTCCAAGTCCAAGCTGAAGCCTCACGGTTTGTATACTCCTTTACCGGCACCTACTACACCTTGGGAGGATATAAGTATGGATTTTTTGTTGGGTTTGCGGCGTACTAAGAGAGCCCATGATTCTATATTTGTGGTAGTGGATAGATTTTCTAAGATGTCACATTTTATTGCCTGCCACAAGAGCGACGATGCGTCGCATATTGCTAACCTGTTTTTCAGGGAGATTGTACGACTACATGGAGTCCCGAAGAATATTGTTTCTGATCGTGATGTGAAGTTCACGAGCTACTTCTGGAAGACACTTTGGGGAAAGCTGGGGATAAAACTACTTTTCAGTACTACTTGTCATCCCCAAACTGATGGTCAAACTGAGGTGGTGAATCGAACCTTGTCACAACTGTTGAGATCCATGATCAAGAAGAATCTGAAGGAGTGGGAAGAGTGTTTGTCGCATGTGGAGTTTGCTTACAACAGGGCGGTACATTCTACCACGGAGTTGTGTCCTTTTGAGGTGGTGTATGGTTTTAAACCCATTACTCCGCTGGATTTGTTGCCTCTACCCATACATGAGAGAGTCAATATGGAGGCATCCAAGTGGGCAGATTTTGTACGGAAGATACATGTGAAGACTAAAGAGTTGATAGAAAAGAAAGGCAAGAGCAATGTTGCAAGGATGAACAAGAAGCGTAAGGAGATGTTATTCAAGCCTAGTGATATGGCCTGGGTACGTTTTCGCAAGGATAGGTTCCCGAAGCTGCGGAAGTCCAAGTTGCTTCCTCGTGGTGCTGGTCCTTACAAAGTGCTTGCCAAGATCAATGATAATGCATACTCGATAGATCTTCCACTTGATGAGTTTGGTGTCAGTAATTCTTTAAATGTTGCTGATTTGACACCATATGACGGAGAAGACCTTGGAGTGTCGAGGTCAACGCCTTTTGAAGGGGGGAGATGATGAGGACATCCCTACCACACTACTACCTCCGTCATTACCAAATGAAGATGAAGCTGTTGTGAAGCTCAAGACCAATGAAGTTCAGATTGGACCTTTTACAAGGGCTCGTGTGAAGTTACTTAAACAACATGTGATATGGTACTATACATGATACCATTCTTCCAACTTTCGAAAGGAGTCTTAAAAACGTTCGATTATTTTTGGTCTACATTTTTTGGCAAAGGGATAGTGAGAAGAAGAAATATCGACTGGATAAATGGAGTATGGTTTTCCGCCCTAATATCAAGGAGGCATCGGTATTCATGACCTTCAGGTCAAGAACATGGCTCGTCTAGGTAAATGGCCGTACAACCTTCTTACCAAGGATGGAATCTGGCAAACCCTCCTAAGGAGGAAATACATTGGTTCTCGTCCATTGTCTTAGGTTCTTTGGAAACTACGGGATCCACACTTTTGGGATGACCTTATGGCAGCGAAGAAATTCTTCTTCCTATATGGTTCTTTCTCCATTAGAGATGGCTCGGAGATAAGGTTTTGGGAGGACAAATGGCTGGTAAATGCCACACCCCATCATTCCAAGAACAATATCATGCTCTGTACCATATTGTGCATCACAAAGGCAATACACTTGCGACGGTGCTACAAACCTCACCACATGTGACGTTCACACGAGATCTTGCTGGTCCAAGGTTAGCATCTTGGAATATTTTGCTATAGCATCTGGATTTGATCAATTTGACGCAAGGCAAAGACGAATTTTGATGGAATATTCAACAAAATGGTCTTTTCTCTATGGATTCTGTGTACAAAGTTTTAATTTAGCCTAAAGTGCCTATTAATAATAATAGTAAGATTTAGAAGATGAAGATTCCACTAAAAACTAAGGTTTTTGGTGTGGTATCTTCGTCAAAGAGTAATCCTCACCAAAGACAACCTTGCTAGACGTAATTGACATGGAAGTAAAAAGTATGTCTTCTATCACTAGGATGAGACAATTAATCACTTGTTCTTCCACTATCGTAAGTTTGCTAGATCTATATGGTCAGGTTCTACCTTATATCCACCACGTACCGTTTTGAATATTTTTGGCAATTGGCTCAATGGTGTGAATCATAGGTTAAGATACTTATTATGGTGGGAGCGATTTCCGTTATGACTATGTAGAAATGACAAAGTTTTTAATAACAAGATTCTTCTCTTATGCAGGTTATCTATCGGTGCATGGCTACGCTTCATTCATGGTCGTCTCTACATCGTGTGGAGCATTTTGATCTAATTAAGGAGGTGTGTCGGTTGGAGGATACATCGAAGAAATTTTCCCTAACATGAATGACAGCTTAATCTAAGGATTGGTCCACCATCAGCAGTGGTGATGTAGTTATCTTTGTTGCATCATGTAATGCTTTTTCAGCTGCTTTTCCGTCCTTTGCACTTTTGGATTTTATGTAGGTGTGTGCATCTTCGTTATGCAGAGAATCATTAAAAGTGTGGTACTTAAATCTTTTAAAGTAATAAAGCACCCATTATAAAAAATTAACAATATGTACATATACATGTACACCAGGGAGTGGTGCTGCACGTTGGGCAAGCGATCCACTTATATAGGAACTACTGCTCGACTAGGGAGGTCTAAGGAGGTCTTTTTTTAATTAAACGCATATATATTAAGCTAGAAAGCCGCCTCATTAAAAACCTTTCAGTCTCCTTAGGTACCCTGGTAAGGAAAAGAGTGCGTCTGAAACTTGCTGCCGATAATCATTCAATGATTACATCGTTTAGGAGCCTATCAAGGAGGAAGCTAGGGGTATAATCGTCCCAAGTAGAAGAGATCTTATTGGAATAACTATGCCTAGCTAACTCATGGGCTACCCGTTTGCATCTCTTGCGCAGAGCTTAAGAGAGACTTCACTAATATTTGTAATTTTGTCTATACACTCTGCGTAGATTGCCGCTGATTCATTCCACCATCTTTGTTCTCCGGTGAAAGCTTCAATTGTTTCACTAGAATCTGATTCCGCAATTATCCGGTTACATCGTAGTCTCTCAGCCAGTGATAATCCTTCTTTCATGGCATGAGCTTCCGGCATAGCCACTGAGGAGACATGTGGGAGCATCACACAACATGCTGGAACCAGGCGACCCTCAAAATGCCTAATCACAGCTCCAGTCGAACCAGCACCATGATCTACATAAAATGAAGCATCCACATTTACCTTGAGAACACGAGGTTCAGGCCTAGTCCATCGTTCATCCCGTAAGTCGCACCTTTTCCGTTTCCTTGCATTGGCAGTAATAGTGATAATAGATACTTTGCACTTGTACATAGGCGGTCCATCTTCATTGTGAGTTCTCCTCCTTCTGATCCACCATAGATACCAAGCAGCCACAATGATTGTTTCCTTCAAGTTCACTATTTGGAGACCTGGGTACGAATTATCAGGAAGACGCAATAGATGTTCGAGAACAGCAGAGCCGGCCCTAACAATCACTTGTGCTTCCTGGATGACTTGACTCAGCCGAGTTGTTCCCATATTTCATGTGTTGTTTCACAAGTGAATAATAGATGGTGGATATCTTCTGCACCTATATGACATATTGGGCATTCTCCACTTGTTCCAACGTGTCTATTTGCTAGTATACTTTTAATGGAAGAATTCCATGGAGAGCTCTCCAATTTTTTTTTACTTTACCTCTGGGATGTCCAATTTCCAGAGATTTCGCCATACCGGATTCAGTGTTGATGCCCCTGGTAATGCTAACTGTACATCATTGTGGCCAAATTGATGGCGCCACTGTATGTGATATGCCGACCGTACAGTAAAATATCCATTCTTAGTAAGAGACGAGGAGATAAAATCATTGAAGCCATTTGTATTCAAAGGAATTTGACATATTCAGTTTGCATCCACCGCATTGAAAAGTGAATTGATCAACTCGGCATCCCATTGGCCTGTTATTGGGACTATTAGCTGATAGATTTTTGTTAGAATTGTGTTACCCCGCTGAGATGTCACCCTCATATTTGGATCAGAGGGTATCCAAGGATCACTCCATATTTTAATATCCTCTCCATTCCCCAGCCTTCAAATAAATCATCTCTTAAAAGTGGTTAGACCGGCTAATATACTTTGCCAAGTAAAAGATGATCCTACCTTTGGTCCTGCCTGTAGAATATTGCCTTGCGGATAGTACTTTGCTTGTAGAACTCTCGCACATAGTGAATTAGGCTCGTCAATTAATCTCCATATTTGTTTGTCCAACATAGCTAGATTAAAACTCTGGAAATATCGAAATCCCATGCCCCCTTCATTCTTTGGGTAGAAAAGTTTCCACCATTCAAACCAATGCATTTTATTACTGTTCTCATTATCTCCCCACCAGATTTTAGCTATTGCATCCATCATGCTCTTGCATACCCCTTTCGGAATTAGAAAAACTGACATTGCATATACTGGTATCGCTTGAGCAATGGCTTTCAATAAAATTTCTTTGCCTTTAATCGATAATTGTTTTTCCTTCCAACCATTTATTCTTTCGATAATTCTTTCCACAAAATGCTTGAAGCAATCACTCATGTCCGCTCCTACCAAGGCATGGAGGCCCAAGTTCTTGTCTGAAAAGGCTTTTGTGTCTATGTGCAACGTCTCACAAATTTCAGATCTCAACAAAACATTAGTGTTAGGAGAGAAGAAAATGCTAGACTTTGTCAAACTCACCATCTGTCCCGAGTTAGCACAATAGGTATCAAGGACTTGTTGCAAGGAAGTTGCATTCATCATATCCGCTCTCATGAGAATCAGGGAATCATCAACAAATAACAGGTGTGAAACTGACGGTGCATTTCTGCACACCCTTATCCCATCAATGCCACCAACTTCTTCTTCATACAACAATAAACTTGATAATCCTTCCGCGCACAAGAAGAACAAATAAGGAGAGAGATGATCCCCCTGACGGAGCCCTCTGGTAGTTGTAAACATATCAACCTCTTCAGAGTTAAACCACACTTGATATTTGACAGATCTAACACAAGCCATCATCATATTGATCCATGCATCATCAAACCCCAGCTTTCTCATCATATTTTTCCAAGAAAATCCACTCCACCATAAGCTTTATGCATATCTAATTTTACCGCACAAGAACAACAACTCCATTTCTCTTATTTTTGATAGCATGAATACTCCCATAAGCAACAAGCACATTATCAGTAATCAGCCTTCCAGGTACAAAGGCACTTTGCATTGGGGAAATAATATATGGAAGAATACCTTTCAGTCTCATAGTCAGCACCTTGGAAATAATCTTGTATATAACATTACACAGGCTAATAGGGCGAAACTGGGAAATTAACTCAGGGTCATCAGTTTTGGGTATAAGAACCACCGTTGTGTCATTCCACCCCTCCGGTATTGTAACTGAATTTAGTGCTTGCAAAACTTCAGAGGTAATCTCTTCACCAAACACATCCCAAAAACGTTTATAGAATACCGCATGGATCCCATCCGGCCCTGGAGCTTTGAAGTCTCCGATACTAAAAGCAACCCTTCAGCAGAATATGGAGCTTTTAGTTTTTCATTCATCTCTACAGTCACTCTTGGATCTATTTTCTCAAGGAGAACCGGATAAGTGGCATGGACTTCAGAGGAGAATAGATTAGAAAAATAATAAAAAACAATCGGTTTCAGCCCATCAGTACCTTCTACCCATTGATTTGCTTTGTTTTTAAATCTCTTTATGAAGTTCTTTTTCCGTCTGGCCGATGCGAAGTTATGAAAAAATGACATGTTCCTATCACCCTGATTCAGCCAGTTAGCTCGAGCTCTTTGAAGCCAATGTATTTCCTACTGTTCCAAGAGCACCACAATTAACTCCGCCATCTCCTTCGCTTTTGATTCACTTTCATCCGATATGACTCCAGAAACTGCAGCTTCAAATTCGCGTTGGGCTTTGCGGAGACAAGTTTTGGGTCTCTTGAGGACATTACTATCCCACTTATGCAATCTTCATGAACTCGGCCTTGAGGACACCATCGCTGGCCTCCGTGTCGCCTGCTTTCTCCCAAGCTTGTTGGACAATATCTTTGAAATTCCGCTCCTGGAGCCACCTTGCTTCAAACCGTTTCGGCCCTTTCTTAGCCTGTCCCAGGGAACTTTGAAAATTAGTATCAAGAAGAATAACATGATGATCAGACTTACAGTAGTCCAAGGGTTGAAGAACCGCTCCAGGAAATAAATTGGACCAAGAATTGTTAGCTAGAGCACGGTCCAATCTTTCACGTATTCTGCCACGCTTCCAAGTATACCAATCACCAGTGAAACCCAAATCATCAAGATTGCAATCAGAAAGTGCATCTCAAAACGCCTGCATATACCTTTGTGGTCTAGGATTTCCACCATCTTTTTCATGGGAAAACATAATCTCATTAAGATCCCCAATGACCACCCAAGAGAGATCATATTGGCCATTCAGTTCCCGCAACTTATCCCATGTTTTATATTTATCCTGCGGATGACGCGTGAAGCACACGTTCATTGGGAACTGATACGTCTCCAACGTATCGATAATTTCTTATGTTCCATGCTACTTTATTGATGATACACACATGTTTTATACATACTTTATGTCATATTTACGCATTTTCCGGCACTAACCTATTAACGAGATGCCGAAGAGCCAGTTGCTGTTTTCTGCTGTTTTTGGTTTCAGAAATCCTAGTAAGGAAATATTCTCAGAATTGGACGAAATCAACGCCCAGGGGCCTATTTTTCCACGAAGCTTCCAGAACACCGAAAGGGAACCGAAGTGGGGCGACGAGGCGCCGCGACAGTAGGGCGGCGCGGCCCAGGGGGCCCTAGCGGCCCTAGTGTGTGGCCCCCTCGTCAGCCCTCCGACTCCGCCCTTCCGCCTACTTAAAGTCTTCGTCGCGAATACCCCAGTACCAAGAGCCACGATATGGAAAACCTTCCAGATACGCCGCCGCCGCCAATCCCATCTCGGTGAATTCAGGAGATCACCTCCGGCACCCTGCCGGAGAGGGGAATCATCTCCCGGAGGACTCTTCACCGCCATGGTCGCCTCCGGAGTGATGTGTGAGTAGTTCACCCCTGGACTATGGGTCCATAGCAGTAGCTAGATGGTCATCTTCTCCTAATTGTGCTATCATTGTTAGATCTTGTGAGCTGCCTAACATGATCAAGATCATCTATTTGTAATGCTACATGTTGCGTTTGTTGGGATCCGATGAATAATGAATACTATGCTATGTTGATTATCAATCTATTATCTATGTGTTGTTTATGATCTTGCATGCTCTCCGTTATTAGTAGAGGCTCTGGCCAAGTCGTTACTTGTAACTCCAAGAGGGAGTATTTATGCTCGATAGTGGGTTCATGCCTCCATTAAATGCAGGATGCTGATGATGAAAGTTCTAAGGTTGTGGATGTGCTGTTGCCACTAGGGATAAAACATCAATGCTATGTCTAAGGATGTATTTGTTGATTACATTACGCACCATACTTAATGCAATTGTCTGTTGTTTGCAACTTAATACTGGAGGGGGTTCGGATGATAACCTGAAGGTGGACTTTTTAGGCATAGATGCATGCTGGATAGCGGTCTATGTACTTTGTCGTAATGCCCAATTAAATCTCACAATACTCATCATAACATGTATGTGCATGGTCATGCCCTCTTTATTTTTCAATTGCCCAACTGTAATTTGTTCACCCAACATGCTATTTATCTTATGGGAGAGACACCACTAGTGAACTGTGGACCCCGGTCCATTCTTTTACATCGAATACAATCAACTGCAATACTCGTTTTACTGTTTTCTGCAAACATCATCATCCACACTATACATCTAATCCTTTGTTACAGCAAGCCGGTGAGATTGAAAACCTCACTGTCACGTTGGGGCAAAGTAATTTGGTTGTGTTGTGCAGGTTCCACGTTGGCGCCGGAATCCCTGGTGTTGCGCCGCACTACACTCCGCCGCCATCAACCTTCAACGTGCTTCTTGGCTCCTACTGGTTCGATAAACCTTGGTTTCTTACTGAGGGAAAACTTGCTGCTATACGCATCACACCTTCCTGTTGGGGTTCCCAACGGACGCGTGCTGTACGCGTATCAAGCTCTTTTTCTGGCGCCGTTGCCGGGGAGATCAAGACACGCTGCAAGGGGAGTCTCCACTTCCAATCTCTTTATTTTGTTTTTGTCTTGCTTTACTTTTATTTACTACTTTGTTTGCTGCACTAAAACAAAACACAAAAAAATTAGTTGCTAGCTTTACTTTATTTACCGTCTTGATCTCCATATTAAAAACACAAAAAAATTAGTTACTTGCATTTACTTTATCTAATTTACTTTATTTACTATTGCTAAAATGGGTACTCCTGAAAATACTAAGTTGTGTGACTTCACAAACACAAATAATAATGATTTCTTATGCACACCTATTGCTCCACCTGCTACTACAGCAGAATTTTTTGAAATTAAACCTGCTTTACTAAATCTTGCTATGAGAGAGCAATTTTCTGGTGTTAGTTCTGATGATGCTGCTGCCCATCTTAATAATTTTGTTGAACTTTGTGAAATGCAAAAGTATAAGGATGTAGATGGTGACATTATAAAATTAAAATTGTTTCCTTTCTCATTAAGAGGAAGAGCTAAAGATTGGTTGCTATCTCTGCCTAAGAATAGTATTGATTCATGGACTAAATGTAAGGATGCTTTCATTGGTAGATATTATCCTCCTGCTAAAATTATATCTTTGAGAAGTAGCATAATGAATTTTAAGCAATTGGATAATGAGCATGTTGCCCAAGCTTGGGAAAGAATGAAATCTTTGGTTAAAAATTGCCCAACCCATGGACTGACTACTTGGATGATCATCCAAACCTTTTATGCAGGACTGAATTTTTCTTCGCGGAACCTATTGGATTCAGCTGCTGGAGGTACCTTTATGTCCATCACTCTAGGCGCCGCAACAAAGCTTCTTGATAATATGATGGTTAATTACTCTGAATGGCACACGGAAAGAGCTCCACAAGGTAAGAAGGTAAATTCTGTTGAAGAAACCTCCTCCTTGAGTGATAAGATTGATGCTATTATGTCTATGCTTGTGAATGGTAGGACTAATGTTGATCCTAATAATGTTCCGTTAGCTTCATTGGTTGCTCAAGAAGAATATGTTGATGTGAACTTCATTAAAAATAATAATTTCAACAGCAATGCTTATCGGAACAATTCTAGTAACAACTATAGGCCATATTCTTATAATAATGGTAACGGTTCAGGGTGGGCGTTCGGTTTAAACCGAAATTTCGGTTCGGTATTTTCGGTGTTTAAACAAATTCGGTTTCCAGAACTGACAACCGAATAAGCATCTAAAATTCAGAAAACCGAGACAACGGTTAACCGATGCATTCGGTTCGGTTTTCGGTATAAACCGAATTAGAGAATATTCTAAGACATATGGCAGATGCATCAACATTTTCAAACAGAGATCTATAATAAATGATAGCAAAACGACCCAAAACAAGAACTTTTGCAACACAGTGCAACTTGCAAGGAATAGTAAAATCTGACAACATATATAGATTAGTAAAATCTGACAACATATATAGATTATAGTTAACACACTTGACAATTGATAGTTGAGACTTCAGTGACACATACATAGAATTAGAATCCATATGTAACAGAAAAAAGCTTGACACTTGACACATGACTCAGGCACTTGACAGTAGCAACATCAAGTTGTCATCAACAACAGCAAGCCATGAAACCAGCGATCCGGCACTTGACAGTAGCAACATCAAGTTGTCATCAACAACAGCAAGCCATGAAACCATGAACAGTCAGCATTCAGTAAACAGCCTAACAAGCCAGAGACGAGAAAATTGGCACCCAAGTTGTCTGAGTTGGCAACAAAGACATACTCCTTGCTTCCTTGCCCTGAGAGAAAATTGGCAGATATAATAAGCACGAGATTACAAGTAGCGAAAAAACTTCCACAACATGGAGCTGCAAATATACTGGCTAGTTCACCCCTATCTTATGTCATGCTTCTTTATTATTTATGATGGGCAAGAATGTGCATTCATGTTATAGAGATGTGAAAATAATCAGGGGAGCATTAGAAAAGCATTATACCACAATATCATCGAAGGGAGATCTAAACCCTGTATCAAAACATCCTGGAAACCAATGGTTGTATAAACCAGTCATACTAAACTTTTTGCCCATATAGAAGATTAAGCATTTGTGCTCACCTGCGATAGTAAGGAAACCATGAGCTTGACACTTGAGTACATCAGCAAAAATATTAACTATGGAACAGGGAACTCACCAAGTTTAAGCTGAACAAGTATTGCTAGCTTGTGATGTCTTCGACTTGGCAGACTTTGCAGTAGCATACTCTTCTAGTAATTCTGAAATATAGAAAGAACCATGTAATGAGCAATTAAGCATACTAGCATGTAACAAATACAATTAGAAGAAATTTCTTAGAGAATATGCTACCTTTTTCCAAGATCTCTAATTCCTCCATATCCTCTTCAATATTGATAGGAGTAGAATGCCTTAGCCAATCTTGGCTACAAACAAGAACTTGAACCATGAAGGGAGTAAGCGAGGTCCTAAAATCATCTAGAACACGTCCACATGTGCTAAATGCCGATTCTGATGCAACCGTTGATACCGGGATTGCTAAGAAATCACGAGCCAATCTTCATTCTCTTCCATAAGATATTTCTCAAGTTCAGATTTGCTCGTGGTAACTTCAGCACCAACTCTTAACTTCTTAGCGATCCGAGATTGCATCCTTCTTCCTTCTCTTTTTTGATTTTCTTGAAACTGAGAGTCACCTACATTAGTTGGAGCATAGATAGCTTTGTACTCTTCAAACAAAGCTTTTAAACAAGCATTCACTGCCTCCCAAACTTTTGGTCCATTCACCTCACCAAACATCTCGCCAATTACTAACTTTGTGTAATTTGACAACTTGAATCTTGGATGAAGAGCGGATGCAACAAAGATAATCAAGTTCATGTTCTCCTCTTCCTTTTTCTTCGCCTTCGCCTGCGCTTTCCCCTTTTCCTTTTCGTTCTCATTCTCATTCTCAACCTCCTTCTCGTGCCAACGTCCCCAATACTTGTCATACTTATCTTGCATTCTCTTCGCCATTGCCTTGCGCAAAGAATCATTACTGTCAGCCCATTCTTGTAGCAACACATTCACTTCACCAATCTCATGAAAGAATTCATTAGCAGTCACACGGAGTGTGGAGGAAACATTAAGAGTGAGATCATAAAAATGTCCTAGGAATTCAGCCATTTTCTTAGCATTTTCCCAATCACTGTCAACAGGAGTTCCAGGACCATTCTCACTATTTAAATCAAGTACATAGTGTGGGTCTTCTTCCTCATACCTTGTAAATACTCGTTCGTACTCAATGGCAGTTTTCAACATGAGATATGTGGAATTCCATCTAGTGCATATATCTAAATTCAAGAATGCTTCACTGTCCACCTTCTCCAAATCAGCTAGTTGCTTAAATTTGGTTCTCCTATTTGTCCCATTTCTTACAAACCTAACAGCAGCACGCACATGCTTCACCGAATCATCCAACTCTTTTAGACCATCTTGAACAATCAAATTTATTATATGGGCAGCACATCTCATGTGCAGATAATTACCTTCAGCAATGCTAGTTTTTGATTTGTTCAACTTCTTCCGCATGTAACTAATACCACCATCATTGGAGCTAGCATTATCAACTGTTATTGTCATAACCTTCTCTATGCCCCACTCCATCAGACATTGCTCTAAGTTTTTCCCAATGTCATCTCCCTTATGACCCTTTACCATGCAAAAACTAATAATCTTCTTGTGCAATTTCCAACCACCATCAATAAAATGTGCCGTGATTGTCATATAACCATCTTGTTGTTGAGATGTCCAACAATCAGTAGTGAGACAAGCTCTTTGGCAAGATTGTTTCATAAAAAGTTTTAGCTTCGCTTTCTCTTCAAAGTAAATACCCACTGCATCCCTAGTTGTCGTTCTTCTAGATGGCATAGAAAAACGAGGACAAGCTACTGACATTAATTTTCTGAAACCTGACTTTTCAGATGTTGCAAAAGCTCATCTTCTATAATCATTTCAGCAATAGCTTTCCTTATTGCTTTGGGATCAAATTTGCTTACTAAAGGAGTTTCCCCTTGGCTAACTTGCAAAATACTTTGATTCGCATTTTTCTTGTTGTGAGGATTAAACTTGCAAGTATTAAAATGACTTTTCAAAGCAGATGTACCATTAATTGTTGGATGGGCCTTGATCTCACGATTGCAGTAGTTGCACTTCCCTTTCCGCAGAATACCACCAATTACCACTTCGCTGAAATGATTCCACATCTCTGATCTCTTCGCCATTTGCCTCCTTGCTGGCCCATCATTACCCTGCCCTTCTTTCTCCCTTTTATTCCGTTCATGCTCCTCATTCTTCTTTTCTTCTTCCTCATAAACTCGCATCTCCTCTTCAGTCATCTCAACATCATTTTCTGCCATCTATACATATATATAAAAAGAGACAACATTTAGATCGGGCCATTTATTCATCAATTCCATTTTCTGCCATCTATTCATCAATTGCATTTTTCATAGAGGATTTGAGTGATTAATTGGAAACTTACAATGCCTGATTGCGCTGTGTCCGTCGTAGATGCCGTCGTGGAGAGCTGGGTCGATAGCGGGAGGCTCGACGGTGGGTGGCTCGACGACGGGCGGCTCGACGGTGGGCGGCTCGACGACGGGTGGTGGACGGAGGCGGGCGTCTGGACGGCGACGGGTGCTGGACGGTGGCGGGCGGCTGGACAGGGATGGTCGGAGAGGGTGGGAGGCGGCGCGGCGGTCGGAGAGGGTGGGAGGCGGCGCGGCGGGCTGAGTCTGTACCGCGGCCGCGGAGTCGCGGAGAGCTGGAGACCCTGAGACGAGAGCCTGCCCTGAGCGCTGAGCGGGAGCAGAGAAGGGGTAGATGAATAAGACGTGTGCTGTGCGGTTTCCAGGTTGGGGAGACAAGAGGAGAGGTCTGACTCTGGCGTATTCAATGAAAAGTTGAGAACGAGGTGTCTCTTCGAGTTTGACGCAACGCATCGAAATTAGAACGGCCGTGTCGTGCGGGTTTGACACCCCATATATCGGTTAATGCGGTTTAACCGAGCTAAATACCGAACCGACCGAATTAAGTTCGGTTAGTAATCCTAAAAACCGAAATTTAACACATGAACAGTAAAAACCAAGAATTCGGTATATTCGGTATCAGTTTCGGCTCGGTGTTCGGTTCGTCGGTTTTTATGCCCACCGTGAGTAACGGTTATGATAATTCTTATGGGAATTCTTACAACAATAATAGGAATACACCCCCTGTACTTGAAGCCATGCTTAAAGAATTTATTAGTACACAAACTGCTTTTAACAAATCTGTTGAAGAAAAGCTTGGGAAAATTGATATACTTGCTTCTAAAGTCGATAGTCTTGCTACGGATGTTGATCTTTTGAAATTGAAAGTTATGCCTAATGAAGATAAAGATATTAAGTCATTTGCTACAGCAAATGCCATCCAAGTTAGAATTAATGAGAATATAAGATTGATGGCCGAATTGCGTGCTAGGTGGGAGAAAGAAGAAAATGCTAAAGATAACAATGTAGCTAAAGTTTGGACTATTACCACCACTAGCAATGAAAATGCTTCACATGTTGACACACCTCCTACTATAAATGGTAAAATAATTGGTGTTGGCAATGTTTCTACTTCTAATGCAAAGCCTGCAAAACTGCCTAACACTGCCTGTGATAAAACTGCTGAAATTTTTTCCAACATTGGGGACAATGATCCCATTGCTTTATATTATAATGTTTTAGATTTTGATGATTGCCACATCTCTGAAGTTATAAAGTTCTTATAAAAACTTGCTAAGAGTCCTAATGCTAGTGCTATAAATTTGGCCTTTACAAAACATATTACAAATACTCTCATAAAAGCTAGAGAAGAGAAACTAGAACGTGAAGCTTCTATTCCTAGGAAGCTAGAGGATGGTTGGGAGCCCATCATTAAGATGAAGGTCAATGACTTTGATTGTAATGCTTTATGTGATCTTGGTGCAAGTATTTCCGTTATGCCTAGGAAAATCTATAATATGCTTGACTTGCCACAATTGAAAAACTGTTATTTGGATGTTAATCTTGCTGATAATTCTACAAAGAAACCTTTGGGGAGAGTTGATAATGTTCGCATTAATGTTAACAATAACCTTGTCCCCGTTGATTTTATTGTCTTGGATATTGAATGCAATGCATCTTGTCCCATTATATTGGGAAGACCTTTTCTTCGAACTGTTGGTGCTATTATTGACATGAAGGAAGGTAATATTAAATATCAATTTCCTCTCAAGAAAGGTATGGAACACTTCCCTAGAAAGAGAATGAAGTTACCTTTTGATTCTATTATTAGAACAAATTATGATGTTGATGCTTCATCTCTTGATGTTACTTGATACACACTTTCTGCGCCAAGCTGAAAGGCGTTAAAGAAAAAGCGCTTATGGGAGACAACCCATGATTTTACTACAACAATTTTGTTTTATATTTGAGTCTTGGAAGTTGTTACTACTGTAGCAACCTCTCCTTAGCTTAGTTTTGTTGCATTGTTGTGCCAAGTAAAGTCTTTGATAGTAAGGTTCATACTAGATTTGGATTGCTGCGAAGAAACAGATTTCTTGCTGTCACGAATTTGAGCAGTAACCTCTGTAGGTAACTTAGAAAATTCTGCCAATTTACGTGAGTGATCCTCAGATATGTACGCAACTTT
Source organism: Lolium perenne (assembly GCF_019359855.2). Taxonomy (NCBI): domain Eukaryota; kingdom Viridiplantae; phylum Streptophyta; class Magnoliopsida; order Poales; family Poaceae; genus Lolium; species Lolium perenne. Next base: position 246,534,108 of record NC_067247.2, on the reverse strand, counting down.
CATTCAATTTGAGCATTTTCATTTGAGCAAGTCTGGTGCACCTAAAAAAATCGTCTTTACGGACTGTTCTGTTTTGACAGATTCTGCCTTTTATTTCGCATTGCCTGTTTTGCTATGTTTGATGGATTTCTTTATTCCATTAACTTTCAGTAGCTTTGTGCAATGTCCAGAAGTGTTAAGAATGATTATGTCACCTCTGAACATGTGAATTTTGATTATGCACTAACCCTCTAATGAGTTGTTTTGAGTTTGGTGTGGTGGAAGTTTTCAAGGATCAAGAGAGGAGGATGATACAATATGATCAAGGAGAGTGAAAGCTCTAAGCTTGGGGATGCCCCGGTGGTTCATCCCTGCATATTTCAAGAAGACTCAAGCATCTAAGCTTGGGGATGCCCAAGGCATCCCCTTCTTCATCGACAACATTATCAGGTTCCTCTAGTGAAACTATATTTTTATTCCATCACATCTTATGTGCTTTGCTTGGAGCGTCTGTATGTTTTTGTTTTTGTTTTTGTTTGAATAAAGTTGGATCCTAGCATTCATTGTGTGGGAGAGAGACACGCTCCGCTGTTGCATATGGACAAATATGTCCTTAGCTTTACTCATAATGTTCATGGCGAAGGTTGAACTGCTTCGTTAAATTGTTATATGGTTGGAAACGAGAAATGCTACATGTGGTAAATGGTATAATATCTTGAATAATGTGATACTTGGCAATTGTTGTGCTCATGTTTAAGCTCTTGCATCATATACTTTGCACCTATTAGTGAAGAAATACATAGAGCTTGCTAAAATTTGGTTTGCATGATTGGTCTCTCTAAGGTCTAGATATTTTCTAGTAAGGGCCGAACAACAAGGAAGATGGTGTAGAGTCTTATAATGCTTGCAATATGTCTTTTATGTGAGTTTTGCTGTACCGGTTCATACTTGTGTTTGTTTCAAATAACCTTGCTAGCCTAAGCCTTGTATTGAGAGGGAATACTTCTCATGCATCCAAAATCCTTGAGCCAAACACTATGCCATTTGTGTCCACCATACCTACCTACTACATGGTATTTCTTCGCCATTCCAAAGTAAATTGCTTGAGTGCTACCTTTAAATTTCTATTCTTTGTCTTTGCAATATATAGCTCATGGGACAAATAGCCTAAAAACTATTGTGGTATTGAATATGTACTTATGCTTTTAATTTTTATTAAGTTGCTTGTTGAGCGATAACCATGTTCCTGGGGACGCCATCAACACTTAGTTGAATATCATGTGAGTTGCTATGCATGTTCGTCTTGTCTGAAGTAAGGGCGATTTACCATGAGTTGAATGGTTAGAGCATGCATATTGTTAGACAACATTGGGCCGCTAACTAAAGCCATGATCCATGGTGGAAGTTTCAGTTTTGGACAACAATCCTCAATCTCTTATGAGAATATTATTTGTTGCTAAATGCTTATGCATTAAAGAGGAGTTCATTATCTGTTGTCTATGTTGTATGGATGTCTAAGTTGAGAATAATCAAAAGCGAGAAATCCAAAGCGAGCTTTCTCCTTAGACCTTTGTACAGGCGGCATAGAGGTACCCCTTTGTGATACTTGGTTAAAACATATGTATCTATTATATTATTAAAACAACAAACAACCAACGGTGTGGATTAGCTAATCATAATCAAATAAATACGTACGATCAAGATTAAATTCCTAAACCATATCACGTGTGGTCGGCGTCTAGGAACCTGTCGGCAGTTTAGATACGCGAATATATCGGGTACTTAATCCTTATCGCTCAAGTCAAAGAGCAAAAACAGGGCAACAGAAAACGTATTTAACGCAAACCCTGCATTCACGGGATTAATTGCATCGTGGAGGCCGATGACTCCACTCTCGCCAATCCCTCAAACAACAAACAAAAAATATCACGCCGCCAGCTCCTCTCCTCCGGCCGGCAAGCATCTTCATGGACAACGGTAAATCACCGCCGACAATTTCTATCTTGTGCCATGCCAATCCGACATGATCGCTGCAAGTTCGTCTGCTGTTGTGCTCTCCGGCCACAGATCTTCGAGGACTCGCTAACAAAAGGTTGCTTCCCTGGCGCCGGGGCCAGCCATGCCAACAACGACAATGGAGCTCTGGCTGCAGCGCCATGGTCAACAATGCGCTAGGCGGCCCGTCTCATGGTTCTCCAGACAACGGTAAATCACCGCCGGCAATTTCGATCTTGTGCCATGCCAATCCGAGAGATCGCTGCAAGTTCGTCTTCTATTATGCTCCTCCGGCCACAGATCTTCGAGGACTCGCTAATGAAAGGTTGCTTCCCTGGCGCCGGGGCCAGCCATGCCAACAACGACAATGGAGCTCTGGCTGCAGCCTGCAGCGCCATGGCCAACAATGCGCCAGGCGGGCAGCCAGATCGCCCGTCTCATGGTTCTCGATCACGAGTTTGGCACACGCTAATCCGCGGCCGCTGCACCAATGGAGAAGACGAGAACCTACAACACGCCTGCGGCCGGTGGCTACGAGATCACGTTATAGCAAGCACCATGTCTATCATGGACACGGACGCCATCCCCTGCTGGCAAGCATCTTCATGGACAACGGTAAATCACCACCGGCAATTTCGATCATCTGGCATGCCAATCGCGAGATGATCGTTAGAAGATCGGCCATTGTTGTCGTCCTCCGGCCACCGATCCCTCGATGACTCGCCGATGGAAGTTTGCTTTCGCTACCGCTGGTGGCAGCTACTGCAACAATGACAATGAAGGTCTGGGTGCAGCGCCATGGCCAACAATGCGCTAGGCCGGCAGCCGTAACGTCAAGTTCAGGCCTGAGGAAGCAATATAGCAAGCACCCCGGCTATCATGGACGTGGACGCCATCTGGGATACGCGCACCTCCAGTGAAAGACCCCTCTCGAGGAGGCCAGAACTGCCATCTTCTGGACATGTAGTTTTCGCAAGCCACGCCGTGAAGTCAGTGCCATTGGCACGACCTGTCTGAGTCCACATCCTCAAGCTTGGCATATCATGATCTGTGTGCATGTGTATTTACGCATTCCTGCACAATGATATTTATAACGTACATAGGAATTTCAATCATGCAAGGCTAGGTCGCCCGGAGAAGATTTGTAGGTTTATATGATTCATTTAGGAGATTCGCTTCCACCAAAGATCTGCTCTCTTTCTCTTAGAAACAAAATACCATGATTTGTTTACTGGCATCTGTACATGCAATTTACTCTCCCCGATGTCCGATGATGCACTAGGATATGTGTATTCCCTGTCCAGGGAAGGAAAGCAAAAATTATGTGGTCTGGTGGCAAAACTTCTGATGGTGGTGTTTGTAAAGATAGAGTTAATACGTCCAAGAGGTCAAGAAGGTTCCCTCTTGATTAGTAGTATGTTCATCAACAAGGGAGATACATCATCGATGTTTCAAGATTATCTCTTGAGCGTTTTGCCATATTTATTAGCTTTCATCTTTTTTGCTTTTGTTTTCACTAATGTCCTGACAAACTAAGAACAGATTAGGTTTATTCTACTATATGGAGCTTGAGCTTGGTGACAAGGACGAATCCACTACCACCCGGCAGATCGATGACACGACAACGAAGCTTACATTACACACCTACGTCCCTTGAACCCATATTAATTTATGGCTCTATAACAATGCAGTCAATGCAAACTCTTTCAGCATGTAGAGAATGGATCAAAAGAAGCATAAAATTAACGCCAACAACTATATATATTATTGTCATTCTCCCACTCCATGTGTGTTTGTAGATACACCATTCATAGGAACAACCTGCAATGAAGAACTATTGAGGCAACAATAATATGGTGTCCAAGAATTTGAGTGGCTAACCACAAGAGGATGCACGTACACAACTAAAGTGAAAGTAGTGAGAAGAATATGTTGTTTAAACACCTAGGGATTTACATATTTAACATTTTTTGTCTATTGTTTATACTACTACCATTTACTTTTCATTCAACACTGAAGTGTTATACATTTCATGTTATATCTATAAGAATATAAGATCGAAGATTCATTTTAAATGGCTAGACAGCTTATTTTTCCAATTATTATATGGAACCAAATCTTAATAAGCTATAAGAACTAGAAAATTCAAAATTCTATAGATCTTTAAATAGAGTTAAAGATGCAATTAAATGATTTATTAAGAGAAAGTTCACTTTTACATTTAGGTTTGTACTTCTAAAATTAGTCTCCAGAGAAACTAACCCAGATAGACCATTGTAATAATTTAGGTATAACCCTTACAGAGATTTAATTTCGAGTATATTAAATCACCTCTCATGTCTCACATGCTCCAGAGCTCCACAAGCCAGTACGACTCCTTCCAGAGATTTAGTTCTTCTCATATAAAAATTATGAAGAATCTACACATCAACCGGTGTAATCACCCATGCATTACTTTTAAAATACTTGAGAATCTATCCAATATCCTCTCATCTCTCTGAAGATCGAAACCTTTTTTCTGAGAACTCGCAGGAGATTTGCGTGTCATTGTATTAAGCATAAGAAGCGGACCAAGATGTCCCATACAACAGAGCGAAGTCACCACACGTGCCGCCCTAACAAGAAGGGCGAACAAGCCATGATTCAAGTCCCGATGTATCTTCAATGTCTTCTATAATCTATCTCAAAAATGGTGTTAGAATGGATATTATTATATCTTCTATTACATTTCCTGCTCCTGGTTGTGGCCTGGAAACTGTACATCATTTATTTTCAGTGGAGATTATACATCATTCCACCAGGCATAGCTTCCTTTTACCCACTAGAGTGAAAATTTTACATATATGCTTGCTAAAACCATTTAAAATAATAACATATTGTTAACATTGTCGAGCTAAGAAATCATCAAAGTAAAAGGTATATAACTTAAACAAAAAGACATTACACAAACATCTAATACCAATTTGAATGGTTGGTCCAAGACTTTTCTTATCTAAAGGATGCACAAGTTATGTAAAATTATAAGAAGGTAATACCAAATTATAGGTTTGCCTAAAAGAAATATGTATGTATAATTCATATAAAATCTAGCCGCGCGAATGCGCGGGCCATGCCGCTAGTTGCAATGATAATCCAGGTAATCCGAGCTAATTAGGACAAGGTGCGGGCACTATTGGTATACTATGCATGAGGCTTGCAACTTGTAGGATATAATTTACATAATACATATGCTTTATTACTACCGTTGACAAAATTGTTTCTTGTTTTCAAAATAAAAGCTCTAGCACAAATATAGCAATCAATGCTTCCCTCTGCGAAGGGCCATTCTTCTACTTTTATGTTGAGTCAGTTTACCCATTTCCTTCTGTCTTAGAAGCAAACACTTGTGTTAACTGTGCATTGATTCCTACATACTTGCATATTGCACTTGTTATATTACTTTATGCTGACAATATCCATGAGATATACATGTTACAAGTTGAAAGCAACCGCTGAAGCTTAATCTTCCTTTGTGTTGCTTCAATGCCTTTACTATGAATTTATTGCTTTATGAGTTAACTCTTATGCAAGACTTATTGATGCTTGTCTTGAAAGTACTATTCATGAAAAGTCTTTGCTATATAATTCAATTGTTTACTCATTGTATTTACCATTGCTTCGAATCGCTGCATTCATTACATGTGCTTACAATAGTATTGATCAAGATTATGATAGCATGTCACTTCAGAAATTATCTTTGTTATCGTTTACCTACTCGGGACGAGTAGGAACTAAGCTTGGGGATGCTGATACGTCTCCAACGTATCGATAATTTCTTATGTTCCATGCTACTTTATTGATGATACACACATGTTTTATACATAGTTTATGTCATATTTACGCATTTTCCGGCACTAACCTATTAACGAAATGCCGAAGAGCCAGTTGCTGTTTTCTGCTGTTTTTGGTTTCAGAAATCCTAGTAAGGAAATATTCTCGGAATTGGACGAAATCAACGCCCAGGGGCCTATTTTCCACGAAGCTTCCAGAACACCGAAAGGGAACAGAAGTGGGGCGACGAGGCGCCGCCACACTAGGGCGGCGCGGCCCTAGTGTGTGGCCCCCTCGTCAGCCCTCCGGCTCCGCCCTTCTGCCTACATAAAGTCTTCGTCGCGAATACCCCAGTACCGAGAGCCACGATACGGAAAACCTTCCAGAGACGCCGCCGCAGCCAATCCCATCTCGGGGGATTCAGGAGATCGCCTCCGGCACCCTGCCGGAGAGGGGAATCATCTCCCGGAGGACTCTTCACCGCCATGGTCGCCTCCGGAGTGATGTGTGAGTAGTTCACCCCTGGACTATGGGTCCATAGCAGTAGCTAGATGGTCGTCTTCTCCTAATTGTGCTATCATTGTTAGATCTTGTGAGCTGCCTAACATGATCAAGATCATCTATTTGTAATGCTACATGTTGCGTTTGTTGGGATCCGATGAATAATGAATACTATGCTATGTTGATTATCAATCTATTATCTATGTGTTGTTTATGATCTTGCATGCTCTCCGTTATTAGTAGAGGCTCTGGCCAAGTCGTTACTTGTAACTCCAAGAGGGAGTATTTATGCTCGATAGTGGGTTCATGCCTCCATTAAATGCAGGACGATATGAGAAAGTTCTAAGGTTGTGGATGTCTTTGTTGCCACTAGGGATAAAACATCAATGCTATGTCTAAGGATGTATTTGTTGATTACATTACGCACCATACTTAATGCAATTGTCTGTTGTTTGCAACTTAATCTTTGGAGGGTTCGGATGATAACCTGAAGGTGGACTTTTTAGGCATAGATGCATGCTGGATAGCGGTCTATGTACTTTGTCGTAATGCCCAATTAAATCTCACAATACTCATCATAACATGTATGTGCATGGTCATGCCCTCTTTATTTCTCAATTGCCCAACTGTAATTTGTTCACCCAACATGCTATTTATCTTATGGGAGAGACACCACTAGTGAACCTGGACCCGGTCCATTCTTTTACATCGAATACAATCAAGCGCAATACTCGTTCTCTATTGTTTTCGCAAACATCATCATCCACACTATACATCTAATCCTTTGTTACAGCAAGCCGGTGAGATTGACAACCTCATCTGTCACGTTGGGGCAAAGTAATTTGGTTGTGTTGTGCGAGTTCCACGTTGGCCGGAATCCCTGGTGTTGCGCCGCACTACACTCCGCCGCCATCAACCTTCAACGTGCTTCTTGGCTCCTACTGGTTCGATAAACCTTGGTTTCTTACTGAGGGAAAACTTGCTGCTATACGCATCACACCTTCCTCTTGGGGTTCCCAACGGACGCGTGGTTTACGCGTATCAGGAACCCCAAGTGGAAGGTGTGATGTGTACAACAACAAGTTTCCCTCAGTAAGAAACCAAGGTTATCGAACCAGTAGGAGATGAAGGCCACGTGAAGGTTGTTGGTGAAGCAGTGTAGTGCGGCACAACACCAGGGATTCCGGCGCCAACGTGGAACCTGCACAACACAATCAAAATACTTTGCCCCAACTTAACAGTGAGGTTGTCAATCTCACCGGCTTGCTGTAAACAAAGGATTAAACGTATGGTGTGGAGAATGATGTTTGTTTGCAAAGAACAGCAGAGAACAATGATTGCAGTAGATTGTATTCAGATGTAAAAGAATGGACCGGGGTCTACAGTTCACTAGTGGTGTCTCTCCAATAAGAAATAGCATGTTGGGTGAACAAATTACAGTTGGGCAATTGACAAATAGAGGGCATAACAATGCACATACATATCATGATGACTAATATGAGATTTACTTAGGGAATTACGACAAAGAACATAGACCGCTATCCAACATGCATCTATGCCTAAAAAGTCCACCTTCGGGTTAGCATCCGCACCCCTTCCTGTATTAAGTTGCAAACAACAGACAATTGCATTAAGTACTGTGCGTAATGTAAACAATACAAATATCCTTAGACAAAGCATTGTTGTTTTATCCCTAGTGGCAACAACACATCCATAACCTTAGAACTTTCTGTCACTGTCCCAGATTCAATGGAGGCATGAACCCACTATCGAGCATAAATACTCCCTCTTGGAGTCACAAGTATCAACTTGGCCTTAGCCTCTACTAGCAACGGAGAGCATGCAAGATCATAAACAACACATATATGATAGATTGATAATCAACTTGACATAGTATTCCATATTCATCGGATCCCAACAAACACAACATGTAGCATTACAAATAGACGATCTTGATCATGATAGGCAGCTCACAAGATCTAAACATGATAGCACAAGAGGAGAAGACAACCATCTAGCTACTGCTATGGACCCATAGTCCAAGGATGAACTACTCACACATCAGTCCGGAGGCGATCATGGTGATGTAGAGTCCTCCGGGTGATGATTCCCCTCTCCGGCAGGGTGCCGGAGGCGATCTCTTGAATCCCCCGAGATGGGATTGGCGGCGGCGGCGGCGTCTCTGGAACTTTTCTCATATCGTGGCTCTCGGTAATAGCGTTTTCGCGACGGAGAGAATAAATAGGCGAAGAGGCAGAGTCGGGAGGCGCACGAGGGGCCCACACCCTAGGGCGGCGCGCCCCCCTCCTTGGCCGCGCCGCCAGGTGGTGTGGGGCCACCTCGGCTCTTCTTTATTTCCTCTTCGGACTTCTGGAAGGCTCCGTGGAAAATAAGACCCTGGGCTTTTGTTTCGTCCAATTTCGAGAATATTTCCTGTGTAGGATTTCTGAAACCAAAAACAGCAGAAAACAGGAACTGGCGCTTCGGCATCTTGTTAATAGGTTAGTGCCGGAAAATGCATAATAATGATATAAAGTGTATATAAAACATGTGAGTATTGTCATAAAACTAGCATGGAACATAAGAAATTATAGATACGTTTGAGACGTATCAAGCATCCCCAAGTTTAGTTCCTACTCGCCCTCGAGTAGGTAAACGATAACAAGGATAATTTCTGAAGTGACATGCTACTATCATAATCTTGATCAATACTATTGTAAAGCATATGATATGAATGCAGTGATTCGAAGCAATGGTAAAGACAATGACTAAACAACTGAATCATATAGCAAAGACTTTTCATGAATAGTACTTTCAAGACAAGTATCAATAAGACTTGCATAGGAGTTAACTCATAAAGCAATAAATTCTTAATAGAAGGTTTTGAAGCAATATAAAGGAAGATATAAGTTTCAGCAGTTGCTTTCAACTTCAACATGTATATCTCATGGATAATTATCAACACAAAGTAATATGATGAGTGCAAATAAGTAAGTATGTAGGAATCAATGCACACAGTTGACACAAGTGTTTGCTTCTAAGATAGAAAGAAGTAGGTAAACTGACTCAACATAAAGTAAAAGAAAGGCCCTTCGCAGAGGGAAGCAGGGATTACTTTTTGTGCTAGAGCTTTCTATTTTGAAAACATGGAAACAATTTTGTCAATGGTAGTAATAATTCATATGTGTTATGCATAAGACATCCTATAAGTTGCAAGCCTCATGCATCGAATACCAATAGTGCTCGCACCTTGTCCTAATTAGCTTGGATTTCCATGGATTATCATTGCATTACATATGTTTCAACCAAGTGTCACAAAGGGGTACCTGTATGCCACCTGTACAAAGGTCCAAGGAGATAGATCGCATTTGATTTCTCATTTTTGATAAATCTCAACTTGAGGACATCCATACCGGGAAAACATAGAAAACAGATAATGGACTCCTCTTTAATGCTTAAGCATTCAACAACAGATAATATTCTCATAAGAGATTGAGGATTAATGTCCAAACTGAAACTTCCACCATGATACATGGCTTTGGTTAGCGGCCCAATGTTCTTCTCTAACAATATGCATACTCAAACCATTTAATCATGATAAATCACCCTTACTTCAGACAAGACGAACATGCATAGCAACTCACATGATATTCAACAAAAGTGTGATAGTTGATGGCGTCCCCAGAAACATGGTTACCGCTCAACAAGCAACTTATAAGAAATAAGATACATAAGCTACATATTGTTTACCACAATAGTTTTTAAAGCTATTTTCCCATGAGCTATGTATTGCACAGACAAGGAATGGAGTTTTAAAGGTAGCACGCAAGAAATTTACTTTGGAATGGCAGAGAAATACCACATAGTAGGGAGGTATGGTGGACACAAATGTCATAGGTTTTGGCTCAAGGTTTTGGATGCACGAGAAGCATTCCCTCTCAGTACAAGGATTTGTCTAGAAAGGTTGTTTGAAGCAAACACAAGTATGAACCGGTACAGCAAAACTTACATAAGAAAATATTGCAAGCATTATAAGACTCTACACTGTCTTCCTTGTTGTTCAAACACTTTTACCAGAAAATATCTAGACTTTAGAGAGACCAATCATGCAAACCAAATTTCAACAGGCTCTATGGTAGTTCTTCATTAATAGGTTCAAACTACATGATGCAAGAGCTTAAACATGATCTATTTGAGAACTCAAAACAATTGCCAAGTATCAAATTATTCAAGAACATATACCAAATACCACATGAAGCATTTTCTGTTTCCAACCAAATAGCAATGAACGAAGCGGTTTTCAACCTTCGCCATGAACATTAAAAGTAAAGCTAAGAACACCAGTGTTCATATGAACAAGCAGAGCGTGTCTCTCCCACACAAGGAATGCTAGGATACGATTTTATTCAAACAAAAACAAAAATAAAAAAATACAGACGCTCCAAGTAAAGCACATAAGATGTGACGGAACAAAAATATAGTTTCACTAGAGGTGACCTGATAAGTTGTCGATGAAGAAGGGGATGCCTTGGGCATCCCCAAGCTTAGATGCTTGAGTCTTCTTGAAATATGCAGGGATGAACCACGGGGGCATCCCCAAACTTATAATTTTCACTCTTCTTGATCATATTATATCATCCTCCTCTTTTGACCCTTGAAAACTTCTCCACACCAAACTCAAAACAATCTCATTAGAGGGTTAGTGCATAATCAAAAATTCACATGTTCAGAGGTAACATAATCATTCCTAACACTTCTGTATATTACCCAAAGCTACTGAAAGTTAATGGAGCAAAGAAATCCACTAAACACAGTAAAAGAGGCAATGTGAAATAAAAGGCAGAATCTATCAAAACAGAACAGTCCGTAAATACGATTTTTTTCGAGGCACTTAACATGCTCAGATGAAGAAGCTCAAATTTAATGAAAGTTGCGTACATATCAGAGGATTACTCATGATTTTTCGCAGATTTTTCTGAGTTACCTACAGAGAGATCTACTCAAATTCGTGACAGCAAGAAATCTGTTTCCGCGCAGAAATCCAAATCTAGTATCAACCTTACTATCAAAGAATTTACTTGGCACAACAATACAATAAAATAAAGATAAGGAGAGGTTCCTACAGTAGTAACAACTTCCAAGACACAAATATAAAACAAAAATTGCAGAAGTAAAATAATGGGTTGTCTCCCATAAGCGCTTTTCTTTAACGCCTTTCAGCTAGGCGCAGAAAGTGTAAATCAAGTATTATCAAGAGATGAAGCATCAACATCATAACTTGTTCTAATAATAGAATCAAAAGGTAACTTCATTCTCTTTCTAGGGAAGTGTTCCATACCTTTCTTAAGAGGAAATTGATACTTAATATTCCCTTCTTCATATCAATAATAGCACCAACAGTTCGAAGAAAGGGTCTTCCCAGAATAATAGGACAAGATGCATTGCGTTCAATATCCAAGACAACAAAATCAACGGGGACAAGGTTATTGTTAACTGTAATGTGAACATTATCAATCCTCCCCAAAGGTTTCTTTATAGAATTATCAGCAAGATTAACATCCAAATAACAATTTTTCAATGGTGGCAAGTCAAGCATATCATAGAGTTTCTTAGGCATAACAGAAATACTTGCACCAAGATCACATAAAGCATTACAATCAAAATCATTAACCTTCATCTTAATGATGGGCTCCCAACCATCTTCCAACTTCCTAGGAATAGAAGTTTCAAGTTTTAATTTCTCTTCTCTAGCTTTAATAAGAGCATTTGTAATATGTTTTGTAAAGGCAAAATTTATAGCACTAGCATTAGGACTTCTAGCAAGTTTTTGCAAGAACTTAATAACTTCAGAGATATGACAATTATCAAAATCTAAACCATTATGATCTAAAGCAATGGGATCATTGTCCCCAATGTTCTGAAAAAATTTCAGCACTTTTATCACAAACAATTTCAGCAGTTTTAGGCAGTTTTGCACGCTTTGCATTAGGAGTAGAAACATTGCCAACATCAATTATTATACCATTGATAGTAGGAGGTTGCAACATGTGAAGCATCAACATTACTAGTGGTGGTAATAGTCCAAACTTTAGCTACATTATTCTCTTTAGCAATTTTTTCTTCTTTTTCCCACCTAGCATGCAATTCAGCCATCAATCTAATATTTTCATTAATTCGAACTTGGATAGCGTTTGCTGTAGCAAATTGATACGCGTACAGCACGCGTCCGTTGGGAACCCCAAGAGGAAGGTGTGATGCGTACAGCGGCAAGTTTTCCCTCAGTAAGAAACCAAGGTTTATCGAACCAGTAGGAGCCAAGAAGCACGTTGAAGGTTGATGGCGGCGAGATGTAGTGCGGCGCAACACCAGGGATTCCGGCGCCAACGTGGAACCTGCACAACACAACCAAAGTACTTTGCCCCAACGAAACAGTGAGGTTGTCAATCTCACCGGCTTGCTGTAACAAAGGATTAGATGTATAGTGTGGATGATGATTGTTTGCAGAAAACAGTAGAACAAGTATTGCAGTAGATTGTATTCGATGTAAAAGAATGGACCGGGGTCCACAGTTCACTAGAGGTGTCTCTCCCATAAGATAAATAGCATGTTGGGTGAACAAATTACAGTTGGGCAATTGAAAAATAGAGAGGGCATGACAATGCACATACATGATATGATGAGTATAGTGAGATTTAATTGAGCATTACGGCAAAGTACATAGACCGCTATCCAGCATGCATCTATGCCTAAAAAGTCCACCTTCAGGTTATCATCAGAACCCCTTCTAGTATTAAGTTGCAAACAACAGGCAATTGCATTAAGTATGGTGCATAATGTAATCAACAACTACATCCTCGGACATAGCATCGATGTTTTATCCCTAGTGGCAACAGCACATCCACAACCTTAGAACTTTCTCACATCGTCCTGCATTTAATGGAGGCATGAACCCACTATCGAGCATAAATACTCCCTCTTGGAGTTAAGAGTAAAAACTTGGCCAGAGCCTCTACTAATAACGGAGAGCATGCAAGATCATAAACAACACATAGATATAAATTGATAATCAACATAACATAGTATTCTCTATCCATCGGATCCCAACAAACACAACATATAGCGTTACAGATAGATGATCTTGATCATGTTAGGCAGCTCACAAGATCCAACAATGAAGCACATAAGGAGAAGACGACCATCTAGCTACTGCTATGGACCCATAGTCCAGGGGTGAACTACTCACTCATCACTCCGGAGGCGACCATGGCGGTGAAGAGTCCTCCGGGAGATGATTCCCCTCTCCGGCAGGGTGCCGGAGGCGATCTCCTGAATCCCCCGAGATGGGATTGGTGGCGGCGGCGTCTCTGGAAGGTTTTCCGTATCGTGGCTCTCGGTACTGGGGGTTTCACGACGAAGACTATATGTAGGCGGAAGGGCAGGTCAGGAGGCGTCACGGGGGCCCCACACGCTAGGGCCGCGCGGGCCCTCCCTGGGCCGCGCCGCCCTAGTGTGGCGGCGCCCCGTAGCCCCACTTCGTCTCCTCTTCGGTCTTCTGGAAGCTTCGTGGCAAAAATAGGCCCCTGGGCGTTGATTTCGTCCAATTCCGAGAATAATTCCTTACTAGGATTTCTGAAACCAAAAACAGCAGAAAACATCAACTGGCTCTTCGGCATCTTGTTAATAGGTTAGTGCCGGAAAATGCATAAATATGACATAAAGTATGCATAAAACATGTAGATATCATCAATAATGTGGCATGGAACATAAGATATTATCGATACGTCGGAGACGTATCAGCATCCCCAAGCTTAGTTTCTGCTCGTCCCGAGCAGGTAAACGATAACAAAGATAATTTCTGGAGTGACATGCCATCATAACCTTGATCATACTATTGTAAGCATATGTAATGAATGCAGCGATCAAAACAATGGTAATGACATGAGTAAACAAATGAATCATATAGCAAAGAATTTTCATGAATAGTACTTTCAAGACAAGCATCAATAAGTCTTGCATAAGAGTTAACTCATAAAGCAATAATTCAAAGTAAAGGCATTGAAGCAACACAAAAGAAGATTAAGTTTCAGCGGTTGCTTTCAACTTATAACATGTATATCTCATGGATAGTTGTCAATGCAAAGTAATATAACAAGTGCAATATGCAAGTATGTAGGAATCAATGCACAGTTCACACAAGTGTTTGCTTCTTGAGGTGGAGAGAAATAGGTGAACTGACTCAACATAAAAGTAAAAGAAAGGCCCTTCGCAGAGGGAAGCATTGATTGCTATATTTGTGCTAGAGCTTTGATTTTGAAAACAAGAAACAATTTTGTCAACGGTAGTAATAAAGCATATGTATCATGTAAATTATATCTTACAAGTTGCAAGCCTCATGCATAGTATACTAATAGTGCCAGCACCTTGTCCTAATTAGCTCGGATTACCTGGATTATCATCACAATACATATGTTTTAACCAAGTGTCACAAAGGGGTACCTCTATGCCGCCTGTACAAAGGTCTAAGGAGAAAGCTCGCATCGGATTTCTCGCTATTGATTATTCTCAACTTAGACATCCATACCGGGACAACATAGACAACAGATAATGGACTCCTCTTTTATGCATAAGCATTCAACAACGATTAATTTTCTCATATGAGATTGCGGATATTTGTCCAAAACTGAAACTTCCACCATGGATCATGGCTTTAGTTAGCGGCCCAATGTTCTTCTCTAACATTATGCATGCTCTAACCATTCTAGCGGTAAATCTCCCTTACTTCAGACAAGACGGACATGCATAGCAACTCACATGATATTCAACAAAGAGTAGTTGATGGCGTCCCCAGGAACATGGTTATCGCACAGCAAGCAACTTAATAAGAGATAAAGTGCATACGTACATATTCAATACCACAATAGTTTTTAGGCTATTTGTCCCATGAGCTATATATTGCAAAGGTAAAGGATAGAAATTTAAAGGTAGCACTCAAGCAATTTACTTTGGAATGGCGGAGAAATACCATGTAGTAGGTAGGTATGGTGGACACAAATGGCATAGTGGTTGGCTCAAGGATTTTGGATGCATGAGAAGTAATCCCTCTCGATACAAGGCTTAGGCTAGCAAGGTTATTTGAAGCAAACACAAGGATGAACCGGT
The DNA here is from genome assembly GCF_019359855.2 of Lolium perenne. Lineage (NCBI taxonomy): Eukaryota > Viridiplantae > Streptophyta > Magnoliopsida > Poales > Poaceae > Lolium > Lolium perenne. The sequence continues at coordinate 246,518,664 of NC_067247.2, read as the reverse complement.
GCAGCAAAACTCACATAAAAGACATACTGTAAACATTATAAGACTCTACACCGTCTTCCTTGTTGTTCAAACTCTTTACTAGAAATTATCTAGACCTTAGAGAGACCAATTATGCAAACCAAATTTTAGCAAGCTCTATGTATTTCTTCATTAATAGGTGCAAAGTATATGATGCAAGAGCTTAAACATGAGCACAACAATTGCCAAGTATCAAATTATCCAAGACATTTTACCAATTACTACATGTATCATTTTCCGTTTCCAACCATATAACAAATTAACGAAGAAGATTCAACCTTCGCCATGAACATTATGAGTAAAGCCTAAGGACATATTTGTCCATATGCAACAGCGGAGCGTGTCTCTCTCCCACACAAAGAATGCTAGGATCCATTTTATTCAAACAAAACAAAAACAAAAACAAACCGACGCTCCAAGCAAAGTACATAAGATGTGATGGAATAAAAATATAGTTTCACTAGAGGAACCTGATAATGTTGTCGATGAAGAAGGGGATGCCTTGGGCATCCCCAAGCTTAGACGCTTGAGTCTTCTTGAAATATGCAGGGGTGAACCACCGGGGCATCCCCAAGCTTAGAGCTTTCACTCTCCTTGATCATATTGTATCATCTCCCTCTCTTGATCCTTGAAAACTTCCTCCACACCAAACTCAAAACAACTCATTAGAGGGTTAGTGCACAATCTGTTGCCTGCCAAAACCCACCGGCGAGCAGCGACGGGCAACACGGAGAGTCGGGAGGCTCCCAGGACTGCTGGTGGGTCCTGGTCCCTCAGGCGACGGCCCGCAATGCTCCGGCACACGTCCAAGCTGGTGCAAGGGCGTGCCACCTGACCTATACCTGGTCAGGAAGGTGATGGATTGCTTCGACTAGTTTCCTGCATGGCATACACGTAAACATTAAATACGAGCCTCGATCGGCTCTCAGGTTATCCTGTGAATCGGCTCAAGGAGCCGATCCACCCATGATTCGTATTGGATCTACGATAACATGGTGGTCCTGCTTGATCAATATTAAGTTAAAGCGATCTACGACGATCTAGGGTTTTCACCGCATAACCGGAACATCCTACACGTAGTTGAGCCTGGCAGATACGAAAGATAATAGAAAACCAGCCCTAGACAAGGCCTAAAAACCAACGTAACGTTGATTCCCGGAACGTCCCATCTAGGATCAGCAAACTACACCTGACGCACTACTGGATCATTCAACCCGTTTGCAAGGCCTAACTATGCAGATATCAAACTAATCCTTGGGAAACAAGGAACGACCATAACAGATCAAATCTACTAAATAAAGACTAGGCAAGGTGCTGCCCTTACACCTAGAATAGGTGCAAAGGTAGCTAGATATCTAGGGGTAGCATAACTAAGCGAATACATCAAGATAATATCGATGCTAACCCTAACATATCTATGATAACGGCGTTGCTCGCCATCAACAAGGCTTCAGTACGAGTAACGCATGAACAACGAATAAACTTGATACTGCCTAGATCGCAAGATGCGATCTAGGCAGCATGGCGCTTACCCGGAAGAAACCCTCGAAACAAGGGGTGGCGATGCGTGATACGTCTCCGATGTATCGATAATTTCTTATGTTCCATGCCACATTATTGATGTTATCTACATGTTTTATGCACACTTTATGTCATATTCGTGCATTTTCTGGAACTAACCTATTAACAAGATGCCGAAGTGCCAGTTCCTGTTTTCTGCTGTTTTTGGTTTCAGAAATCCTAGTAACGAAATATTCTCGGAATCGGACGAAATCAACGCCAAAGATCTTAGAATCCCCGGAAGCATCCAGAACACACGAGAGGGACCAGAGGGGGGGCACAGGCCCACCACACCATACCCTGGCGTGGCCTAGGGGGGGCCCGCGCCCCCCTATGGTTTGGCCAGCCCTTCGACCCTCTGGCGCCGCCTCTTCGCCTATATAAAGCCCCTGGATCGAAAACCCTGATACGTTCGGCGAAAACCACAGAAACCTTCCAGAGCCGCCGCCATCGCGAGGCCAAGATGCGGGGACAGGAGTCTCTGTTCCGGCACCCTGCCGGAGCGGGGAAGTGCCCCCGGAAGGCTTCTCCATCGACACCGCTGCCATCTCCACCGCCATCTTCATCACCGCTGCTGCTCCCATGAGGAGGGAGTAGTTCTCCATCGAGGCTCGGGGCTGTACCGGTAGCTATGTGGTTCATCTCTCCATGTACCTCAATACAATAATCTCATGAGCTGCTTTACATGATTGAGATTCATATGAGTTTTGTATCACAATTTATCTATGTGCTACTCTAGCAATGTTATTAAAGTAGTTCTATTCCTCCTGCACGATGTAATGGTGACAGTGTGTGCATCCGTGTTAGTACTTGGTTTATGCTATGATCATGATCTCTCGTAGATTATGAAGTTAACTATTGCTATGATAATATTGATGTGATCTATTCCTCCTACATATGCATGAAGGTGACAGTGTGCATGCTATGTTAGTACTTGGTTTAGTTGTATTGATCTATCTTACACTATAAGGTTACTTAAATATGAACAAATTGTGGAGCTTGTTAACTCCGGCATTGAGGGTTCGTGTAATCCTACGCAATGCGTTCATCATCCAACAAAAGTGTAGAGTATGCATTTATCTATTCTGTTATGTGATCAATGTTGAGAGTGTCCACTAGTGAAAGTGTAATCCCTAGGCCCTGTTCCTAAATACTGCGTTACTACTGCTTGTTTACTGTTTTACTGCGTTACTACTGCTGCAATACTACCACCATCAACTACACGCCAGCAAGCTATTTTCTGGCACCGTTGCTACTGCTCATACTTATTCATACCACCTGTATTTCACTATCTCTTCGCCGAACTAGTGCACCTATTAGGTGTGTTGGGGACACAAGAGACTTCTTGCTTTGTGGTTGCAGGGTTGCATGAGAGGGATATCTTTGACCTCTTCCTCCCTGAGTTCGATAAACCTTGGGTGATCCACTTAAGGGAAAACTTGCTGCTGTTCTACAAACCTCTGCTCTTGGAGGCCCAACACTGTCTACAGGAAAGGAGGGGGAACGTAGACATCAAGCTATTTTCTGGCGCCGTTGCCGGGGACCAGAAAGCTACACCACAGGGATTTCCTCCCTCGTCAACCCCGCGCCAGTCCTGGACAGCATCAAGTATTTTCTGGCGCCGTTGCCGGGGAGGAAAGGTAAAAGGTACTCACACTCCGGATCTCAGCTACTAAGCTATTTCCCGGCACCGTAAGTACTCGAAGCTATTTCCTTTAGATCCTGCAATTGCAACTTTTTGTTTCTTGTTTACACTAGTTTGGCATAATGGACAACAATGAGCTTTTTACTTTATTTCCTGATTTAAGACATGGATGGTTTGATGCGAAAATTAAAAAACCCATGGAACATGTTAGTATGAACACTTTGAATACCATTGTTGATAATAATATAGAAAGTTCTAAGCTTGGGGAAGCTGGTTTTGATGAGCATGATCTTTTTAGTCCCCCAAGCATTGAGGAGAAAATTTTCTTTGATGATACTTTGCCTCCCATATATGATGATTATAATGATAGTGGTCTTTTGGTGCCACCTACTATGGAGAGTAAATTTTGTTGTGATTATACTATGCCTCCTACACTTGATGAGAATAATAATGATAGCTACTTTGTTGAATTTGCTCCTACTACAATTAATAAGAATAACTATGCTTATGTGGAGAGTAATAATTTTATGCATGAGACTCATGATAAGAATGCTTTGTGTGATAGTTACATTGTTGAGTTTGCTCATGATGCTACTGAAAGTTATTATGAGAGAGGAAAATATGGTTGTAGAAATTTTCATGTTACTAAAATACCTCTCTATGTGCTGAAATTTTTGAAGCTACACTTGTTTTATCTTCCTATGCATGTTACTTTGCTCTTCATGAACTTGTTTATTTACAAGATTCCTATGCATAGGAAGCATGTTAGACTTAAATGTGTTTTGAATTTGCCTCTTGATGCTCTCTTTTGCTTCAAATACTATTTCTTGCGAGTGCATCATTAAAACTGCTGAGCCCATCTTAATGGCTATAAAGAAAGAACTTCTTGGGAGATAACCCATGTGTTATTTTGCTACAGTACTTTATTTTATATTTGTGTCTTGGAAGTTGTTTACTACTGTAGCAACCTCTCCTTATCTTAGTTTTGTGTTTTGTTGTGCCAAGTGAAGCCTCTAATCGAAGGTTGATACTAGATTTGGATTTCTGCGCAGAAACAGATTTCTATCTGTCACGAATCTGGGATTTTCTCTCTGTAGAAAATCAGAAAAATATGCCAATTTACGTGCGTGTTCCTCAGATATGTACGCAACTTTCATTAGTTTTGAGTTTTCTGATCTGAGCAACGGAAGTATTTATTAAAAATTCGTCTTTATGGACTGTTCTGTTTTGACAGATTCTGCCTTTTATTTCGCATTGCCTCTTTTGTTATGTGGGATGGATTTCTTTGTTCCATTAAACTCCAGTAGCTTTGAGCAATGTCCAGAAGTGTTAAGAATGATTGTGTCACCTCTGAACATGTGAGTTTTTGATTATGTACTAAACCCTCTAATGAAGTTTATGAGAAGTTTGGTGTGAAGGAAGTTTTCAAGGGTCAAGAGAGGAGGATGATATACTATGATCAAGAAGAGTGAAAGCTCTAAGCTTGGGGATGCCCCGGTGGTTCACCCCTGCATATATCAAGAAGAATCAAGCGTCTAAGCTTGGGGATGCCCAAGGCATCCCCTTCTTCATCGACAAATTATCAGGTTCCTTCTCTTGAAACTATATTTTTATTCGGTCACATCTTATGTGCTTTACTTGGAGCGTCTGTATGCTTTTATTTTTGTTTGTGTTTGAATAAATTGGATTACATCATGCTTGTGTGGGAGAGAGACACGCTCCGCTGTTGCATATGAACACATGTGTTCTTAGCTTTTAGTATTCATGGCGAAGTTTCTTCTTCGATAAATTGTTATATGGTTGGAATTGGAAAATAACTCATGTAGTAATTGCTATAAATGTCTTGGGTAATGTGATACTTGGCAATTGTTGTGCTCATGTTTAAGCTCTTGCATCATATGCTTTGCACCCATTAATGAAGAAATACATAGAGCATGCTAAAATTTGGTTTGCATATTTGGTTTCTCTAAGGTCTAGATATTTTCTAGTGAGGTGTTTTGAACAACAAGGAAGACGATGTATAGTCTTATAATGCTTGTAATATGTCTTTTATGTGAGTTTTGCTGTACTAGTTTGTGCTTGTGTTTGCTTCAAACAACTTTGCTAGCCTAAACCTTGTATCGAGAGGGAATACTTCTCATGCATCCAAAATACTTGAGCCAACCACTATGCCATTTGTGTCCACCATACCTACCTACTACATGGTATTTTCCGCCATTCCAAAGTAAATTGCTTGAGTGCTACCTTTAAAATTCCATCATTCACCTTTGCAATATATAGCTCATGGGACAAATAGCTTAAAAACTATTGTGGTACTGAATATGTAATTATGCACTTTATCTCTTATTAAGTTGCTTGTTGTGCGATAACCATGTTCACTGGGGACGCCATCAACTACTCTTTGTTGAATTTCATGTGAGTTGCTATGCATGTCCATCTTGTCTGAAGTAAGAGAGATCTACCACCTTATGGTTAAGCATGCATATTGTTAGAGAAGAACATTGGGCCGCTAACTAAAGCCATGATCCATGGTGGAAGTTTCAGTTTTGGACATATATCCTCAATCTCAAATGAGAAAATTATTAATTGTTGTTACATGCTTATGCATAAAAGAGGAGTCCATTATCTATTGTCTATGTTGTCCCGGTATGGATGTCTAAGTTGAGAATAATCAATAGCGAGAAATCCAATGCGAGCTTTCTCCTTAGACCTTTGTACAGGCGGCATAGAGGTACCCCTTTGTGACACTTGGTCAAAACATGTGCATTGTGATGATCCGGTAGTCCAAGCTAATTAGGACAAGGTGCGGGCACTATTAGTACACTATGCATGAGGCTTGCAACTTGTAAGATATAATTTACATGATACATATGCTTTATTACTACCGTTGACAAAATTGTTTCATGTTTTCAAAATCAAAGCTCTAGCACAAATATAGCAATCGATGCTTTTCCTCTATGGAGGACAATTCTTTTACTTTCAATGTTGAGTCAGTTCACCTATTTCTCTCCACCTCAAGAAGCAAACACTTGTGTGAACTGTGCATTGATTCCTACATACTTGCTTATTGCTCTTATTATATTACTCTATGTTGACAATATCCATGAGATATACATGTTACAAGTTGAAAGCAACCGCTGAAACTTAATCTTCTTTTGTGTTGCTTCAATGCTTTTACTTTGAATTATTGCTTTATGAGTTAACTCTTATGCAAGACTTAATTGATGCTTGTCTTGAAGTGCTATTCATGAAAAGTCTTTGCTATATGATTCACTTGTTTACTCATGTCATATACATTGTTTTGATCGCTGCATTCACTACATATGCTTTACAAATAGTATGATCAAGGTTATGATGGCATGTCACTCCAGAAATTATCTGTGTTATCGTTTTACCTGCTCGGGACGAGCAGAACTAAGCTTGGGGATGCTGATACGTCTCCGACGTATCGATAAGTTCTTATGTTCCATGCCACATTATTGATGTTATCTACATGTTTTATGCACACTTTATGTCATATTCGTGCATTTTCTGGAACTAACCTATTAACAAGATGCCGAAGTGCCAGTTCCTGTTTTCTGCTGTTTTTGGTTTCAGAAATCCTAGTAACGAAATATTCTCGGAATCGGACGAAATCAACGCCAAAGATCTTAGAATCCCCGGAAGCATCCGTAACACACGAGAGGGACCGGAGGGGGGCACAGCCCACCACACCATACTGGCGCGGCCTAGGGGGCCCGCGCCCCCCTATGGTTTGGCCAGCCCTTCGACCCTCTGGCGCCGCCTCTTCGCCTATATAAAGCCCCTGGATCGAAAACCCTGATACGTTCGGCGAAAACCACAGAAACCTTCCAGAGCCGCCGCCATCGCGAGGCCAAGATCTGGGGGACAGGAGTCTCTGTTCCGGCACCCTGCCGGAGCGGGGAAGTGCCCCCGGAAGGCTTCTCCATCGACACCGCTGCCATCTCCACCGCCATCTTCATCACCGCTGCTGCTCCCATGAGGAGGGAGTAGTTCTCCATCGAGGCTCGGGGCTGTACCGGTAGCTATGTGGTTCATCTCTCCATGTACCTCAATACAATAATCTCATGAGCTGCTTTACATGATTGAGATTCATATGAGTTTTGTATCACAATTTATCTATGTGCTACTCTAGCAATGTTATTAAAGTAGTTCTATTCCTCCTGCACGATGTAATGGTGACAGTGTGTGCATCCGTGTTAGTACTTGGTTTATGCTATGATCATGATCTCTCGTAGATTATGAAGTTAACTATTGCTATGATAATATTGATGTGATCTATTCCTCCTACATATGCATGAAGGTGACAGTGTGCATGCTATGTTAGTACTTGGTTTAGTTGTATTGATCTATCTTACACTATAAGGTTACTTCAATATGAACAAATTGTGGAGCTTGTTAACTCCGGCATTGAGGGTTCGTGTAATCCTACGCAATGCGTTCATCATCCAACAAAAGTGTAGAGTATGCATTTATCTATTCTGTTATGTGATCAATGTTGAGAGTGTCCACTAGTGAAAGTGTAATCCCTAGGCCTTGTTCCTAAATACTGCGTTACTACTGCTTGTTTCTTGTTTCTTTACTGCGTTACTACTGCTGCAATACTACCACCATCAACTACACGCCAGCAAGCTATTTTCTGGCACCGTTGCTACTGCTCATACTTATTCATACCACCTGTATTTCACTATCTCTTCGCCGAACTAGTGCACCTATTAGGTGTGTTGGGGACACAAGAGACTTCTTGCTTTGTGGTTGCAGGGTTGCATGAGAGGGATATCTTTGACCTCTTCCTCCCTGAGTTCGATAAACCTTGGGTGATCCACTTAAGGGAAAACTTGCTGCTGTTCTACAAACCTCTGCTCTTGGAGGCCCAACACTGTCTACAGGAAAGGAGGGGGAACGTAGACATCAAGCTATTTTCTGGCGCCGTTGCCGGGGACCAGAAAGCTACACCACAGGGATTTCCTCCCTCGTCAACCCCGCGCCAGTCCTGGACAGCATCAATGCGCCTAGATTGGTTTGTTGCGAACGTGATCGTCCTCGTTTCTCAATAACCCTAGATACATATTTATAGTCCGTAGACTTTCTAACTTGGGAATAATCCTAACCGTGTACGAGCTAAACTTTATCTCTTAACTCTAACCGACACGTAACCTACTATAATTTACAGATACGTGGGCAATCTAACCCAAACTCTTATACAAGGCCGATTCATGAATATTTTCCACGCATATTCTTTAAGCCCATCTCAATCACGGCCCACCTCTGACTTGGTTAAAATCTGGTGATAACACATGCCCCCTGGTTTTGGTAATGATAATTCCAAAACCACTCTGTTTTTTCTTCGTCGGGTCACGTCGTGGCAGAGCAGAACCGTCACAGTATCCTTCATCATGATGCCTTGCCTTCTCAACTTCTCTGCACGATTTGACAGTTTTTTGGCACCACTTCCTCGGAAACGGCTGTAGCATTAAATCTCCACTATATCCCCTTTTATTTAACCGCGCCGAGCAGTTCGCCTCTTCGTCCCCTTGCTCTGTACTAGCCATCGACAAAAAACCCTCTCATCTGCAACCATGTCTTCCTCCTCCTCCTCCTCTGCCTCATCGGGCCTTTCGTTCTAGTCCTCCTCCTCCAGCGAGCCGATGCCAGAGTACGACCAAATGGCGCAGTACGAGAAGGAGGCTCCCGAGCATTGGGACGAGAGGGAGTGGGACTTCACCGTCAGGGTGAACGACGACCTACCCCTGACCACCGTCGGGTCAGACGACGACCTATCCCTGACCGACGGGGAGGCGGACCTTCGGTTCCTCACCGACGGGGAATTGGAGGCGGAGAGCAAGGACGACCTCTACTCCTGGGCCAGCTTCACCTCCTACGACGAGGAGGAGGAAGAGGAGGATGACGCCTCCTCCGACGAGCCACCGGCGAAACGCTTCCGCGCCGGGTCGGAGGACGACGACGACGACGATGATGAGGAGGAGGAAGCCCCTGCCGAGGGCTACGGCAGCAGCGACGAGGACGTCGCCGGCAGCAGCACCGACGACAGCTACGACGCCGACGACGAGGGCAGCGATGGCCCCTAGATTAGGGACTACTAGCATAGGACTAGTAGTAGTAATCGGCTCTTCTTTTGTTCTTCCTTTCTTGAGCAATCGGCTCTTCTCTGTAATAAATCCCCCTTCTATCAATGAAGAAATATTTTCAATTGATTTTGCCGATAGTCAAAGTAAGTCAACGCGCAAAGAGCCGATGGCAGCGCATCGGCCTTTATCATAAAACGCGAGTAAGGCCAAATCAGTTGCCTATTCAAACGGTTACCTGCAACCTTCGTCTGAGAGAGTAAACTCAGATCCCCAAATCGCCGCTCGAACAGATCCAACTCACGGCCACACGAATCTTAGATCTCAACCGCGCCAAATCAACTCCGCAGCGAATCCAATGGCGGAATCATCCAACGCCAACGGTACGGTCTCCGGTCTGAAGGTAACCCTCAACCGCTCCTCGCCATCCGAGCATAATGTTAGAATTAACAGCAAACACCTAAATTAATGTCTCATCCCATCATTAATTTTAGGTATCAGACATTCTGCTGCCGCATCCTTCTCTCCCAAATTCTCTTTGTCTTGGCCCCCGTTCTACTGAGAGTCCTGCTCATTTGATTTCTTGCGAGGCCAATAGGATTCCCTTTGTGAACCAGAATTTAGATCTAACTTCTTGGGCCGACTTCTTACGAGCCTGGCCTAATCCTCCTGAGGATTGGGTGTCATGGTACAGTAGAGTATCCAAAACTCACCAAGCCACATGGGAAACTATAGGAATAGCCGATGCTTTATCATTATCATTGTCTCCCCTTGAGAAGCATGAGAACCTTCTGAAAACCATCGGCTACTTTTGGTATGATGCTCTGAATTGCTTCATGTTTGGCCATGGCCCCATGACACCAACTCTGCTAGATGTGGCCATGATCACTGGTCTAGACATTGCATCCCCAAGCCCCTCTGCTTTTATGCTGCCAAAGGTTCCTTTCACACTCTCCTCCAAAACAGAGTGTACAAGCTGGGGTGCCTACCTTAGACGTTACATGAAAACCAAAGGCCCTGTGACAGAGAAAGAACACACGGCCTTCCTGAACTTCTGGTTGGAACACTTCATATTCTGTGGCCCTTCACTTGCCCCAACCAAGAATTACCTCTCCCTGGCCTATGAACTTGCCAAAGGCACTCAGCTTGGCATCGGCAAACTATTCCTTGGAGAGGTCTATCGATATCTCCAACTGATGTCTGTCAACCTGTTCTCCCAAAAGACAGTCAAAACATGAGGCCCCTGGTGGTTTATTCAGCTATGGGCTCAGCTGTATTTCCAAAAACCACATCCCAAACTTCCCACCTCTGGCCACCTGCACCTTTCCAGACACTAATGGGAAACAAATCCGATGTACTAGCTACGGCCAAGCTTTATATACCTTTCAGGTAGTAAGCTGATCCCTGAGGAAGCATCAGAGTGGTTCAGAATTTTCTTCCAAGGCCTGGACAATCCCCTGTTCTTTCCTTATACTCAATCTGGAAATTTTGAAAATCCAGTCTCCTTCAGGCTAGACAGCTTTGCCGATGACCCTAGCACTCGGCACTTGTATTCCATCATGATCCGTCCTTGCTTCCTTCCAGTTGGCATGAGCACCTCAAACAGGATCATCAAACCTGGTTATGAGTCCTATCAGCCGGTCGTAGTAGCCCGACAGTTTGGTCTTGGGCAGGTGTCTCCATACTTCTTCCTCCACCACTTGACAGAAAGCAGAGCTGAGTTGCCTGATGTCCTCACCGGCCAGAGGTGTTACTCCTTCTTTGATGCTCTAGCTATTCCAATCCCACACAACCACCGTTTCACCTCGTCAACCGATGGTTTTGAGACCTGGTGGTCAATGTGGAAGACCCATGCCTTCAGGAGAGCTCTAGGACCGTTGCTGAAGCAACTTGATGCTGAATATGATATCCCTGCAGAACAGGTACCACTACTCACAAATTTCTTGCAGTGGCTCACAATGATTTTTTGTAACCTGGCTCTGTTTCCTTGCAGCAACAAGATGGTCCAAAACCTGTGCAAGTTGACGGCTCCCCCTTCAAATTCCTCCCACCAGCTCCGATGGTTCTCTTCTGCAAAAGCTCACCACCCTTGAAGAAGGTTGTGATGCAGAGCCAGCCGATTTCACCAAAATCGGCTCCTAAGAGCAAAGCATCTTCTGGGCCAGCTGCCCCCCGAGGCTCAATCAAGGCGAGAAAAGCAGTAAGGAAAGTAGCTGCCAGGAAGACCTTGAAGCGCCAAAACCCTACTCCCGCTCAAGAAAGTTTGCACGTAAGCTGATCTATGCCTTGGCTAATTTCATCTATCCTTCTAGGCTTCTGCAACATGCTGGTATTTCTTTTACAGGCCTCTACTGAAGAGAACTCCAGCGAGGAGACACAGTCCAGTCGAAGGGACTCGAGCTCGGGCAACTCTGGGAAAACCACTACGCAGAGCCAGCCAGACTTGCCACCGTCGGCTTCCAAGAAAAGGTCAGCTCCTGAACCTGCTGCTTCCCAAGCTCCAATCAAAGCAGGGCTACGCACAAAGAGCCGATGCATCAAGAGAGATCGCAAAGAACCGCAAGCTTCTTCACAAAGCCAAGAGGTTTCAAATGTAATTACTTCCCCTGACTCATATTTCATGCTAACCCATCGTTGCTCGCATCGGCTAACCACTTCCTTTGTAGACTGATGACACCTCTAGTGGGGACGTCGAGGAGGTACTGATGCCATCCGCCACCCTAGATCTAGCAACCTCAAAAAGTGTGGCTGACAAGGTTGCCAACTTGGCCAAGCCCATAGCAGAAGCACAAAAGCCGATCACTTCAACATCGGCTGTCCCTCTGGTCTTAGGAGAGGTACACTCCTTTCCCTTGGCTCGACCCTTCTCTTTTGCTGCATACTGACGCTGTTCTTGTTTATTTGTCAGGGTTGTGACCTCTCAAGCTTGCTAACGTTCGACCTTGAATCCATCGAACCAGCTGTTTCCAGGGCAAGTGAAGAGCCAGGACTCAGCACTACCCATGGTCAACTCCAGTGTCTCAAGGCCTTGCTCTCCTCCTCAATTGAGACATTGGTTGACAACCCCGAGGAAGTGAAGGGCATTCTTGAAGACATTCAGCCCCATCTCCCGGTGACGTTGCAGGTGAAACTCTGGCCAGCTGTAACTCTGTCAGCCTTCAGATCAAGGGTGAAGTTGGCTCGTCAGAGAATCGACCTACGCCATGCCCAGCTTCCGTTGAAAGCCGATATTGCAGACAAGTGTCAACGGCTCAACGAGAAAAAGGCTGCCTTGGACGCCAAAACTGACACCTCTGTTAGCAGCACCGAACTTGAGACCCTGCGCAAGGAACTAGAGGACCTTGAAGAGAGGGTCAGGGTAACCAAGAAGCTTATCCAAGATAAGGAAGCTCTCATTGCCCGCTCTCAAGAGGAAGCAGAAGGCCTCAAAGCTGAACTGAAGACTGATCTGGCCGAAATACGTGCCCTGAACAGACAGCTGGTGACAGGCAAGGACGAAGATGATGAGGCCGAGATCGCCGAGGTGGATCGTGTCCGTGCTGACGCCCTCCATGCCCTCGAGGCATTCCTTCAGTAGAGCCTCTCTATGTAAACTGATAACCGCTCAATTGAGCTTGTACCTCTAGAGTCGATGGCTGTGCATCAGCTTTTTAGTCTGAAGTCGATGTCTGTGCATCGGCTGTACTTGTATCCTGTTGTCTTGCATATTTTTTTTACTGGCCGATTTTTATGCATCGGCCGCCATATTTCACCGTCCATCATCCCACATGCTTGGGAAATATTTCTTGAGATGTTGACCATTGACGGCTACTGGGGAATTTGACACCGTCCAACTGCTCGAGCATGTATGCTCCTATAAGGACATATTTCATGGCCTTGTACCTTATCCGTTTAGGTGCCCCCCGAGCCGAATCTTTCAAGTAATTGAAGATATCGGCTCTCCAGTTAACCTGTCTCGACAATCTATGGCGACGCACCATCGGCCGTCCTTTTTCTGTACAGGTACGATACTAGAAATCCACTCAGCGTACCTGCATGGCCTGATGAGCCCAGCGTCCAACATTTTCTCGATCTCTTTCTAGACTTCTTCCAGAATCTCGGCCTTCATCTGACGTGCACGTTGCTGGAACGGCCAAAATCCTTTCTTGAGAGGGAGCCGATGCTCAATGATACTCCTGTCTAACCCAGGCATCTCTGTGTAATCCCATGCAAAGAAATTCGGGTATTCTTTCAACAGAGCTATCATCAGGCTCCTCAGATGCGGATCTAACTTTTTGCTGATAAAAGTTGGTCGTGGCTTATCCCCAGGACCAATGTCAACCTCTTCTAGCTCATCAGCCGATGTAAACCCATACCCTAGCTTTCCGTCGCCTGCTAGATCAATGCTCAACACAGGCAAAACGTATGGCGAGGATAATATGGGCCGATTGCTGGAATCGGCCCCCATTTCGATTGCATTGCTCAATGAAGGTTTACATCTTGTTCGTGCTCTACTACGGGAAGGAGTCCCGTTACCACGACTACGTGACATGCTTGAGGCGAGATCATTACTTTTTATTTTTTGGGGCCGATCGCAGGGATCGGCCTTGCCACGTACGTCCATTGACTTCGGTCTTGTTACACTGTCAGGCCGGTGGATAAGACCAGCCTCACCCCGTTTTTTGTCACTTCGATGCGCTCACAGCCGTCCAAACTGACTCCAGAGAGTGGCTCTTGGTCTTCCGCTTCCCAAATGTTCGTACCAGCTGTTGAGATCTCGGCTGAGTCATCTGCATGGACGACCTCTACTTCATCTCCATCCCACTGTATCAAGCATTGGTGCATTGTGGATGGAATGCAGTAGTTGGCGTGAATCCAATCTCTCCCTAGCAGGACAGCGTAGGTGCTTTTGCTGTCGACGATGAAGAATGATGTAGGGATGGTCTTTCGGCCTACAGTTAAATCCACGTTCAGAACGCCTTGCGCTTCTGATGCTTGGCTGTTGAAGTCGCTCAATGTGACGTTGGTTTTGATCAGATCCGCGCTAGAGCATCCTAGACGACGTAGCATGGAGTATGGCATTATATTGACTGCCGCTCCCGTGTCAACCAACATCTTGTTGACGGGCTGCCCGTTGATATATTCTCTTAAGTACAGGGCCTTCAGATGTCTGTAGCTCTTTTCTCTTGGCTTTTCAAAGATAACTGGCCGTGGGCGCAGTCAAGCTGTGCTACAGGTGCCTCTTCTGTTCTTGGAGCACAAAACTCCGACGGAAGTATGAACACCATGTTTGTGCCAGCCGATGCCTTATCATCGGCTTTCTTTTGTTTGGGGCGCCATTCTTTCTTCTGTGGACGACCCTCCTTGTCCAAAGTTTGCTGAATTTTCGCGGCCAGATCGGGCCGCGCTTTCCTCAGCGTGTGCAGGTATAACCTCTCGGCTTCCTCTAAGCTACGTAGTCGCTGAACCCTACGCTTTTGAGAGTGACTGAGTCCATCAGGGCACCACCTTGGCCGGTGGTATCTGTCTTCTTCCTCTTCTTCTTCCTCTTCTTCTTCATCTTCTAATTCCTCGAGATCTTCCACCCGAGAGGACTCAGCCTGCTTGTTCCGAGATGGGAGAGGCCCTAGACGTTTGAACACTGACATGTCTCCTGTGTCCTTCTTCTTCTGTCTACATTCTGGGCAGTTGCCGATTGTAGGCAATCGGCTCATTCCTGAGTCCCAGCAATGCTTAAAGAAAGGACAATCCCAGTGTCTATCCATGTCCTCCTTCTCTCTTGACTTTTCCTTAGCGCGGCGTTCATATCCTTCGTCGTCTCTATCATACCGACGATATTTTGTGTTGTCTACACTAGACTGACGATCTCTCTCGTCGTCTACGTTGTATCGCCGGCGTTGGTCGTACTGATGCTCATATTTGTTAAGGAGATGCTCGGAGAGTGGTCGTTGGTACCGCACATTCCTTACTTGTTCTTCTGTGTCATACCGTCTGTCATCATATCGGGGTCGGTCGCTTGGGCCGGCCTCCTCCTTTTCCTTGCCACGAGAGCGACTGCTCTCTTCTTTGCCCCTACCAGGGTGGTATACAGGCCCTGCCATGTTAATACTGAACGAGAAATCTGGCTGGCGCCTCACGGCGTGATTGCACTCCACCATGTTGACGACAGGAAACGGTTGCGTGTCCACTTTCATGGCATACTGGCTGAAAATCAGACGGCCTTGTTCTATCGCCATTTGGATCTGCTGACGCAACACTTTGCAGTCGCTGGTGGTATGAGTGAACGAGTGATGCCACTTGCAGTATGGCCTTCCGTTCATCTCTTGCGCCATAGGGATTTTATGGCCTTCGGGTAACTTCAGCTGCTTCTCCTTAAGCAAAAGATCGAAAATCTGCTCAGCTTTGCTCACGTCGAAGTCAAACCCTTTTGCAGGACCTTGTGGTTTAACCCATTTGCAGGACACGGGGTTTGCCCCCCGAGCCCATTCAGCCACGGCTACCTCTTGGTCTCCTGTAGAGTCTTCATCCTCTTCTGTCTCAACCAGGCTTACCGGGCGTTTGAATTTGTCCTGGTACAATTCTGGGTGGTGCTGCTCATACAATGATAGTTTCTGAACCATATGCGCTAGTGAAGTGTATTCCTCTTGGAAAGCCATATCCTTGATCGGCGACGTGAGACCCAACACTGCCAGATCGACTGCTTCTTTCTCATTCAAACGAGCCGAATAACATCGGTTCCTGACGGCCCTGAAGTGCTGAATGTATTCCGATACCGTCTCTCCGCGCTTCTGTCGGACTTGCGCCAGATCGGCAATGCCAGCCTCGGAAGCCTCTGAGTGATATTGCATGTGGAACTGCTCTTCCATCTGCTTCCACGTCCGGATTGAATCTGGTGGCAGCGAGGTGTACCACCCAAAAGCCGATCCTGTGAGAGATTGCACAAAAAACCTTACGCGTAGCTGGTCTGATGCTGAAATCATGCCCAGCTGCGCCAAATATCGGCTCACATGCTCAATTGAACTAGAGCCTTCTGAGCCACTAAACTTTGAGAACTCAGGGAGCCGATACTTGGGCGGCAGTGGAATCAAATCATACTCGTTGGGGTACGGCTTGGAATAGCCGATTGCCCTCCTCTTTGGCACCATGCCGAACTGGTCTCTCAAGATTGCACTGATCTGGTCCACGGTGTTAGCTGCAGGAGCTGAGCTTTGATGATTCGTGGCGGTGGCATATTTAGCTAGCCACGCCCGCTTCTCGGGATCCGATCCAAAAACCCCTCCAGCTGTTCCAGAAATCCCTCCTGCTGCAATCTGGTTCGTGCGCGCCCAGTTATTGCAGTCTGGCACGTACGTGCACATGTATCCGTGCGGGATCTCCTTAGGTGGTTCATACAGGAACTGGTAATCACTAGGGTCGCCTCCGATCTTGTAGACGACGTATGCCGGTGAACCCGGCAGCTCTGGAGCTGCTAGCGCGAATGGTAGCTGCGGCCTGGTCTGGAACGGTATATCTCCTTGGTGAGTCCCTAGGGTAGGTCCTGACGGAGAGTACTGATGCTTCATGATTTCCTGGACCACGCGAAGCGCAACGCGCTCGAAAGCGTTCACCAGGCTCTCAGAATGACGGTGTAGCGAATGAGCCACCATGTAATTAATTTCCTGGCGCAGAGCTCTGGTGCGTTCTTCTGAAGCAGTAGACAGATCCACTTCATCGAGAGCGCCTTCAGCTGAGAACCCTTTCCACCTAATGCCATGTGTGCGGGTTCTCTCGAAAGAGCGGATGAGGTCGGCTTCGAAGAGAGCTTTAATCCCATTATACTTCTTCTTATGCTCCTCAGTCAGATCTTCGTACGTGACTGGGTCTTCCGCCATCTCTGGTGCAGATGTCGATGCAGTTGATGTAGAAGAGTGTCCCACCGGGCGTGCCAGAATGTGTTGCCTGCCAAAACCCACCGGCGAGCAGCGACGGGCAACACGGAGAGCCGGGAGGCTCCCAGGACTGCTGGTGGGTCCTGGTCCCTCGGGCGACGGCCCGCAATGCTCCGGCACACGTCCAAGCTGGTGCAAGGGCGTGCCACCTGACCTATACCTGGTCAGGAAGGTGATGGATTGCTTCGACTAGTTTCCTGCATGGCATACACGTAAACATTAAATACGAGCCTCGATCGACTCTCAGGTTATCCTGTGAATCGGCTCAAGGAGCCGATCCACCCATGATTCGTATTGGATCTACGATAACATGGTGGTCCTGCTTGATCAATATTAAGTTAAAGCGATCTACGACGATCTAGGGTTTTCACCGCATAACCGGAACATCCTACACGTAGTTGAGCCTGGCAGATACGAAAGATAATAGAAAACCAGCCCTAGACAAGGCCTAAAAACCAACGTAACGTTGATTCCCGGAACGTCCCATCTAGGATCAGCAAACTACACCTGACGCACTACTGGATCATTCAACCCGTTTGCAAGGCCTAACTATGCAGATATCAAACTAATCCTTGGGAAACAAGGAACGAACATAACAGATCAAATCTACTAAATAAAGACTAGGCAAGGTGCTGCCCTTACACCTATAATAGGTGCAAAGGTAGCTAGATATCCAGGGGTAGCATAACTAAGCGAATACATCAAGATAATATCGATGCTAACCCTAACATATCTATGATAACGGCGTTGCTCGCCATCAACAAGGCTTCAGTATGAGCAACGCATGAACAACGAATAAACTTGATACTGCCTAGATCGCAAGTACCCGGAAGAAACCCTCGAAACAAGGGGTGGCGATGCGCCTAGATTGGTTTGTTGCGAACGTGATCGTCCTCGTTTCTCAATAACCCTAGATACATATTTATAGTCCGTAGACTTTCTAACTTGGGAATAATCCTAACCGTGTACGAGCTAAACTCTATCTCTTAACTCTAACCGACACGTAACCTACTATAATTTACAGATACGCGGGAAATCTAACCCAAACTCTTATACAAGGCCGATTCATGAATATTTTCCACGCATATTCTCTAAGCCCATCTCAATCACGGACCACCTCTGACTTGGTTAAAATCTGGTGATAACACAATCAAAATTTACATGTTCAGAGGTGACATAATCATTCTTAACACTTCTGGACATTGCACAAAGCTACTGAAAGTTAATGGAATCGAAAAATCCATCAAGCATATCAAAACACGCAATGCGAAATAAAAGGCAGAATCTATCAAAACAGAACAGTTCGTAAATACGAATTTTATTGAGGCACCAAACTTGCTCAAATGAAAATGCTCAAATTTAATTAAAGTTGCGTACATATCTGAGGATCACTCACGTAAATTGGCATAATTTTCTGAGTTACCTACAGAGAATTAGGCCCAGATTCGTGACAGCAAAGAAATCTGTTTCTGCGCAGTAATCCACATCTAGTATGAACCTTACTATCAAAGACTTTACTTGGCACAACAATGCACAAAACTAAGATAAGGAGAGGTTGCTACAGTAGTAACAACTTCCAAGACTCAAATATAAAATAAAGGTACTGTAGTAAAAACATGGGTTGTCTCCCATAAGCGCTTTTCTTTAACGCCTTTCAGCTAGGCGCAGAAAGTGTGTATCAAGTATTATCAAGAGATGATGCATTAACATTACCTTGGGCTTTACACTTACCCTTCTTGTTCTTTTTCTTACTCTTTGATTTAGGGAATACATGTCTACCCCCCGGTGTAGAGGTGAATTTTAGGGTGCCTTCTCCCACATCTATGACTGCTCCCAATAGTTTCAGCAGGGATCTTCCGAGTGTGATTTGTCCTGTTCCAACACATTCAATAACAAGATAATCAATGGATATTGTTCTTCCAAGAATGGTTGTATGCACACCTGCGGCTCTTCCCTTAGGAATTATAACAGAGTTATTCCTTCTCCCCCTTCAACGAATCCCCAAAGTGCCAAAGATTCATGAATACTCTTAGGCATAAGGCAAAATTCAGACATAATATCACAATTGGCATGAAGAGTTTGATCACCGATAACAATTTTAATAGTAGGATCCCATAATGAAGGTTCAGAGTTCACTAAAACTTGATCAAGACGGTTACGAACATAGCGATAATTGTCGTTCAAGCGAGATGCACTTGTCTCAAGAGTGTTTAATCTATTATAAATGCTAATAAGGGCTGAATCAAAGTTATTAGCTGAATCATGTGATGCAACCAACTTCTTTATGGCATTAAAAGCTTGATCCCCAATGCAATGAAGGAAATCTCCTCCCACTAAAGCATCCAAGGCATATCTATAGCGAATCATAAGACCAAAATAAAAGTTACTAAGAAGCAAACTTAGAGTCATTTGAGGTTCAGCTTTACGATAAGAAGTAAAAATTCTGGACCAAGCATCTTTAAAACTCTCCTCATCCCCTTGTTTAAAAGTGAAGACTAATTCCTCAGGTGAAGAAGTAACAGGTGCAGAGCTAGACATGGTAACAAAAGTAAAATGCAAGTAACTAATTTTTTTGTGTTTTTGATATAGAGTATGCAAATAAGACAGTAAATAAAGTAAAACTAGCAACTAATTTTTTTGTGTTTTGATATAATGCAGCAAACAAGAAAGTAAATAAAATAAAGCAAGACAAAAACAAAGTAAAGAGATTGGATTGTGGAGACTCCCCTTGCAGCGTGTCTTGATCTCCCCGGCAACGGCGCCAGAAAAAGAGCTTGATACGCGTACAACACGCGTCCGTTGGGAACCCCAAGAGGAAGGTGTGATGCGTACAGCGGCAAGTTTTCCCTCAGTAAGAAACCAAGGTTTATCGAACCAGTAGGAGCCAAGAAGCACGTTGAAGGTTGATGGCGGCGAGATGTAGTGCGGCGCAACACCAGGGATTCCGGCGCCAACGTGGAACCTGCACAACACAACCAAAGTACATTGCCCCAACGAAACAGTGAGGTTGTCAATCTCACCGGCTTGCTGTAACAAAGGATTAGATGTATAGTGTGGATGATGATTGTTTACAGAAAATAGTAGAACAAGTATTGCAGTAGATTGTATTCGATGTAAAAGAATGGACCGGGGTCCACAATTCACTAGAGGTGTCTCTCCCATAAGATAAATAGCATGTTGGGTGAACAAATTACAGTTGGGCAATTGACAAATAGAGAGGGCATGACAATGCACATACATGATATGATGAGTATAGTGAGATTTAATTGGGCATTACGACAAAGTACATAGACCGCTATCCAGCATGCATCTATGCCTAAAAAGTCCACCTTCAGGTTATCATCCGAACCCCTTCCAGTATTAAGTTGCAAACAACAGACAATTGCATTAAGTATGGTGCGTAATGTAATCAACAACTACATCCTCGAACATAGCATCGATGTTTTATCCCTAGTGGCAACATCACATCCACAACCTTAGAACTTTCGTCACACGTCCTGCATTTAATGGAGGCATGAACCCACTATCGAGCATAAATACTCCCTCTTGGAGTTAAGAGTAAAAAATTGGCCAGAGCCTCTACTAATAACGGAGAGCATGCAAGATCATAAACAACACATAGATATAAATTGATAATCAACATAACATAGTATTCTCTATCCATCGGATCCCAACAAACACAACATATAGCATTACAGATAGATGATCTTGATCATGTTAGGCAGCTCACAAGATCTGACAATGAAGCACATAAGGAGAAGACGACCATCTAGCTACTGCTATGGACCCATAGTCCAGGGGTGAACTACTCACTCATCACTCCGGAGGCGACCATGGCGGTGAAGAGTCCTCCGGGAGATGATTCCCCTCTCCGGCAGGGTGCCGGAGGCGATCTCCTGAATCCCCCGAGATGGGATTGGCGGCAACGTCTCTGGAAGGTTTTCCGTATCGTGGCTCTCGGTACTGGGGGTTTCGCGATGAAGACTATATGTAGGCGGAAGGGCAGGTCAGGAGGCGTCACGGGGGCCCCACACGCTAGGGCCGCGCGGCCCCCCCTGGGCCGCGCCGCCCTAGTGTGGCGGTGCCCCATGGCCCCACTTCGTCTCCTCTTCGGTCTTCTGGAAGCTTCGTGGCAAAATAGGCCCCTGGGCGTTGATTTCGTCCAATTCCGAGAATATTTCCTTACTAGGATTTCTGAAACCAAAAATAGCAGAAAACATCAACTAGCTCTTCGGCATCTTGTTAATAGGTTAGTGCCGGAAAATGCATAAATATGACATAAAGTATGCATAAAACATGTAGATATCATCAATAATGTGGCATGGAACATAAGAAATTATCGATACGTCGGAGACGTATCACAAATTACTTAATATCTTTATCTTCATTAGGCATAATTTTCAATTTTAAAAGATCAACATCAGCAGCAAGACTATCAACCTTAGAAGCAAGAACATCAATTTTACCAAGCTTTTCTTCAACAGATTTATTAAAAGCAGTTTGTGTACTAATAAATTCTTTAAGCATGGCTTCAAGACCAGAGGGTACACTCCTACTATTGTTTTAAGAATTACCATAAGAATTAACATAACCATTACCATTATTAGAAGGATATGGCCTATAGTTGTTACCAGAATTATTCCTATAAGCATTATTGTTGAAATTATTATTTTTAATGAAGTTCACATCAACATGCTCTTCTTGAGAAACCAATGAAGCTAAAGGAACATTATTAGGATCAACATTAGATCTACCATTAACAAGCATAGACATAATAACATCAATCTTATCACTCAAGGAGGAGGTTTCTTCAACAGAATTTACCTTCTTACCTTGTGGAGTCCTTTCAGTGTGCCATTCAGAGTAATTGATCATCATATTATCAAGAAGCTTTGTTGCGGCGCCCAAGGTGATGGACATAAAAGTACCTCCAGCAGCTGAATCCAATAGGTTCCTTGAAGAAAAATTCAATCCTGCATAAAAGGTTTGGATGATCATCCAAGTAGTCAGTCCATGGGTAGGGCAATTCTTTACCAAAGATTTCATTCTTTCCCATGCTTGGGAAACATGTTCATTATCCAATTGCTTAAAATTCATTATGCTACTTCTCAAAGATATAATTTTGGCAGGAGGATAATATCTACCAATGAAAGCATCCTTACATTTAGTCCATGAATCAATACTATTTTTAGGCAAAGATAGCAACAAATCTTTAGCTCTTCCTCTTAAGGAGAAAGGAAACAATTTCAGTTTTATAATGTCCCCATCTACATCCTTATACTTTTTCATTTCACAAAGTTCAACAAAATTATTAAGATGGGTAGCAGCATCATCAGAACTAACACCAGAAAATTGCTCTCTCATAACAAGATTTAGTAAAGCAGGTTTAATTTCATAAAATTCTGCTGTAGCAGCAGGTGGAGCAATAGGTGTGCATAGGAAATCATTGTTATTTGTGTTTGTGAAGTCACACAACTTAGTGTTCTCAGGAGTACCCATTTTAGCAATAATAAAAATAAGTAAAGTAAATGCAAGTAACTATTTTTTTGTGTTTTTGAATAAAGAAAGCAAACAAAACAGAAAATAAAATAAAGTAAAGCAAGACAATAAACAAAGTAAAGAGATTGGATGTGAGAGACTCCCCTTGCAGCGTGTCTTGATCTCCCCGGTAACGGCGCCAGAAATTTAGCTTGATGACGCGTGAAGAACACGTTCGTTGGGAACCCCAAGTGGAAGGTGTGATGCGTACAGCAGCAAGTTTCCCTCAGTAAGAAACCAAGGTTATCGAACCAGTAGGAGATGAAGGCCACGTGAAGGTTGTTGGTGAAGGAGTGTAGTGCGGCGCAACACCAGGGATTCCGGCGCCAACGTGGAACCTGCACAACACAATCAAAATACTTTGCCCCAACTTAACAGTGAGGTTGTCAATCTCACCGGCTTGCTGTAAACAAAGGATTAAACGTATGGTGTGGAGAATGATGTTTGTTTGCAAAGAACAACAGAGAACAATGATTGCAGTAGATTGTATTCAGATGTAAAAGAATGGACCGGGGTCCATAGTTCACTAGTGGTGTCTCTCCAATAAGAAATAGCATGTTGGGTGAACAAATTACAGTTGGGCAATTGAAAAATAGAGAGGGCATAACAATGCACATACATATCATGATGACTAATATGAGATTTACTTAGGGCATTACGACAAAGAACATAGACCGCTATCTGATACGTCTCCGACGTATCGATAATTTCTTATGTTCCATTCCACATTATTGATGATATCTACATGTTTTATGCATACTTTATGTCATATTTATGCATTTTCCGGAACTAACCTATTGACGAGATGCCGAAGGGCCAGTTGCTGTTTTCTGTTGTTTTTGGTTTCAGAAATCCTAGTAAGGAAATATTCTCGGAATCGGACGAAATCAACGCCCAGCATCTTAGGATTGCATGAAGCTTCCAGAACACCCGAGAGCCGCCAGAGAGGGGCCACAGGGGGCCCACACATGGTGGCGGCGCGGCCCAGGGGGGGGGGGCGCTGCCCTAGTGTCTGGTGGGAGTAGTTCTCCATCGAGGCTAAGGGCTGTACCGGTAGCTATGTGGTTAATCTCTCTCTTATGTACTTCAATACAATGATCTCATGAGCTGCCTTACATGATTGAGATTCATATGAGTTTTGTATCACTATTCATCTATGTGCTACTCTAGTGATGTTATTAAAGTACTCTATTCCTCCTGCACGGTGTAATGGTGACAGTGTGTGCATCGTGTAGTACTTGGCGTAGGTTATGATTGTGATCTCTTGTAGATTATGAAGTTAACTATTGCTATGATAGTATTGATGTGATCTATTCCTCCTTTCGTAGCGTGAAGGTGACAGTGTGCATGCTATGTTAGTACTTGGTTTAGTTGTGTTGATCTGTCGTGCACTCTAAGGTTATTTAAATATGAATATCGAATATTGTGGAGCTTGTTAACTCCGGCATTGAGGGTTCGTGTAATCCTACACAATTAGTGGTGTTCATCATCCAACAAGAGAGTGTAGAGTATAGCATTTATCTATTCTGTTATGTGATCAATGTTGAGAGTGTCCGCTAGTGAAATTATAATCCCTAGGCCTTGTTTCTAAATACTGCTATCGCTGCTTGTTTACTGTTCTACTGCATCTCTACTGCCTGCAATATTACCACCATCAACCACACGCCAGTTGTAGCAACAAGCTATTTTCTGGTGCCGTTACTACTGCTCATATTTATTCATACCACCTGTATTTCACTATCTCTTCGCCGAACTAGTGCACCTATTAGGTGTCTTGGGGACACAAGAGACTTCTTGCTTTGTGGTTGTAGGGTTGCATGAGAGGGATATCTTTGACCTCTTCCTCCCTGAGTTCGATAAACCTTGGGTGATCCACTTAAGGGAAACTTGCTGCTATTCTACAAACCTCTGCTCTTGGAGGCCCAACACTGTCTACAAGAATAGAAGCACCCGTAGACATCAAGCATTTTTCTGGCGCCGTTGCCGGGGAGGAAAGGTAAAAGGTACTCACACTCCAGATCTCGGCTACTAAGCTATTTTCCGGCGCCGTTGTAAGTACTCGAAGCTATTTCCTTTAGATCTTGCAATTGCATCTTTTTGTTTCTTGTTTACACTAGTGTAACATCCCAAGTTTCAACAATATAAATCAAGAAAGATAATTTCCCCAAACTCAAAATTTGCAATTAACAAAAACTTTTTCTATGCATATAGTGCCACATATAGGTTCATGCATTTGAGTGAATTTATTTTGTGCAATTGCCATGATGAGTGTTAGTATGAGTAACAATTGCTATTGGAACCCTAACCAAGAATCATCAAACCCTAATTTGAGAGGAATTGAAGAAAATGGGAAAAACCCATTTTTCACTTACATACACAATATGCCAAATTGCAAATCCTCAACCTAGGCCATAATTGCTTGCTCCCTTGCTTGTAGAATACTTCAATATGATAAACTAACACAATTGCATCATTGGATCAAGAATCAAACACAAGGAAATCAAAATTCTTACATACATATGATAATGGTCACTTGTCACCAAAATAATTTCTTCACTACTTTACCCCTCTGGTTTTCTCTTTTCTTGAACTAAATTTGGTCAACCAAAGCCATGTCATCCAAGACCATGTCAAGGTGAGTAACTTTGATGTTGACCACCATGGCTAGAGTTGACTAGGTTGACCAGTATAAAGGTGGCAAGTAGGGATGCTGAAATAAAGTGAAGATCATGTTACATTTGCCATTTTGCAAAACAACTCCAAATTGAACCCCACCACCACCATTCTAACCCATAATTAATATGTTTAAGATCCACCAATAAGAATTTCAAATTTCAAAAGTTTTGTTCATGCGGCCATTGTGTCGAACACATGGCAGGCAGCATCTGGGAATGGTGTTACATGCTATTATCCAGCAGGTTTTGACCTAAACCACCTTTGGTTTGTGATGATCACACTCTCCTACCTCCCCTGCACCTCTACTCATCCTTGCCCCATCGATTAAAGCATGGCAACAAGCTTAAACAATGCAAAACCTTGCAATGCCGGCCACCTTTGGCCACCACTCCTCACTTTCTCTCTGGCCACCATCTCGCCCCATCTCCTTGTCCTGGAGCTTCTCTGTCACTCAAGGAACCGAACGGTACACGGCCCATGCTCGCCCAGCCACGGCATTGGCCAGCCCAAGCACGCCCAGCACCATGCCAGGACGTGCCAGGCACGCGGTGAGCGCGCTCTGGAGCGCGCCAGAGCATCTCGCGCCAGCACGCTGTCGTCCTCCCCCTGCATCCCTACCTCTGTAACGAGCATCGCCTCTGCGCCCTCTAGCCACTAGACGTGATCGATCGACTGCGGCCGTCTCATCACCGTCGTCCTCGCCGGCGAAGTACCGCGGGTACTGCCGCACTCATCGCACGCGCCCGAGCCATCCTCTCACCCTTTCTCTGCGCCAGCTAGTCCTCGAGCATCGCCAGGACGACGCCTACAAGATGCTGTCCTCGCCTTGCCCTTTCGATCGACGGAGAGGCCACGCCGTCGACGCGCCCTTGCAGCACCTCACGGCCACCACCGCCCGCTATAAATAGAGGAGCTCAGCCCTCAAGTTCTTCACACCATCTGCTCCCCTCTCTTCACTGATCACTCTCCCCACCTCAATTTGACACCACCTCGCCGGAGTAGCAGCAATCGAGAGCTCGAAGCCGCCGGAGCCCGCGGAAGCCCTGCTTCGATTGGAGCCTCCCCGAGCGCCGCCGCTGCACCAAGCTCTTCCCCATCTACTTCCACTTCTCCGCGCACACTGCCAGACTCCTACAACGGCCTGGTAGGCTCTCCCACCCCCTAGGCTCGCCGCCAGTGAGCCGTCGCTCGTCG
Organism: Lolium perenne; assembly: GCF_019359855.2. Taxonomy (NCBI): domain Eukaryota; kingdom Viridiplantae; phylum Streptophyta; class Magnoliopsida; order Poales; family Poaceae; genus Lolium; species Lolium perenne. The sequence continues at coordinate 246,492,019 of NC_067247.2, read as the reverse complement.
GAGACGACGATGCTCCAGCACCGTCGGATCGTGTTCTAATCCTACGGCCTAACGCGCGCGTACCGCTTCGGCGTTTAAAGAGCCACTGACAGGTGGCCCCCACCTCGTCAGGGCAGCCCACCCGCACCAGTTGCTAGTTGGGCTGTGAAGTGAAATTTAAATCTGTTTCGGCCCGTTTAGCTTTCCCGCCTAGCCCATCAATTCAAATTCGGATTTAATCTTTATTCAAATTGTTCTGCAGATGACTTAGTAAAATTTGAATATTTTGAAATCTGCCAAACCAAATTTAGCAAACTTTATACCGTTGGAAAGCCCATGAATTTATCTATCCAATGCCACTGGCCCCACCTCCAAATTCATAGTAGATTTAATTTGATAAAAAAGACAAGACAGGGACTTTTGAACATTCAAACTTTATTTAAAATTTAACCAGAATAGATTTTTAATTGATTCCAATTCTAATAAATCACAATTGATGTCCTATATTTGATTATGCAATAATATAGACATGTTATTTGTATGATCATGGACTAGATCAAATAAAATGGCTATGTAGTCAATTCTAGAGCAATTGAAATTGGAATTCAAACTCAACACTAATATGAGAGCTACCTCTCATTTAAATTTTGATCCTAAGTACTATAACCAGGGGGAAGGACTTAGGCTAATGAACCCTTGAGAATTATTACTTAGAGATTTTAATTCATTTAAATGTTAAGTATTAAAACTATGTGAAGTGTAGCACTTCAATTAAATTATACTCACATATAATAGATATGAAATGTTGACTTTGGGTCAACCTATATTTCATACCTTATTATTATATGAAGAGATTAAATCTTAATAAGAGGTAATGAGAAGAAATGAATTCCTCTAAGGATCTACATACCAAATTTAAGAAATAGGAATAATGAGAGGAAGTTATTTCCTTTCAAATAAAGACTAATCCAATAATCCACCATGCCATGTTTGATTGATGATAGGACTAGTGTGTGAACTCTTTTGAGTATTTCTAGTTTAGTATGTGAGCTTGGTTTAGTATTTATACCTCGTATTCGTATATAGACGCTAGTAACGAGGAATACCAAGAGGAGGAGGCCTACTCTCAGGAAGAAGAAGAGAACTTCGATAACTACCCAGCTCAAGGCAAGCTAACCCTTGCTAAACACAAGTGCTTAGCTCTACAAGAGCAAAGGCACCATCACACTTTACTTTTATGTATTACCTATCCCATGTTTTACTTACATTTACTTTTGCTTATTTATTTCAAAGTACTTTTGATTTATGATTCACTTGGTCTAGAGTAGAACAATACTTGAATTTAGATTAGCACAACTCAAAGCTAGATAGCACCCCTCATATAGTTGCTAGTGCTAATCAATTAAAATTGACTACTCTAGATGGGAACATGGTGAAGTGAAATGACTTTGAAAGAAAGTAAAGTGGAAGTGGATATGAACAAGAGAAGATGGTGATTTTTGATAAAATTGATGATTGGGTTTGAATGCGATACCCTTCCAATTATACAAGTACCCCCACAATACCTGATTATGGGTAGGGCTTAACTAGAAACTTGTGTATTTTAGTATGGGTTCCCTCTAAACAAACATCATAGGGGTTACGCCGAGGCTGCCTCCGTTAAGTGTGGAATGATGTTAAAATGAGGTGAATGTACGGCCCAAGCCACCGTGCGATTCCCGGGTTAACTGCGGTTCTCACCGGGAGGCCAAGCTCATGGGGAGAGGTGCTCATACTAGCATATATAAGTGAAAGGTTATGGTTGATGATCCGCGTACTGTGTTACGATGATTCGGGGTTATCCTCGATGGATGTAATCAAAAGTTGTGGCACAAGAGTACAACCTCTGCAGAGTGTTAAACCTATTCGAATAGCCGTGTCCACGGTTACGGACGATTGGAAAGGCCATACTATCTCCGTTATCATTAAAATGTTTTGATCCTAAAAATGAATGGTGAATTGAAAGGTGATATTATGGTGAACCATAATGAGTTGTGGGAATGACACTAATGTTCCCACTTGAGTTAGTCTAGCACATGATAAGGCTTTACTAAATGTTTATCAAACTAAAACTTGGCTTTATGCAAATAAACCTAGAGCTTAGCACCCCCTTATTACACTTAATAAGTAATTACTCTAGAGTTAGTTTGCGAGCACTTTAAAGTACTCATGGCTTTGCCCTGGCTATTCAAATGCCAGACTATGAAGGAGAGCACCAGTATCAGGATAACGGACAGCAGGACGTCTACGATAATTAGGATCGTCTTCTAACGTCAAGCGTTGCCTGTGGAATAGATAGTCCACTACTACTTCGCTTCCGCTACTATTTGTGATGTTGAACAATGTATTCGTGTAATATTGGATCATGTGATCTATGGTTGTAAGACATTATGTGTTGTAATAAATGATGACTCTATGCTACTTACTATTATGTCTCGCAAAAACATTATTCCTGGGATTGCGATGTACGGCATAATAGGCATCTGGACTTAAAAATCCGGGTGTTGACAAGTTGGTATCAGAGCCATTGTTTGACCTTAGGAGACCCTAGTTAGAATGGACGCTCAAAAACTTAGTTTCAAAATTCCATGAATTGACTAGTTATGAAAAACTCTATTCCCTCTCTTACCTTGAAGAGTCTTTGGCAAACTTTAAATTCATGCTCTTTCTTATGAGTGAATTAAAATTTGGAACACTTGCACATCTCTAACTTAATCATCTACTCTCTCTACAGATGGATCACGTCGTTGATGCGCAGCCCTTTCTCCAGACTGAGTTCTATCAGTTGGGGAATGGTGGAGAGATCATCTTTGAGAGGGATCTCTTCTCCCTCTCAGAGTTCCTCGGGCGCCCACCACCGGAAGTCTTTGGTGGAATGCTCAATGACCAGCCCGGTGGTCAACTTCAGTGGGTGATCATGGTGGACCTTTGTGGAAGGTTCACGCTCCCAATGAGCGCCAGGATCCAGTTCTCCTTCCGGGAGAACAACTGGGCGGATGGTCTCGCAAGGGGACTTCAGGAAGGGCTCGCACGTCTGTGCAGGCAAAACTTCATGGACTTCGAGGATAGCCGCTTTGTGCACTATGCAAGGCACAACTCCCTCGGAGTGCCAATGAACCTGCCGTCGCACCCGCAACTTCGCCACCATGTGGATCATCTCGACTTCATGTTGAGTGAGACCCGCATCGACCTCGACAACTCCCGCGAATACGCCAACCACACTCACATCCAGTTGGCGCAGCAAGCCGACACCATCAGGGTTATCGCCGGAGAACGCAGGGCACTCCGCCGTGCCAACCAGAAGAAGGATCACGCCATCAACCGCCTCAAGGCCAGGATCGCCACTCTGAAGGCGACCATCGCCGCCCAAGCTGAGCAGATCCAGGAGTTGGAAGGCGAAGGTGAAGGGGAGAACATCCAGGGGGACGGCTACTCCTACGTCAGCAACGACGATGACTACGAGGAGGAGGAAGACGACGACCTGGAGTTCCACCCTTACGAGGATGGCCACGAGCACCTCGATGCCGGGGTAGACAATGTCTACCCTATCAACGTCGATGGCGAGTAGTCCCATCTGAGCACTTGCGTCCCGTGTTATGTATCGGTCCTTTGTACCCGCCCCATGTATCGTAGTTTGTTGAAAGGGTTCTTAAAACCCTCCTGAACATTTGGCTTGTAATATTTGCTACCTCCATGACTATGTTTGTGTGTGTGTAATATTATTATTATTATGAATCAAGTTTTAAGTTGTGTGAAATTTTATCCCAAAATGAGCCATAGAAATTTCCCTCTCATCTCATGATCCCTATCACTGTTCAGATGGCACCCCCAACTCGCAGCGAAACCGCAATGCTGCAAATGCTGCAACAGATGATGGCAGAAAGAGAAGCTGAGAGAGTTGACCATCAAGCCAACCTAGCTGCACTTCAACAGATTGCTCAGGGCAATCAAGGCCACGGAAACCACGACCACCCAGGGTCAAAGCTGAAAAACTTCCAAAACACCAACCCACCGGTGTTCAGCAAGACAGAGGAACCCCTCGATGCTGATGATTGGCTCCAAACTATGGAGAACAATCTCGAGGTTGCCGGAGTGGAGGACAACGAGAAGGTGTTGTTCGCCACCCACTATCTGGCTGGACCTGCACGTGCCTGGTGGACAAGTACCCGCGCCTTACATGCGGGGCAAATGATGACTTGGGAGGACTTCAAACTCAAGTTTAGCAAGTATCATGTGCCCCCGGGCTTGATTAAGAAGATGAGGGATGAGTTCAGGGAACTGAAGCAAGGCAGAATGACCGTGGTGGAATACCGCGACAAGTTCCTCACCTTGTCAAGATATGCCCCGGATGAGACGGACACCGTCGAGAAAAGGAAGGAGAGCTTTCTGAATGGACTGCATGATGAGATGCAGACTGTGCTGATCAATATCCCCTTTGCTGACTTAGAAGCCCTCGTTGACTCCGCCATTCAGATGGAGGGGAAGATACACCAAGCAAATGAGAACCGCAAGCGCCGTATGATGAACCAGAGTGGGCCCAGCAATAACCACAAGTATCGCCCCAGCTCAAGTGGAGGGTTCGCCCCAAGAAACAACAAGCCCCCGATGCAGAATCCACGTCCGAGTTATCAGAACCGGAGTGGAGGAAACCCCAGGTCAGGACAACTACAACAACAACAACAACTTCAACCGCGCTCCACCCTGCGCCCCCAACAACAACTCCAACACCGCTCCAAGGACTGGGAGCAATGCTGTTCCCATCACCCCCAAGGACAAGTCCACCTACAACTGCTACGAGTGCGGAGTGGCTGGGCACTTCTCCTATGAGTGCCCCAAGAAGCTCGCCAAGACTGCCGCCAACACCTCGGGCCCTGCACAGCAGCAGCGTCGTGTCACCACCAACAAGAAGTTCGCCCCCAACAACCCGAACAACCGCAACGACCGCCTCTACCACATGAATGCAGAAGAAGCTCAGGAAGCCCCAGATGTTGTGCTGGGTATGTTCTCTGTTAACTCAATACCCGCAAGAGTCTTTGTTTGATTAGAGCATCGCATTCATTCATTACCGAAGATTTTGCATGCACTAGTAAGATTCAACCCATCAGTTTGAAGCATGTCATGATAGTTCAAATACCTGGATCAACCACTAAAGCTAGAAAAATTTGCAAAGATGTGCCAATCAGAATACATGAAATAGAATTCTATGCAAATTTGATTGTTCTGGGAGCCAAAGGTTTGGAAGTAGTCCTGGGAATGGACTGGATGGCGAAACATCATGGACTGATTGATTGTGCCAAGAAGGCCATCACCATGACTAGTAGCACCGGAATAATAGTCGAACACATATCTGAAAAGATGCCCCGAAAGTTCACTTGTAACCAAGGCCTAGCCAAACCCACCTTGGATCAGATCAGGGTCGTTTGTCGATATCCTGATGTGTTCCCGGATGATCTACCCGGTATGCCCCCAGATCGGGATATCGAGTTTATCATCGAGCTAATCCCCGGAATCGGACCTATAGCCCAGAGAGCCTATAGCATGAACCCGGCAGAGTTAGTGGAACTGAAGAAGCAACTGGATGATATGCTATTCAAAGGTCTGATTCAACCAAGTGCGTCACCCTGGAGATCGCCAGTTTTGTTTGTGGATAAGAAGGATGGTGCCACTCGTTTGGTTACGGACTACCGTAAGCTTAACGATGTCACCATTAAGAACAAGTATCCGTTGCCCAAGATAGAAGATCTGTTTGACCAGCTGACCGGAGCCCAAGTATTCTCGAAGATTGATCTGCGGACAGGATACCATCAGCTGAAGATTCGTGCCACAGATATTCCAAAAACTACCTTTACCACCAGATATGGATTGTACGAGTACAATGTCATGTCATTTGGATTGACCAATGCCCCCGCATACTTCATGAATCTCATGAATAAGATCTTTATGAACTTCCTGGACAAGTTTGTCATTGTCTTCATCGACGACATCCTCATATACTCCAAGTCCGAAGAAGAACATGAGCAACATTTGGAAGTGGTCCTAGATACCCTTCGGGAACATCAGCTGTATGCCAAGTTCAGCAAGTGTGAGTTCTGGTTGAAAGAAGTAGGATTCTTGGGTCATATCTTGTCAGCCGGAGGAATTGCCGTTGACCCCGCAAAAATCAAGACTGTTGAAGAATGGAAAGCCCCAACCACTCAGACAGAAGTCCGTGCATTTCTTGGATTGGCGGGATACTACCGCCGATTCGTTGAAGGATTCTCGAGCATAGCAAGACCAATGACTCAATTGTTGAAGAAGGACCGGAAGTTCGAATGGACCGACAAGTGTGAAGAGAGCTTTCAACAGCTCAAGCTAAGATTGACAACAGCCCCAATACTGGTTATGCCGGACATTACCAAGCCCTTTGATGTGTACTGTGACGCCTCCAAGATTGGTCTTGGATGTGTGCTGATGCAAGAAGGCAAAGTAATATCTTACCTATCAAGACAGCTGAAGCAGCATGAACAGAACTATCCAACCCATGACTTAGAACTAGCAGCGGTGGTGTTAGCACTGAAAGTATGGCGTCATTACCTCATGGGTAATCGATGCGAGGTTTACTCGGATCACAAGAGCCTGAAGTATATCTTCACGCAGAAGGAGCTGAATATGAGGCAGCGCAGATGGATAGAGTTAATCAAAGATTACGACATGGAAATCTACTATCACCCCGGCAAGGCCAATGTGGTAGCAGATGCTCTGAGTAGACTGCCGTGTCAGTTGAACTCCATGATAGCAATTGAACAACCCAGCCTGTTTGAAGAGTTTGAACAGTTTAGGCTTGAACTGGTTAGCGAAGGATACCTCGCCAGCATTGAACTCCAACCCACCCTTATTAGCCAGATCAAGGAAGCTCAGAAAGGAAATGCTAGCATTGACGGAATCAAGAGCCAAATAGCCGCCGGAAAGGCACCGGGATTCACCGTAGATGAAGAAGGAGTGCTATGGTATAACAAGCGCCTTTGCGTGCCATCAGACTCAGAGTTGAAGCAAGTTATTCTGAAAGAAGCTCACGACACCCTGTACTCCATTCACCCCGGAGGAACCAAGATGTACCAGGATTTGAAGGAACAATTCTGGTGGCATGGAATGAAGAGAGAAATTGGAAGCTACATCGCCAAGTGTGACATCTGTCAAAGAGTCAAAGCAGAACATCAACGCCCGCAGAGCTGTTGCAACCTCTGATTCCCGAATGGAAGTGGGATTCCGTAGGAATGGACTTCATCACCGGACTGCCCAAATCTAGTAAAGTGAATGATTCCATATTGGTAGTGGTAGACAGACTGACCAAAGTCGCCCACTTCATCCCCGTCAAGACCACCTATCAAGGACCGAGACTCGCAGAGCTATATATCTCAAGAATAGTCAGCCTGCACGGAACCCCGAAGTCGATAGTATCCGACAGAGGATCCCAATTCACCTCCAGATTCTGGCAGAAAGTACATGAAGGACTCGGAACCCGTCTAAATTTCAGCACCGCCTATCACCCGCAGACAGATGGACAGACTGAAAGAGTCAACCAGATACTAGAGGATATGTTGAGAGCATGTGTGCTAGAGTATGGATCTAAGTGGGAAGACTGCTTGCCGTACGCAGAATTCTCGTACAACAACAGCTACCAAGCCAGCTTGCAGATGGCCCCCTTGAAGCTCTTGTACGGAAGGAAGTGCCGTACCCCTCTGAATTGGTCGGAAGTAGGAGAGAGTCAAGTCTTTGGACCAGATATTCTCCGAGAAGCCGAAGAGAAGGTTCACAAGATCCGCGAGTATCTCAAGACCGCCCAATCAAGACAGAAGAGCTACGCCGACAAGAGACGCCGAGAGATGACCTTCGAGATCGGAGATTTCGTATATCTCAAAGTGTCCCCTCTTAAAGGAATGCAGAGATTCTAGCTTAGAGGAAAGCTCGCACCCCGATATGTCGGACCTTTCAAGGTCCTGAGCCGTCGAGGAGAAGTATCCTATGAACTGGAGTTACCGGAAGAAATGTCAGCGGTGCACAATGTGTTTCACATCTCGCTACTCCGGAAGTGCTTAGAAGTACCTGAGAAGACCGAGGTTTTCAAGAACATCGACCATCGAGCTGTGGATATCAACTCAGATCTGACATACCGCGAAGTACCTATTCGCATTCTGGAAGAAGCTTTCAGAACCACCCGTACCCGAAGTATCAAGTTTCTGAAGATCCAATGGAGTAACCACACCGAAGAAGAAGCCACTTGGGAGAGAGAAGACTTGATGAGGACTGAGTACCCAGATCTCTTTAGTACCTAGTTTTCTCAGATCTCGGGATGAGATCTTTTGTAAGGGGGAAGGGTTTGTAACATCCCAAGTTTCAACAATATAAATCAAGAAAGATAATTTCCCCAAACTCAAAATTTGCAATTAACAAAAACTTTTTCTATGCATATAGTGCCACATATAGGTTCATGCATTTGAGTGAATTTATTTTGTGCAATTGCCATGATGAGTGTTAGTATGAGTAACAATTGCTATTGGAACCCTAACCAAGAATCATCAAACCCTAATTTGAGGGGAATTGAAGAAAATGGGAAAAACCCATTTTTCACTTACATACACAATATGCCAAATTGCAAATCCTCAACCTAGGCCATAATTGCTTGCTCCCTTGCTTGTAGAATACTTCAATATGATAAACTAACACAATTGCATCATTGGATCAAGAATCAAACACAAGGAAATCAAAATTCTTACATACATATGATAATGGTCACTTGTCACCAAAATAATTTCTTCACTACTTTACCCCTCTGGTTTTCTCTTTTCTTGAACTAAATTTGGTCAACCAAAGCCATGTCATCCAAGACCATGTCAAGGTGAGTAACTTTGATGTTGACCACCATGGCTAGAGTTGACTAGGTTGACCAGTATAAAGGTGGCAAGTAGGGATGCTGAAATAAAGTGAAGATCATGTCACATTTGCCATTTTGCAAAACAACTCCAAATTGAACCCCACCACCACCATTCTAACCCATAATTAATATGTTTAAGATCCACCAAAAAGAATTTCAAATTTCAAAAGTTTTGTTCATGCGGCCATTGTGTCGAACACATGGCAGGCAGCATCTGGGAATGGTGTTACATGCTATTATCCAGCAGGTTTTGACCTAAACCACCTTTGGTTTGTGATGATCACACTCTCCTACCTCCCCTGCACCTCTACTCGTCCTTGCCCCGTCGATTAAAGCATGTCAACAAGCTTAAACAATGCAAAACCTTGCAATGCCGGCCACCTTTGGCCACCACTCCTCACTTTCTCTCTGGCCACCATCTCGCCCCATCTCCTTGTCCTGGAGCTTCTCTGTCACTCAAGGAACCGAACGGTACACGGCCCATGCTCGCCTAGCCATGGCATTGGCCAGCCCAAGCACGCCCAGCACCATGCCAGGACGTGCCAGGCACGCGGTGAGCGCGCTCTGGAGCGCGCCAGAGCATCTCGCGCCAGCACGCTGTCGTCCTCCCCCTGCATCCCTACCTCTGTAACGAGCATCGCCTCTGCGCCCTCTAGCCACTAGACGTGATCGATCGACTGCGGCCGCCTCGTCACCGTCGTCCTCGCCGGCGAAGTACCGCGGGTACTGCCGCACTCATCGCACGCGCCCGAGCCATCCTCTCACCCTTTCTCTGCGCTAGCTAGTCCTCGAGCATCGCCAGGACGACGCCTACAAGATGCTGTCCTCGCCTTGCCCTTTCGATCGACGGAGAGGCCACGCCGTCGACGCGCCCTTGCAGCACCTCACGGCCACCACCGCCCGCTATAAATAGAGGAGCTCAGCCCTCAAGTTCTTCACACCATCTGCTCCCCTCTCTTCACTGATCACTCTCCCCACCTCAATTTGACACTACCTCACCGGAGTAGCAGCAATCGAGAGCTCGAAGCCGCCGGAGCCCGCGGAAGCCCTGCTTCGATTGGAGCCTCCCCGAGCGCCGCCGCTGCACCAAGCTCTTCCCCATCTACTTCCACTTCTCCGCGCACACTGCCAGACTCCTGCAACGGCCTGGTAGGCTCTCCCACCCCCTAGGCTCGCCGCCAGTGAGCCATCGCTCGTCGGAGACGACGATGCTCCAGCACCGTCGGATCGTGTTCTAATCCTACGGCCTAACGCGCGCGTACCGCTTCGGCGTTTAAAGAGCCACTGACAGGTGGCCCCCACCTCGTCAGGGCAGCCCACCCGCACCAGTTGCTAGTTGGGCTGCGAAGTGAAATTTAAATCTGTTTCGGCCCGTTTAGCTTTCCCGCCTAGCCCATCAATTCAAATTCGGATTTAATCTTTATTCAAATTGTTCTGCAGATGACTTAGTAAAATTTGAATATTTTGAAATCTGCCAAACCAAATTTAGCAAACTTTATACCGTTGGAAAGCCCATGAATTTATCTATCCAATGCCACTGGCCCCACCTCCAAATTCATAGTAGATTTAATTTGATAAAAAAGACAAGACAGGGACTTTTGAACATTCAAACTTTATTTAAAATTTAACCAGAATAGATTTTTAATTGATTCCAATTCTAATAAATCACAAATGATGTCCTGTATTTGATTATGCAATAATATAGACATGTTATTTGTATGATCATGGACTAGATCAAATAAAATGGCTATGTAGTCAATTCTAGAGCAATTGAAATTGGAATTCAAACTCAACACTAATATGAGAGCTACCTCTCATTTAAATTTTGATCCTAAGTACTATAACCAGGGGGAAGGACTTAGGCTAATGAACCCTTGAGAATTATTACTTAGAGATTTTAATTCATTTAAATGTTAAGTATTAAAACTATGTGAAGTGTAGCACTTCAATTAAATTATACTCACATATAATAGATATGAAATGTTGACTTTGGGTCAACCTATATTTCATACCTTATTATTATATGAAGAGATTAAATCTTAATAAGAGGTAATGAGAAGAAATGAATTCCTTTAAGGATCTACATACCAAATTTAAGAAATAGGAATAATGAGAGGAAGTTATTTCCTTTCAAATAAAGACTAATCCAATAATCCACCATGCCATGTTTGATTGATGATAGGACTAGTGTGTGAACTCTTTTGAGTATTTCTAGTTTAGTATGTGAGCTTGGTTTAGTATTTATACCTCGTATTCGTATATAGACGCTAGTAACGAGGAATACCAAGAGGAGGAGGCCTACTCTCAGGAAGAAGAAGAGAACTTCGATAACTACCCAGCTCAAGGCAAGCTAACCCTTGCTAAACACAAGTGCTTAGCTCTACAAGAGCAAAGGCACCATCACACTTTACTTTTATGTATTACCTATCCCATGTTTTACTTACATTTACTTTTGCTTATTTATTTCAAAGTACTTTTGATTTATGATTCACTTGGTCTAGAGTAGAACAATACTTGAATTTAGATTAGCACAACTCAAAGCTAGATAGCACCCCTCATATAGTTGCTAGTGCTAATCAATTAAAATTGACTACTCTAGATGGGAACATGGTGAAGTGAAATGACTTTGAAAGAAAGTAAAGTGGAAGTGGATATGAACAAGAGAAGATGGTGATTTTTGATAAAATTGATGATTGGGTTTGAATGCGATACCCTTCCAATTATACAAGTACCCCCACAATACCTGATTATGGGTAGGGCTTAACTAGAAACTTGTGTATTTTAGTATGGGTTCCCTCTAAACAAACATCATAGGGGTTACGCCGAGGCTGCCTCCGTTAAGTGTGGAATGATGTTAAAATGAGGTGAATGTACGGCCCAAGCCCTGTGCAGTTCCCGGGTTAACTGCGGTTCTCACCGGGAGGCCAAGCTCATGGGGAGAGGTGCTCATACTAGCATATATAAGTGAAAGGTTATGGTTGATGATCCGCGTACTGTGTTACGATGATTCGGGGTTATCCTCGACGGATGTAATCAAAAGTTGTGGCACAAGAGTACAACCTCTGCAGAGTGTTAAACCTATTCGAATAGCCGTGTCCACGGTTACGGACGATTGGAAAGGCCATACTATCTCCGTTATCATTAAAATGTTTTGATCCTAAAAATGAATGGTGAATTGAAAGGTGATATTATGGTGAACCATAATGAGTTGTGGGAATGACACTAATGTTCCCACTTGAGTTAGTCTAGCACATGATAAGGCTTTACTAAATGTTTATCAAACTAAAACTTGGCTTTATGCAAATAAACCTAGAGCTTAGCACCCCCTTATTACACTTAATAAGTAATTACTCTAGAGTTAGTTTGCGAGTACTTTAAAGTACTCATGGCTTTGCCCTGGCTATTCAAATGCCAGACTATGAAGGAGAGCACCAGTATCAGGATAATGGACAGCAGGACGTCTACGATAATTAGGATCGTCTTCTAACGTCAAGCGTTGCCTGTGGAATAGATAGTCCACTACTACTTCGCTTCCGCTACTATTTGTGATGTTGAACAATGTATTCGTGTAATATTGGATCATGTGATCTATGGTTGTAAGACATTATGTGTTGTAATAAATGATGACTCTATGCTACTTACTATTATGTCTCGCAAAAACATTATTCCTGGGATTGCGATGTACGGCATAATAGGCATCTGGACTTAAAAATCCGGGTGTTGACAACTAGTTAGGCATAATGGAAAACAACAAAAATATGAGAGATCTTTATGAACTTTATCTTGAATTAGGACATGATGTGTTTGAAGAGAGAATTAAAAAACCCATGGAACTTTATATGCATGCTAATGGGAATGTTATTAATATGAATGCTTTGAACACCATTGTTGCTAATGCTATGGAAAATTCTAAGCTTGGGGAAGCTGGTTTTGATGAAAATGATCTCTTTAGCCCTTCGGGTATTGAGGAGAAAGTTTATGTTGATTATGATATGCCTCCCATATATGATGATTATAATGATAGTAGTCTTTTGGTGCCGCCTATTATGGAGGATAAATTTGATTATGATTACAATATGCCTCCTATATTTGATGATGAGAATAATAATGATAGCTACTTTGTTGAATTTGCTCCCACTACAACTAATAAAATTGATTATGCTAATGTGGAGAGTAATAATTTTATGCATGAGACTCATGATAAGAATGTTTCATTTGATAGTTATATTGTTGAGTTTGCTCATGTTACTACTGAAAGTTATAATGAGAGAGGAAAATATGGTTGTAGAAATTTTCATGTTACTAAAACACCTCTCTATGTGCTGAAATTTTTGAAGCTACACTTGTTTTATCTTCCTATGCTTGCTACTTTGCTCTTTATGAACTTGTTTATTTACAAGATTCCTTTTCATAGGAAGCATGTTAGGCTTAAATTTGTTTTGAATTTGCCTCTTGATGTTCTCTTTTGCTTCAACTACTATTTCTTGCGAGTGCATCATTAAAACTGCTGAGCCCATCTTAATGGCTATAAAGAAAGCACTTCTTGGGAGATAACCCATGTGTTTATTTTGCTATAGTAATTTTGTTTTATATTTGATTCTTGGAAGTTGTTAATACTGTAGCAACCTCTCCTTATCTTAGTTTTATTGCATTGTTGTGCCAGGTAAAGTCTTTGATAGAAAGGTTGATACTAGATTTGGATTACTGCGCAGAAACAGATTTCTGTCTATCACAAATTTGGGCAGGGTTCTCTGTAGGTAACTCAGAAAAATCTGCCAATTTTTGTGAGTGATCCTCAGATATGTACGCAACTTTAATTCAATTTGAGAATTTTCATTTGAGCAAGTCTGGTGCCTCTTAGAAATTCGTCTTTACGAACTGTTCTGTTTTGATAGATTCTGCCTTTTCTTTCGCATTGCTTCTTTTGCTATGTTGGACGGATTTCTTTGTTCCATTAACTTCCAGTAGCTTTGGGCAATGTCCAGAAGTGTTAAGAATGATTGTGTCACCTCTGAACATGTTAATTTTTGATTATGCACTAACCCTCTAATGAGTTTGTTTTGAGTTTGGTGTGGAGGAAGTTTTCAAGGGTCAAGAGAGGAGGATGATACAATATGATCAAGAAGAGTGAAAGCTCTAAGCTTGGGGATGCCCCGGTGGTTCATCCCTGCATATTTCAAGAAGACTCAAGAATCTAAGCTTGGGGATGCCCAAGGCATCCCCTTCTTCATCGACAAATTATCAGGTTCCTTCTGTTGAAACTATATTTTTATTCGGTCACATCTTATGTACTTTACTTGGAGCGTCTGTATGTTTTTGTTTGAATAAATGCTTGTGTGGGAGAGACACACGCTCCGCTGGTTCATATGAACACATGTGTTCTTAGCTTTTAATGTTCATGGCGAAGGTTGAAACTGCTTTGTTAATTGTTATATGGTTGAAAACGGGAAATGCTACATGTGGTAATTGGTATAATGTCTTGAATAATTTGATACTTGGTAATTGTTGTGCTCATGATTAAGCTCTTGCATCATATACTTTGCACCTATTAGTGAAGAAATACATAGAGCTTGCTAAAATTTGGTTTGCATGATTGGTCTCTCTAAGGTCTAGATATTTTCTGGTAAAGGTGTTTGAACAACAAGGAAGACAATGTATAGTCTTATAATGCTTGCAATATGTTCTTATGTGAGTTTTGCTGTACCGGTTCATGCTTGTGTTTGTTTCAAATAACCTTGCTAGCCTAAGCCTTGTATTGAGAGGGAATACTTCTCGTGCATCCAAATCCTTGAACCAAAAACTATGCCATTTGTGTCCACCATACCTACCTACTACATGGTATTTCTCCGCCATTCCAAAGTAAATTGCTTGAGTGCTACCTTTAAAATTTCTATCCTTCATCTTTGCAATATATAGCTCATGGGACAAATAGCCTAAAAACTATTGTGGTATTGAATATGTACTTATGCACTTTATCTCTTATTAAGTTGCTTGTTGTGCGATAACCATGTTCCTGGGGACGCCATCAACACTTTGTTGAATATCATGTGAGTTGCTATGCATGTCCGTCTTGTCTGAAGTAAGGGCGATTTACCATGAGTTGAATGGTTTGAGCATGCATACTGTTAGAGAAGAACATTGGGCCGCTAACTAAAGCCATGATCCATGGTGGAAGTATCAGTTTTGGACAAATATCCTCAATCTCATATGAGAAAATTAATAATTGTTGAATGCTTATGCATAAAAGAGGAGTCCATTATCTGTTGTCTATGTTGTCCCAGTATGGATGTCTAAGTTGAGAATAATCAATAGCGAGAAATCCAATGCGAGCTTTCTCCTTAGACCTTTGTACAGGCGGCATAGAGGTACCCCTTTGTGACACTTGGTTAAAACATATGTATTGCAATGATAATCCAGGTAATCCGAGCTAATTAGGACAAGGTGCGGGCACTATTGGTATACTATGCATGAGGCTTGCAACTTGTAGGATATAATTTACATAACACATATGCTTTATTACTACCGTTGACAAAATTGTTTCTTGTTTTCAAAACCAAAGCTCTAGAACAAATATAGCAATCAATGCTTCCCTCCGCGAAGGGCCATTCTTCTACTTTTATGTTGAGTCAGTTCACCTATTTCTCTCCATCTCAAGAAGCAAACACTTGTGTGAACTGTACATTGATTCTTACATGCTTGCTTATTGCACTTATTATATTGCTTTATGTTGACAAATATCCATGAGATATACATGTTACAAGTTGAAAGAAACCGCTGAAACTTAATCTTCCTTTGTGTTGCTTCAATGCCTTTACTATGAATTTATTGCTTTATGAGTTAACTCTTATGCAAGACTTATTGATGCTTGTCTTGAAAGTACTATTCATGAAAAGTCTTTGCTATATGATTCAATTGTTTACTCATTGCATTAACATTGCTTTGAATCGCTGCATTCATCTCATATGCTTTACAATAGTATGATTAAGATCATGTTGGTAGCATGTCACTTCAGAAATTATCTTTGTTATCGTTTACCTACTCGAGGACGAGTAGGAACTAAGCTTGGGGATGCTGATACGTCTCTGACGTATCGATAATTTCTTATGTTCCATGCCACATTATTGATGATATCTACATGTTTTATGCATACTTTATGTCATATTTATGCATTTTCCGGAACTAACCTATTGACGAGATGCCGAAGGGCCAGTTGCTGTTTTCTGCTGTTTTTGGTTTCAGAAATCCTAGTAAGGAAATATTCTCGGAATCGGACGAAATCAACGCCCAGCATCTTAGGATTGCATGAAGCTTCCAGAACACCCGAGAGCCGCCAGAGAGGGGCCACAGGGGGCCCACACATGGTGGCGGCGCGGCCCAGGGGGGGCGCCGCCCTAGTGTCTGGTGGCCCCAGACCCCTTCTGACGCCGCCTCTTCGCCTATAAGAAGCCCCTTGACCTAAGTCTTCGATACGGAAAAGCCACGGTACGAGAAACTATCCAGAGCCGCCGCCATCGCGAAGCCAAGATCTGGGGGTCAGGAGTCTCTGTTCCGGCACGCCGCCGGGATGGGGAAGTGCCCCCGGAAGGCTTCTCCATCGACACCACCGCCATCTTCATCACCGCTGCTGTCTCCCATGAGGAGGGAGTAGTTCTCCATCGAGGCTAAGGGCTGTACCGGTAGCTATGTGGTTAATCTCTCTCTTATGTACTTCAATACAATGATCTCATGAGCTGCCTTACATGATTGAGATTCATATGAGTTTTGTATCACTATTCATCTATGTGCTACTCTAGTGATGTTATTAAAGTACTCTATTCCTCCTGCACGGTGTAATGGTGACAGTGTGTGCATCGTGTAGTACTTGGCGTAGGTTATGATTGTGATCTCTTGTAGATTATGAAGTTAACTATTGCTATGATAGTATTGATGTGATCTATTCCTCCTTTCGTAGCGTGAAGGTGACAGTGTGCATGCTATGTTAGTACTTGGTTTAGTTGTGTTGATCTGTCGTGCACTCTAAGGTTATTTAAATATGAATATCGAATATTGTGGAGCTTGTTAACTCCGGCATTGAGGGTTCATGTAATCCTACACAATTAGTGGTGTTCATCATCCAACAAGAGAGTGTAGAGTATAGCATTTATCTATTCTGTTATGTGATCAATGTTGAGAGTGTCCGCTAGTGAAAGTATAATCCCTAGGCCTTGTTTCTAAATACTGCTATCGCTGCTTGTTTACTGTTCTACTGCATCTCTACTGCCTGCAATATTACCACCATCAACCACACGCCAGTTGTAGCAACAAGCTATTTTCTGGTGCCGTTACTACTGCTCATATTTATTCATACCACATGTATTTCACTATCTCTTCGCCGAACTAGTGCACCTATTAGGTGTCTTGGGGACACAAGAGACTTCTTGCTTTGTGGTTGTAGGGTTGCATGAGAGGGATATCTTTGACCTCTTCCTCCCTGAGTTTGATAAACCTTGGGTGATTCACTTAAGGGAAACTTGCTGCTGTTCTACAAACCTCTGCTCTTGGAGGCCCAACACTGTCTACAAGAATAGAAGCACCCGTAGACATCACTATCCAGCATGCATCTATGCCTAAAAAGTCCACCTTCGGGTTAGCATCCACACCCCTTCCAGTATTAAGTTGCAAACAACAGACAATTGCATAAAGTACTGTGCGTAATGTAAACAATACAAATATCCTTAGACAAAGCATTGTTGTTTTATCCCTAGTCGCAACAACACATCCATAACCTTAGAACTTTCTGTCACTGTCCCAGATTCAATGGAGGCATGAACCCACTATCGAGCATAAATACTCCCTCTTGGAGTCACAAGTATCAACTTGGCCAGAGCCTCTACTAGCAAAGGAGAGCATGCAAGATCATAAACAACACATATATGATAGATTGATAATCAACTTGACATAGTATTCCATATTCATCGGATCCCAACAAACACAACATGTAGCATTACAAATAGACGATCTTGATCATGATAGGCAGCTCACAAGATCTAAACATGATAGCACAAGAGGAGAAGACAACCATCTAGCTACTGCTATGGACCCATAGTACAAGGATGAACTACTCGCACATCAGTCCGGAGGCGATCATGGTGATGTAGAGTCCTCCGGGTGATGATTCCCCTCTCCGGCAGGGTGCCGGAGGCGATCTCCTAAATCCCCCGAGATGGGATTGGCGGCGGCGGCGTCTCTGGAACTTTTCTCGTATCGTGGCTCTCGGTAATAGGGTTTTCGCGACGGAGAGAATAAATAGGCGAAGAGGCAGAGTCGGGAGTCGCACGAGGGGCCCACACCCTAGGGCGGCGCGCCCCCTCCTTGGCCGCACCGCCAGGTGGTGTGGGGCCACCTTGGCTCTTCTTTGTTTCCTCTTCGTACTTATGGAAGGCTCCGTGGAAAATAAGACCTTGGGCTTTTGTTTCGTCCAATTCCGAGAATATTTCCTGTGTAGGATTTCTGAAACCAAAAACAGCAGAAAACAGGAACTGGCGCTTCGGCATCTTGTTAATAGGTTAGTGCCGGAAAATGCATAATAATGATATAAAGTGTATATAAAACATGTGAGTATTGTCATAAAACTAGCATGGAACATAAGATATTATAGATACGTTTGAGACGTATCACCTGCCAACGAGGCTCACCATACATACCAGTTAGCCTCCACTCCCTTCCATCATTCTCCAACATCTTAACATCAATGTAATTTGGAGCAGAGAAGAGTTGTTGCACAACCACCTCTCTTTTCCAAAGCATAATCACACCACCACTTCTTCCATCGCTTGGATTAACAATTTTAAAGTCCGTCTTTAACTGTCGTCGTAAGCACTCTGCCGGGTAGGTATCAAGATGAGTCTCTGACAAGAAAATCACCTGTGGGTCACATCGCTTTCGAACATTCGAAAGCGCACGAACTGTCGGGGCGTTACCCAGACCCTGACAGTTCATGGATAAGGTTTTCACTGCGACCGAACGAGCTCCTCTCGGGAACTCGTCAATCCTATTGAGGAGGAGTCAGCTCCGTCCTTCTTCGCGCGCTTTGTTTTGTTGGTGGTTGTTTTATCCGTATTCTCCACATGTACCCCAACTATCACTGGTGGAGTCTCCATTGTCGGGAGAGTGCCATTCCCTGTATGTCCCGCCGATTCATCCTCTGAATAGTCATTTAGGAGATTTCTCTTAGCACCCGAAATAGAGATCCCAGCATTATCAATGTCCATGTATTTCTCTTTAAAGGGGCTGGTAGCAGTATCCTTCAGAGAAGGATCTATGATAGCATTACCATTAACAAAAGAAAGTGCATTGCGTCGCTAGCTCCCACCATTATAACCGCCACGTCCAGTATCTCCACGACCACTATCAAAAGCGTCAGAAATTCTCCCTCCTCTAAATCCTCTTCCTCTTCTCTAGCCCCTGGAGCAGCACGACCATGCCATGTATCCCAATCTGCTTTCAGCCAGTCGCCCCACTTTAAATCATCTTTAACATGTTCTCCGGTACCGCACTCTAGGTGAGAGTGTCCAATGAATCTGCATGCACCGCAAAATCGTGGCATCTTCTCATACTTGAATTTGAAAAAGTTAATATCGATCAAATCTGTGTCCTTCATACCCGCACCTTGAACATTTGTTTGAATCTCCTCCACCTTCCCAACTTTCTTCTCCATCAAGTTCCTTATCAAAGTCTCATTACGGTATCCAAAGGGAATTTCTGTATCTGAATCCATGTGCTGAAAAAGTTAAGATCGATCAAATATGTGTCCTTCATACCATCATATGGTTCAATACAGACAATAGCTTGTCTAAAGAGCCAGGCCCCCCTTCTCAACCTTCATCCAATCTCCTAGACAGAAGCACTGAATTCGTGAATAAGGTGCCCTCTAGATGGTTGAATTGAATCTCTTTTGCTGGGCTCCAAGCTACCTTCATGTGTTGCTCAAAGGTAGAAGCACTGAAATAATCATGTGTATGAACCCTAGCTAGCGCCATCCACTTAACACCTTCCTTCGGAACCCCTTCCAAATCTTCGAACACTAGGTCATCGAAATCTTCCTCACCGATCCCGAGCCAGTGGAGCATATCATCAATGCGTTCCTCCCCCTGCTGATCTGAACCACCCGGTCGATTTCCAGAATTCGCCGAAGAAGCCTCCATGCCAGGAGCCTTGGAAGCGAACCCTAGGTGGAGAACAGGCCTACCCAAGCAAGACGACCTGGAAGAGAACAGCCTCAACGAGCGACCCCTGAGAAGCTATAAGAGAAATGAGAACGGACTCCTCCACGCCAATCTGATTGGCAATGGAGTCGAGGAAACCCTAGTCGCCCTGTCTCCAGAGCGCTAGGTCAAAACTTTTGGTTAGAGTTCCTGATCTATACAATCGAGGTCTAAGGAGGTCTAGTTACAGGTTACAAGCGTACAGGTTATATACGTGATAGAGTTACCATATATATATGGGATTTCTATTTTCGTGCCCCTGGTTCGTTAGTTGTGCTCAGTTTTCCCCAGCCTCTTAACTTTTCCTCAGTTTTCCCCTCCCTCTAGTTTGAAACCCCTCGTAGACGCTCGGATGGGAGGGTTGCCGTCAGGTCAGAGGCCTTACCGTTACCGTTAATCTGATGGGTTGGGCTGCACAGAGGGCAGTTCCTCTCTGACCGTCTCGTTCTGACGGGTAGCCATCCATCTGTCGCTAATGCGTGGGCTGTTTTACTTCCTGATTGTATACGCGGTGCTACCAATGTCAAATGGAGCCGCTCTATAGGGTTGCCGCAGCCAATGACCAGTGGGGTCGTCTATTTTTCAGGAAAAGACATATATTACCGTTCTGTGGGGATGCCGCAGCCAATGACTAGTGGGGTCGTCTATTTTTCAGGAAAATACATATATTGCCGCTCCGTGGGGCTGTCGCAGCCAATGACCAGTGGGGTCGTCTATTTATTTAGAGAAAATCATATATTCCCGCTCTGTGGGGCCTCCGCAGCCAATGACCGCTCGGGTTGTCTATTTATTTAGAGAATATCATATAGAGCCACTCTGTGGGGCCGCCTCAGCCAATGGCAGGTGACTATTTTCGTAGCTTAATATAAAGTGAATCTTATGCTAAACATGGTGCATCCCGACGGTGACCTAGCAGTGGCGGCGAGCATAGCCGTTCTGACCATGCCGATATCGGCATCGTTTGGAGGCCGTGGTGCTCGAATCATGGTGGAAATTGCGATGTAATTTTTTAAATGCATAATATATAGAAAATAGCTAGATCTCTAA
The DNA here is from genome assembly GCF_019359855.2 of Lolium perenne. Lineage (NCBI taxonomy): Eukaryota > Viridiplantae > Streptophyta > Magnoliopsida > Poales > Poaceae > Lolium > Lolium perenne. Next base: position 246,470,800 of record NC_067247.2, on the reverse strand, counting down.
ATCAATGCATATGAAGCTACATATATATTCTTGGTCATAATCTCCTTATCTAAAGGGGATGGATGCATGGCTTCACGTCGCCGTCGCTTTCATTGTCAGTATCTTCGTCGTACGAGTAGTAGTACTTCCTGCACATTGTTCCGTCGAACACCTTCACTGTGAGCACATCATCGCCTTCATATTTGAAGTGTACGAAGCAGCCGAAATCCACACCGTGCGCGATGGCGAAATTGTCCCAGCCCTTGTCGAGGTACATCCAGCCTTGACCGTCAAATAGGACCTCCACGGTCCAGAGACGAGGACCACAGTCAGCTGCTCGCAGATACACCTTAGCTGGTGACAAGGGATTAACTTATCAATGCCTACAGATTGTAGACTAGGGTTTTAGTCGGAAGTAGAGGGCAAGTAGATCTCGAAGTTTCAGCCGAAAAGTGATCGACGATATGAAACTAGGGTTGTGTGAAACAATGAATCGATGCTATCTTTGTCCCTCGACTCCCCCTTATATACGAGGTGGAGTCGAGGGATTCATAATACACAAGTTACAGAGTCCGGGAGGGTTTCCAACCCATCCCGCAAGATTACAAGTATGTATTTCCTAATACAACTCTAGCTTTCCTTAATACTAGTTTGGGCTTCCGAATCGTCATATTCATCGAGTCGTGGGCCTTCAATAAACCCCGGGTACCATCTTCGGTAGGCCCATTGGGGATGCCTATGTCCGTAGCCCCCGAGATTTTGCTTGAATCGAAGAATCAGGGAAAATCTCCAACTTTATAGTCATTCAATAACTCTGTCGAATTTATCACATATCTTTGGATATGCAATTATATATTGTACAGGGATAATGGCAGTTGGGGCTAGTTCATCTGAAGGATCAGGTACTAGTTAACTACTCTAGTGGCAATCCGCAAAAACCTACTTCAAGATCACGTCCCTGGACATGATCTCGGGATACTGGTGTTAACTTCGACAGGTGCCGCTTAAGGTCTTACCATCTGTCGAGTCCCAGTCATATTTTATCATGTACCTAACGCGTCCGTTAGGATTTTTCTTCGTATCTATTGATACGGAAAAAAGTAGCAAACCGACGTCAGAGACGGCGCCACGCCGCTCAGAACGGATCTGGGGTCTTACCTTCGCAAAATTTTGCGGCATTCAGAGTTTATTCGCAACTTTGGCGCTCTGAGAATATATTGTCGAGTGCTTTTTCGGCTGCTGGAATAGCACATTTGATTGAGTCAACGGATGACTTATCTTGCCTTCCCGATGAGAGTATATGCAGAGTTATCTGTATAACTCGAAATATGCTCACTTTTTCTTCTTCTCTTTTTTTTTATAATTTCATCGGGCACGCGAACAGCGTTCCCGATGGGAGTAGCCCTCGAGGCTACAGCCAAGGACTAGTGCTTGGTTGTAGGCTCAACACTTTAACGCCTTATGTCACTATATTGTCATTCTTTCTCGAACTTTTCATATCTATCGGGTGCGCGACCAGCGCTCCCGATGGGAGTAGCCCCCGAGGCTATGAACAAATGCTTGTATTTGGTCATAGGATCTCGCCATTTCTATTTTGTCATACTCGGATTTTTCTTTTTTCCAAAGTAGCCCCCGAGCGTTTGAGCAAAAACTTGTATTTGATCAAAGGCTTCTCAAAATAATCAATAGTCTTTGTTTGCCGCCAATTTCAGTAATCTTCATAGCCGAGATTTTTCTTTAAAAATGTGACATCACTACTGACGATAGCCACGATCCTTGTATTGGGAAGACGCGAGAGCTGTCCGTTCACTGACCTGCGGGCCCAAAACCTGCGACCTGTTGACACGTTACGCAAGTGGGGGACACACGTCCTCCGCTTTTTCTGCTCCACGCGCTGTAGCGCCTGTTGATACGTCTCTGACGTATCGATAATTTCTTATGTTCCATGCACATTATTGATGATATCTACAAGTTTTATGCATACTTTATGTCATATTTATGCATTTTCCGGCACTAACCTATTAACGAGATGCCGAAGAGCCAGTTGCTGTTTTCTGCTGTTTTTGGTTTCAGAAATCCTAGTAAGGAAATATTCTCGGAATCGGACGAAATCAACGACCAGGGGCCTATTTTCACACGAAGCTTCCAGAAGACCGAAGATGATACGAAGTGGGGCCACGAGGTGGCGACACACTAAGGCGGCGCGGCCTGGCCCTTGGCTGCGCCGGCCTATTGTGTGGGGCCCTCGTGTGGCCCCCTGACCTATCTCCTCCGCCTACTTATAGCCTTCGTCGCGAAACCCCCAGTACCGAGAGCCACGATACGGAAAACCTTCCAGAGACGCCGCCGCCGCCAATCCCATCTCGGGGGATTCAGGAGATCGCCTCCGGCACCCTGCCGGAGAGGGGAATCATCTCCCGGAGGACTCTTCACCGCCATGGTCGCCTCCGGAGTGATGAGTGAGTAGTTCACCCCTGGACTATAGGTCCATAGCAGTAGCTAGATGGTCGTCTGATGGCGTGTAGCACACGTCCGTTGGGAACCCCAAGAGGAAGGTGTGATGCGTACAGCGGCAAGTTTTCCCTCAGTATGAAACCAAGGTTTATCGAACCAGTAGGAGCCAAGAAGCATGTTGAAGGTTGATGGCGGTGAGATGTAGTGCGGCGCAACACCAGGGATTCCGGCGCCAACGTGGAACCTGCACAACACAAACCAAGTACTTTGCCCCAACGTAACAGCGAGGTTGTCAATCTCACTGGCTTGCTGTAACAAAGGATTAGATGTATAGTGTGGAAGATGATTGTTTGCAGAGAACAGTAGAACAATGTCGCAGTATATTGTATTTCAGTAAAGAGAATTGGACCGGGGTCCACAGTTCACTAGAGGTGTCTCTCCCATAAGATAAACAGCATGTTGGGTGAACAAATTACAGTTGGGCAATTGACAAATAAAGAGGGCATGACCATGCACATACATATTATGATGAGTATTGTGAGATTTAATTGGGCATTACGACAAAGTACATAGACCGCTATCCAGCATGCATCTATGCCTAAAAAGTCCACCTTCAGGTTATCATCCAAACCCCCTCCAGTATTAAGTTGCTAACAACAGACAATTGAATTAAGTATTGCGCGTAATGTAATCAGTAACTACATCCTCGAACATAGCACCAATGTTTTATCCCTAGTGGCAACAGCACATCCATAATCTTAGAGATTTCTGTCACTTCCCCAGATTCACGGAGACATGAACCCACTATCGAGCATAAATACTCCCTCTTGGAGTTAATAGCAAAAACTTGGCCAGAGTATCTACTCGTAACGGAGAGCATGCAAGATCATAAACAACACATAGATATAAATTGATAATCAACATAACATGGTATTCTCTATTCATCGGATCCCAACAAACACAACATATAGAATTACAGATAGATGATCTTGATCATGTTCGGCAGCTCACAAGACCCGACAATTAAGCACAATGGGGAGAAGACAACCATCTAGCTACTGCTATGGACCCATAGTCCAGGGGTAGACTACTCACTCATCACTCCGAAGGCGACCAGGGCGGCGTAGAGTCCTCCGGGAGATGATTCCCCTCTCCGGCAGGGTGCCGGAGGCGATCTCCTGAATCCCCCGAGATGGGATTGGCGGCGGCGGCGTCTCTGGAAGGTTTTCCGTATCGTGGCTCTCAGACCGGGGGTTTCGCGACGAAGGCTATTTGTAGGCGGAAGGGCAGGTCAAGGGGCGTCACGAGGGGCCCACACCATAGGTCGGCGCGGCCAGGGCTTGGGCCGCGCCGCCCTGTGGTTTGGCCACCTCGTGGCCCCACTTCGTTGACTCTTCGGTCTTCTGGAAGCTTCGTGGCAAAATAGGACCCTGGGCGTTGATTTCGTCCAATTCCGAGAATATTTCCTTACTAGGATTTCTGAAACCAAAAACAATGACGACAAGCGGCACTTCGGCATCTTGTTAATAGGTTAGTTCCAGAAAATGCACGAATATGACATAAAGTGTGCATAAAACATGTAGATATCATCAATAATGTGGCATGGAACATAAGAAATTATCGATACGTCGGAGACGTATCATCGTCTTCTCCTTATGTGCTTCATTGTCGGGTCTTGTGAGCTGCCTAACATGATTAAGATCATCTATCTGTAATGCTATATGTTGTGTTTGTTGGGATCCGATGGATAGAGAATACTATGTTATGTTGATTATCAATTTATATCTATGTGTTGTTTATGATCTTGCATGCTCTCCGTTGTTAGTAGAGGCTCTGGCCAAGTTTTTGCTAGTAACTCCAAGAGGGAGTATTTATGCTCGATAGTGGGTTCATGCCTCCATTAAATGGGGACGGTGTGAAAGTTCTAAGGTTGTGGATGTGCTGTTGCCACTAGGGATAAAACATTGATGCTATGTCCGAGGATGTAGTTATTGATTACATTATGCACCATACTTAATGCAATTGTCTGTTGTTTGCAACTTAATACTGGAAGGGGTTCGAATGATAACCTGAAGGTGGACTTTTTAGGCATAGATGCATGCTGGATAGCGGTCTATGTACTTTGTCGTAATGCCCAATTAAATTTCACTATACTCATCATATCATGTATGTGCATGGTCATGCCCTCTCTATTTGTCAATTGCCCAACTGTAATTTGTTCACCCAACATGCTATTTATCTTATGGGAGAGACACCTCTAGTGAACTGTGGACCCCGGTCCATTCTTTTACATCGAATACAATCTACTGCAATACTTGTTCTACTGTTTTCTGCAAACAATCATCATCCACACTATACATCTAATCCTTTGTTACAGCAAGCCGGTGAGATTGACAACCTCACTGTTTCGTTGGGGCAAAGTACTTTGGTTGTGTTGTGCAGGTTCCACGTTGGCGCCGGAATCCCTGGTGTTGCGCCGCACTACATCTCGCCGCCATCAACCTTCAACGTGCTTCTTGGCTCCTACTGGTTCGATAAACCTTGGTTTCTTACTGAGGGAAACTTGCCGCTGTACGCATCACACCTTCCTCTTGGGGTTCCCAACGGATGCGTGTTGAACGGAAAGACATACGTCAACCACGCGCAGCAAGCAAAATTTCTGGCGCCTTTGCCGGGGAGATCAAGACACGCTGCAAGGGGAGTCTCCACAATCCAATCTCTTTACTTTGTTTTTGTCTTGCTTTGTTTTATTTACTTTCTTTGTTTGCTGCACTAAAACAAAACACAAAAAAATTTGTTGCTAGCTTTACTTTATTTGCTATCTTGTTTGCTATATCAAAAACACAAAAAAATTAGTTACTTGCATTTGCTTTACTTATTTCATCATGTTTCCTTTTAATTTTACTGTAAAAGATATACCCGTAGGACAAGGGTCTATAATTGGGAGAGATAATATAGAAGAATTTTTCACCCATGTTAGTATGCACGAAGACCTTAAAGATATACCCCTGGCAAAAGCTGTCCCTACCTATGAAGATGCCTCTGTTTGTTTGGTACGCATGATGGAAGCTAGATTTATTAGTCTCAACCCCATGATACAACACATGTTCCTTACACTTTCTGATATGGAGAGGGGAGAGAAGAGAGATTTTGTTCTAAAAGTCCTAGTGCGAGAATTTGCAGATATAGCTAAAGAAGCTAGAAAAGGTTTTAGTAAGCATGAGAGGCTTGGTATGATCACCGATTTTAAAAGAACACTTGAAAAGATGGATATGGATAGAATTAAGTACACTAATAATGTTAATGATGGTGGGGAGATTAAAGCACCAATACCATGTAAGCTCCTAGCGATGCATGAAGCTCTAGATGATAATTATGCTTGGCTTGTCCCTCAAAATTTGTTTGATGAGAGTAGCAAGCCCAAGACTAATGAAAAGGGAGCCGCTGAAACTTATGTATCCAAAATACAATGCATGGTTGAGAAAACTCCAAACCCCGCTATAGATGCATCATCTCTTGATAACACTTGATATACACTTTCTGCGCCTAGCTGAAAGGCGTTAAAGAAAAGCGCTTATGGGAGACAACCCATGTTTTTACTACAGTACCTTTATTTTATTTTTGAGTCTTGGAAGTTGTTACTACTGTAGCAAACTCTCCTTATCTTAGTTTTGTGCATTGTTGTGCCAAGTAAAGTCGTTGATAGTCAGGTTGATACTAGATTTGGATTACTGCGCAAAAACAGATTTCTTTGCTGTCACGAATCTGGGCCTAATTCTCTGTAGGTAACTCAGAAAATTATGCCAATTTACGTGAGTGATCCTCAGATATGTACGCAACTTTCATTCAATTTGAGCTTTTTCATTTGAGCAAGTCTGGTGCCTCAATAAAATTCGTCTTTACGAACTGTTCTGTTTTGACAGATTCTGCCTTTTATTTCGCATTGCCTGTTTTGATATGCTTGATGGATTTTTCTATTCCATTGACTTTCAGTAGCTTTGTGCAATGTTCAGAAGTATTAAGAATGATTATGTCACCTCTGAACATGTAAATTTTGATTGTGCACTAACCCTTTAATGAGTTGTTTTGAGTTTGGTGTGGAGGAAGTTTTCAAGGATCAAGAGAGGAGGATGATACAATATGATCAAGGAGAGTGAAAGCTCTAAGCTTGGGGATGCCCCGGTGGTTCACCCCTGCATATTTCAAGAAGACTCAAGCGTCTAAGCTTGGGGATGCCCAAGGCATCCCCTTCTTCATCGACAATATTATCAGGTTCCTCTAGTGAAACTATATTTTATTCCATCACATCTTATGTACTTTGCTTGGAGCGTCGGTTTGTTTTTTGTTTTTGTTTTGTTTGAATAAAATGAATCCTAGCATTCATTGTGTGGGAGAGAGACACGCTCCGCTGTTGCATATGGACAAATATGTCCTTAGGCTTTACTCATAGTATTCATGGCGAAGGTTGAATCTTCTTCGTTAAATTGTTATATGGTTGGAATCGGGAAATGCTACATGTAGTAATTGCTAAAATGTCTTGGATAATTTGATACTTGGCAATTGTTGTGCTCATGTTTAAGCTCTTGCATCATATACTTTGCACCTATTAATGAAGAAATACATAGAGCTTGCTAAAATTTGGTTTGCATAATTGGTCTCTCTAAGGTCTAGATAATTTCTAGTATTGAGTTTGAACAACAAGGAAGATGGTGTAGAGTCTTATAATGTTTACAATATGTCTTTTATGTGAGTTTTGCTGCACCGCTTCATCCTTGTGTTTGTTTCAAATAACCTTGCTAGCCTAAGCCTTGTATCGAGAGGGATTACTTCTCATGCATCCAAAATCCTTGAGCCAACCACTATGCCATTTGTGTCCACCATACCTACCTACTACATGGTATTTCTCCGCCATTCCAAAGTAAATTGCTTGAGTGCTACCTTTAAAATTTCCATTCTTCACCTTTGCAATATATAGCTCATGGGACAAATAACCTGAAAACTATTGTGGTATTGAATATGTACTTATGCACTTTATCTCTTATTAAGTTGCTTGTTGTGCGATAACCATGTTCCTGGGGACGCCATCAACTACTCTTTGTTGAATATCATGTGAGTTGCTATGCATGTCCGTCTTGTCTGAAGTAAGGGAGATTTACCACTATTAAATGGTTAGAGCATGCATAATGTTAGAGAAGAACATTGGGCCGCTAACTAAAGCCATGATCCATGGTGGAAGTTTCAGTTTTGGACAAATATCCTCAATCTCTTATGAGAATATTAATTGTTGTTGAATGCTTATGCATTAAAGAGGAGTCCATTATCTGTTGTCTATGTTGTCCCGGTATGGATGTCTAAGTTGAGAATAATCAATAGCGAGAAATCCGATGCGAGCTTTCTCCTTAGACCTTTGTACAGGCGGCATAGAGGTACCCCTTTGTGACACTTGGTTAAAACATGTGTATTGCAATGATAATCCCGGTAATCCGAGCTAATTAGGACAAGGTGCGGGCACTATTAGTATACTATGCATGAGGCTTGCAACTTGTAGGATATAATTTACATAACACATATGCTTTATTACTACCGTTGACAAAATTGTTTCTTGTTTTCAAAACCAAAGCTCTAGCACAAATATAGCAATCAATGCTTCCCTCTGCGAAGGGCCTTTCTTTTACTTTTATTGTTGAGTCAGTTCACCTATTTCTCTCTACCTCAAGAAGCAAACACTTGTGTGAACTGTGCATTGATTCCTACATACTTGCATATTGCACTTGTTATGTTACTTTACATTGACAATATCCATGAGATATACATGTTACAAGTTGAAAGCAACCGCTGAAACTTAATCTTCCATTGTGTTGCTTCAATACCTTCACTTTGATTTATTGCTTTATGAGTTAACTCTTATGCAAGACTTATTGATGCTTGTCTTGAAAGTACTATTCATGAAAAGTCTTTGCTTTATGATTCATTTATTTACTCATGTCATTACCATTGTTTTGATCGCTGCATTCATTACATATGCTTACAATAGTATGATCAAGGTTATGATGGCATGTCACTCCAGAAATTATCTTTGTTATCGTTTACCTGCTCGGGACGACGACGAAACTAAGCTTGGGGATGCTGATACGTCTCCGACGTATCGATAATTTCTTATGTTCCATGCCACATTATTGATGATATCTACATGTTTTATGCATACTTTATGTCATATTTATGCATTTTCTGGCACTAACCTATTAACGAGATGCCGAAGAGCCAGTTGATGTTTTCTGCTGTTTTTGGTTTCAGAAATCCTAGTAAGGAAATATTCTCGGAATTGGACGAAATCAACGCCCAGGGGCCTATTTTCACACGAAGCTTCCAGAAGACCGCAGATGATACGAAGTGGGGCCACGAGGTGGCGACACACTAAGGCGGCGCGGCCTGGCCCTTGGCCGCGCCGGCCTGTTGTGTGGGGCCCTCGTGTGGCCCCCTGACCTATCTCCTCCGCCTACTTATAGCCTTCGTCGCGAAACCCCCAGTACCGAGAGCCACGATACGGAAAACCTTCCAGAGATGCCGCCGCCGCCAATCCCATCTCGGGGGATTCAGGAGATCGCCTCCGGCACCCTGCCGGAGAGGGGAATCATCTCCCGGAGGACTCTTCACCGCCATGGTCGCCTCCGGAGTGATGAGTGAGTAGTTCACCCCTGGACTATGGGTCCATAGCAGTAGCTAGATGGTCGTCTTCTCCTTATGTGCTTCATTGTCGGGTCTTGTGAGCTGCCTAACATGATCAAGATCATCTATCTGTAATGCTATATGTTGTGTTTGTTGGGATCCGAAGGATAGAGAATACTATGTTATGTTGATTATCAATTTATATCTATGTGTTGTTTATGATCTTGCATGCTCTCCATTGTTAGTAGAGGCTCTGGCCAAGTTTTTGCTAGTAACTCCAAGAGGGAGTATTTATGCTCGATAGTGGGTTCATGCCTCCATTAAATCTGGGACAGTGACAGAAAGTTCTAAGGTTGTGGATGTGTTGTTGCCACTAGGGATAAAACATTGATGCTATGTCCGAGGATGTAGTTATTGATTACATTACGCACCATACTTAATGCAATTGTCTGTTGTTTGCAACTTAATACTGGAAGGGGTTCGGATGATAACCTGAAGGTGGACTTTTTAGGCATAGATGCATGATGCATAGCGGTCTATGTACTTTGTCGTAATGCCCAATTAAATTTCACTATACTCATCATATCATGTATGTGCATGGTCATGCCCTCTCTATTTGTCAATTGCCCAACTGTAATTTGTTCACCCAACATGCTATTTATCTTATGGGAGAGACACCTCTAGTGAACTGTGGACCCCGGTCCATTCTTTTACATCGAATACAATCTACTGCAATACTTGTTCTACTGTTTTCTGCAAACAATCATCATCCACACTACACATCTAATCCTTTGTTACAGCAAGCCAGTGAGATTGACAACCTCACTGTTTCGTTGGGGCAAAGTACTTTGGTTGTGTTGTGCAGGTTCCACGTTGGCACCGGAATCCCTGGTGTTGCGCCGCACTACATCTCGCCGCCATCAACCTTCAACGTGCTTCTTGGCTCCTACTGGTTCGATAAACCTTGGTTTCTTACTGAGGGAAACTTGCCGCTGTACGCATCACACCTTCCTCTTGGGGTTCCCAATGGACGCGTGTTGAACGAAAAGACATACGTCAATCACGCGCAGCAAGCACCTGTCCAGTTCCATCATGGTAAAAGTACCATTGTACCCTTTGATCCACGTGTAAAACATGAAGTCTATTTGGAGAACATCCAACGGTGCGGCGTTCCGACTAAGCTTGCTATAAGTACTCTCCTTCTTCCTCGCGTATTCCCCTTCGCCGCACTTGTGCTCATACCTCCTCTTCTCCAATCTCCATTGCAAACAACCAAGTTCTAGCGCACGCGCACTGCTCCACTTCCTCCACACCATTGTTGATGCCGCCGCGGCCAAGACTTTCAAGGCACACCACCCCTGAAGCGAAGATGGCGATAGCGGATCTGGGGAGCACTGAGTGGGAGAGATCCAAGATCTCTGCCCAAGATATCAATTTGCTGAAGAAGCTTGGGATCAGCAAGAAGAAAGATTCCCTGCGCTTCCCCAGTGAGGAGAGCTATCCATCTCCTCTGATCGAGTACCGGGTCAGTTTTGTTGACCACCTCATCCGCGGTCTTTCTTCCCCCATTCACGATTTTCTGCGTGGGTTGCTTTTTGTTTATGGATTGCAACTTCACCATCTTACTCCCAACTCCATCCTCCACATCTCGATCTTTATCACTCTTTGCGAATCTTTCCTTGGAGTCCAGCCTAACTGGGCTTTATGGAAGCGCATTTTCCTCCTTCGCCGTAATGGCTCTCCCAACGTTGCCTATAACATAGGCGGCGTTGTTATCTGCGTCCGCCCTGATGTCGAGTACTTCGATGTCAAATTCCCTGACTCAGTTCAAGGGTGGCGCAAAAAATGGTTGTATATCCACGAGGAAAGTCACGACTCGGCGGAACACAACATTCCTTCTTTCGATGGCAACGAAAAAATTTGTCGCCGCCGGTCCTGGGATGCAGAGGCTAGAGATGAAGAAAAAGCGGCGACAGAGGCGCTGATGACACGCATCCACGAGCTTCAAAATACCCGCGGACAAGAATTGTCGGGTATCCAAATCACAGCATATTTCCTTAGGATTAGGGTACAGCCTTTGCAAGCTCGCAAAAAACCCCTTTGGATGTATGCTGGCGATAAGGATGTGGATCGCCTGTCGATAGATTTACCGGTCAAGGACTTAGAAAAACTTGTCCGAAAAATCTCGTCGCTTAGCAAGAAAGACACCGTCCCGTCATATTGCTGGTGTGACACCATATAGCGCCACCAACGCGCTCCCGCAGGTAATATATTTTTATCGTCTACTTATTCGTTCACTCTCTTCTTTTCTTTTTTTTACTGCTATTTCTTCGACTGCTGTTATTGATACAAATTCCTGTCGATACTTTTTCTATCTTGTCCAGAACCATAAAACTACGTCGCCTCTTCCTCCCCTTCCCGAAGGTGGAGAGGTCAATGATCGCACAATCATTACTAAAGACACCCAGGTTCCTCCTCATCCTGAGAGCAAAGTCGCGGTTTCTCACAAACCCGCAGCTTCCTCTTAAAAGGAATATGAATCCGAGGCTACCGCATCGACACACTCTCTCCCCTCCACTGTTTCTCCAAGGAACAAGAGAAAAAAGGGACGAAGTTGCCGATTCTGGCACCTCCAAAGCCGGCGCATCTCATGCCGAAGAAGTTGTTCCTACTGAGGAAAGGACAACTTTCAACCCTTACGAAGATGCCCTTGTCAGCTCGTAAGTTCTTGCTGCTCTTTGTTGTTTGCTCTCGATATTTTGTCTATGTTGTTTCTTATATTGTTGCCTTTTTATTGTAGTGGTTATGAGGATGAAGATCCACCTATTGACGCGACTGCTTGAACGAGTACGTCGCGTACTTTAGTTGTTTCTGAAGCTCAGCCTGATGGGGATGAAACCTCGCCTCCTCAGCAAGACATCGAGCATCCAACTCCAATTGCAAGCCCCCGTGCCCCTTCACCAAAGAGGGCTAGGGTTGAGCCGGCCAAGGAGCCTACCTTGCTAATTGGTAGTTCCACGATTCCATCAATGGATGATGTAAGTTGTTCACTTCTTCTTTTATGTTTCCGAATTTTTCAATGCTTTTGACTCTCCTTTGCTTGTTGCTGTTGAACTTTTTCACTTCCTATATTGATTTTTTGATCTCTATTTTGCTTTGCAGCCTTTGATGAAGGAGTTTATCCGTCTCGGTACCCAATTCATCGGGTACCGTGACCATGCAAAAAAGCTTGAAGGTACTATTTTTGCTGCTTCTTCTGGCAAATGACCTCCCCATGATTGTTTTGTCATGACATTTATTACTGTCAATTGTTTTACCAGCCAATCTTGCGGAAGCCAACAAATGTGCTGATGCTCTTGCTCTTAAATTGGAGCAAAGCGAAAAAGCTCGCAAGAAAGCTGAAGCAGATGCTGCCTCTGTCGAAGATCTTCGAAAAAGACTTCAAGACGCGGAAACTTCTTTAAACGAAAACATTGCTCAGCAGACTACTCGTGAAGATGAAATCCTTGCTCGCTTGGAGTCGCAGAGTCGACGTTTTGTCAGTGAGTACTTCAAACCATTGTTGTTTCTACGGGTGATCATATTTTTCCTGGCGCACTTTTTGACGAGCTTCCTTTTGCTTGTTTTTAGGAAAAACGCATCAGGATTTTGACTTAGGAAGTCCTGAAGGCGATCGCCTTCTTGACGCGCTCTCCCTCCTCGAGATTCATGGAGATGAGGCACGCGAAGGTCTTGCTGATGCTAAAGCAGGTCTGTTGAAGCTTTTCCCCTACTTCTTCACGAAGAAAAAAGAGCCCGAGACTTTTACTGCTCTCGCCAAGTGCTTCAATTCTAAGGAAGATCCTGGGCTCAATCTGCGATAAGAAGGCCTGAAGATTGGTGTCCAAGGCACCATTGCTTTGGTTGCTGACAGCCAACAAGATATCGACTGGGCTAAAGTTGGCGATATAAATGAGATGGAGACGAAGAAATGGCAGTCTTTGATTAAGGCTGCTAAACCAAACTCAAAGCCAATCCTCGCCTTCCTTGGATGCAATCCAACTCCCGCTCCCAGTTCATTGAAGCCGGAGGTCAAGTAGACCACCTTGTCTCTCTTTTGTTTTTCTTCTCTTTTGATGCTGTCGCCAAAGTAGTTTTGGCGACAACTATCCCACTAGTCCAGTAGGAACCCTCCTTTGTAATAGCCATGTAACTATCTGACCTTATTAATGAAAAGCTATGTTGCCGAGATATTGATATCGAAGTATTTCTTTCCAGTTAATTTTTGACAACTACACCGTGGTGCCTCCCTCTGCTGCTTTGCCTGCTACATCTTACTCGAAAAGGTCCTCCGCTGACGAGTTTATTGGAGGTTCGTCGAGTGCTGCACAGAATGAAGATTTGGACGAGCTTCGTCAACAACTGCAGTTGATGAAAAAACAATCTCTCGTGATAATGGAACAATCTCGGAGATCATCTGAAAATGAAAATCTGGCTGTTCAGCAAGCTCGGGAAGCCATAGCGTTGAAGGAAACTGCGGTTGCTGAGGCTGCTGAAGCTACTTCCCGAGAAAATTTTATGCTTCAACTGATGAACGATGCTAGCTTGGATATGACGGGTACGCTCCGCAAACGTAGTCATGCTGTCTTTTGTTCTTACTGTCTTGATTTCTTACTGATGCTCTTGCTGAAATAGGTTCTTTTTCGGATACTGCTGCCGAAGATCAACGCGTGGAAGCCCGACCAATGTGCTTCTCAGGCTTGCTCGTCAACATGGTTCCAATTTCTGGGTTACTCCTGAGCGTACTCGCCAAATAATCATATTTCAATATCGCGCGAGTCAGGTCCGCGATTTTCTCGACTTCTGCACATGAACCCTGTCTCTAGTTTATAGTACCATGTTTCCTCGTAACAAAATACCGGACACTCTCCCTGCTCTGATGGAGAAGTTCCGAGATGCCCCTCGTATCCATAATTTTGTACGGGCTCAACTATCTGCTGGGGCAAGATTCGCCATGATTATGATACAGATCTGCTACCCGAAATTAGATCTGACTCAAATTGTCACCAAGTGTCTGGCCAAGCAAACGAAGCGGAAGAGGAACATCGACAAAATCAATGACACTGTAACCCCTGTTGCCGAAGAAATGATGGACAAACTTCTTCGGATGGACTCAGAATTCTTTGTAAAAGGAATCTATGCTGAACATAAGACTGGTGCTGCAAACAATGAAGGTGTAAACATAGATGATATACTAGGTAGCAACTGAATTTTACTATATTGCGGGAGTTCATATATATTTTTTCTTGTCAAATTTTTCTTGATGATGAGGTTGTCTATATTGTAAGATATAATCTATATTGTAAAGCCCCCGAGCCTTTGGCTGGAGCTTGAGCTATGTTTTACGCCACGATGAATTTACTATTTTGCGAGAGTGTATATTTTTTTGTTGCCACGGGTTATGAGCCCCCGAACCTGTCGACGAAAAAATATGTATATCACCAATATATTTTACTATATTGCAGCACCGCGAGCCCGCCTCATTAAAAACCTTTCAGCCCCACTCGGTGCCTTGAAAGGAAAAGAGTGCGTCTGAAAACTCGCGGGCATTTCAGTACATTGTATGTTTACAAGGAGGACTATATTTCGAGTTCAAGCGTAAAAACGCCTTTGCTGCGCCACGTTCCAGGGATTTTGCTCGGGAACCCCTGTCTTCTTGTCCTTTATCCTGTACGCTCCTCCTTCGATTACTTTTGTGACGATGTAAGGGCCAAGCCACGGTGACTCGAGTTTTTCATGGCTTTTTTGCGTGAGCCATAAAACTAAGTCGCCGACCTGAAAGGATCTTGGTCGCAAACGTCGACTGTGGTAGTTTTTCAAGTCTTGCTGGTACTTGGTGACCCGTGATAATACTTCGTCTCGAGCTTCGTCAAGTGCATCGACATCGTCCTCCAATGCTTTTCTGGAAGCTTCTTCATCATATTCCGTGACTCTTGGAGAATCATGCTCTATTTCTATCGGCAGTGCTGCCTCAGCTCCATGGAGCAGAAAAAACGGAGTCTCCTGTGTCGCTGTATTTGGTGTTGTTCGAATACTCCATAATACACTTGGCAGCTCCTCTGGCCAAGTATGTCGTGCTTTTTCCAATGGTGCTAGTAGGCGCTTCTTGATACCATTGCAAATGATTCCATTGGCTTTCTCGACTTGGCCATTAGTCTGCGGGTGCGCAACTGACGCAAAGTGCAATTTGATGCCCACCTCTGCACAGTATGCCTTGAATTCCTTGGATGTGAAATTACTACCATTGTCCGTGACGATGCTATGTGGTACTCCAAACGGGAAGACGATGCTTTTCACGAACTTGATTGCCGACGCTCCGTCTGGTGAATTTACCGGCTTTGCTTCTATCCACTTGGTAAATTTGTCGACAGCGACGAGCATATACTCGTATCCTCCTGGCGAGGCCTTGTGTAACTTTCCCACCATATCGAGACCCCATTGAGCAAAGGTCCAAGACAGCGGTATTGGCATCAACTCCGCTGCCGGAGAATGAGGTTTTGCGGCAAATCTCTGGCACGCGTCGCAAGTTCAAACTATCTCCTTCGCATCTTCGATTGCTGTCAACCAATAAAATCCTGCTCTGAAAACCTTGGCTGCTATAGCTCGACTGCTTGCGTGATGACCACATTTTCCTTCATGTACATCCTTCAGAATTAGCCTTCCTTCCTCGGGTGTGACGCACCTTTGTAACACTCCCGAAATACTTTGCTTGTACAACTCCCCTTTGACCACAGTAAAGGCTTTAGATCGTCTAATAACTCGCCTTGCTTCAACTGGGTCGTCGGGTATTTCTTTCCTTAAGATGTATGATATGTACGCTTGCATCCATGGAATTTGCACCATCATTACTAGGTCCTGTTCTTCTTCTTCTTCTAGTGCTTCTTTTGTAGCTCCCAAGGGTTTCTCATCCTTCTGTTTCTTCTGTGCTTTCTTCGGCTTTGTAGATCTCTTGGCTATCTCTTCCCAGAACACACCTGGTGGAATTGCGAGACATTGCGACCCAATGTTTGCAAGAACATCGGCTTCATCATTGCTCAGCCTGCTGATGTGATTTACTTCGCATCCATCAAACAGCTTCTCTAGCTCGTTGTACACTTCTTTGTATGCTACCATACTATCATTGACTGGATCACATTGGTTCATGACTTGCTGAGCCACCAATTGTGAGTCGCCAAATATTTTTAGTCGAGTTGCACCACAAGCCTTCGCCATCTTCATCCCGTGTATAAGAGCTTCGTATTTTGCCTTATTGTTAGACGTGTTTGGAAACGTCATCCGTAAGACATACTTTAATTTGTCGCCTTCAGGTGATATTAGTATCACGCCTACTCCAACTCCTTCTAATCTTTTGGACCCGTCGAAGTTCATAGTCCAGGTTCTCGATAAATCCGGGGGTCCTGTATTTTGTAGTTCCATCCACTCTGCGATGAAATATGGTAGAATTTGCGACTTTATTGCTTTTCTTTTTTCATACGTGATGTCCCGAGGAGAAAGCTCTATTCCCCAAAGGGAGACACGACCCGTAGCTTCTGGATTGTTTAGTATATTGGATAAAGGCGCCTCGTTGACCACTATTATCGGATGCGCCGAAAAATAGTGCCGCAGTTTTCTTGCGGTCGTAAACACTCCATATGCTAGCTTCTGGTATTGTGGATACCGCTGTTTTGAAGGTGATAAAACTTCACTGATGAAATATACCGGCCTCTGTACTCCATGGAGTTTTCCTTCATCTTCTCTTTCGACTACAAGTGCTGTGCTGACCACCTGAGGTGTGGCTGCAATGTATAACAAGAGGGGTTCCTTCTCTTTAGGCGCCACCAAAATTAGTGGTGTCGAAATTGTGCGCTTGAGATCCTCGAAAGCTCAATCTGCCTCTTCGTTCCATTGAAACTTCTCTCCTTGTTTGATCAGGGCGTAGAACGGTAGCGCCTTTTCTCCCAGTCTGGCGACGAATCTGCTTAAAGCTGCGACTCGCCCAGTTAGCTGTTGTATTTCTTTCAACTTTGTTGGCTTTCTCATTGTTACGATAGCTTGAATTTTTTCTGGATTAGCCTCGATCCCTATTGCTGAGACTAGGAACCCGAGAAGTTCTCCCGCAGGAACGCCGAAAGAGCATTTCGTCGGGTTCAGCTTGAGGCAGAACTTGTCAAGATTGTCGAAGGTTTCTTTTAAATCCTCGATCAATGTTGTCCCCTTTCTTGATGTTATGACGACATTGTCAATGTACACTTGTACGTTTTTTCCAATCTGTGTTGCCAAGCACTTCTGCATCATCCCCTGATATGTTGCTCCCGCGTTTTTTTAGACCAAAAGGCATTGTTTTGTAGCAAAACACGCTGTAGGGTGTAATGAACGCTGTCTTGACCTCATCCTCTTCTTTTAATCTGATCTGGTTATAACCAGAATATGCGTCTAGGAAGGAAAGACGTTCACATCCTGCCGTGGAATCGATGATTTGGTCGATCCTTGGGAGGGGAAAGTGATCCTTTGGACAATGTTTATTGAGACATGTAAAGTCGATACACATGCGAATGACTTTCGTGTTTTTCTTCGGGACCAGCACTGGGTTAGCTACCCACGTGGCCTCTGTATACAGCTCTTTAATAAAACCAGCTTCTCTGAGTCGATCAATCTCTGACAGCATAGCTTTGTGGTTTGGTTCCGAAAAACACCGCAAAGGTTGTTTAATTGGTCTCGCTATTGGATCCAGGTTTAGGTGGTGCTCGGCAAGTTCCCTGGGTACTCCTGGCATGTCAGCTGGACACCATGCGAAGATTTTACAGTGCTCACAGAGGAACTCGACGAGCGCGCTTTCCTATGCGAGGTCCATGTCTGTCGCGATGGACGTCGTTTTCTTTGGATATGTCGGGTGAATCTGCACCTCCTTGGAATCTTTGGTAGTGTTAAAGGTTGGCTCCCTGAGAGGCCTCCCTACATCTGGCAACACATCATAATCAGTCGTAAGCCTTGACGCCATGTATTCTGCTTGCATCCCGAAAGTTTCTTACAGTCGATGAAAATCTTTGTCGCATTTATCGGCTAACGCAAAACTTCCTTTGACTGTAATTGCTCCTTTAGGTCCAGGTAACCTCCACAACAGGTACGTGTAGTGTGGTACCGCCATAAACCTGACATACGCTGGTCGTCCCAATAAGGCACGATATTGCGACGGGAAATCCACGATTTCAAACTCCAGCCTTTCTATTCTATAATTTTCTCGGGTCCCAAACTGGACGTCGAGATTGATCTTCCCCAACGGATAACTTGGTTTCTCTGGCGTGATACAATGGAAACGTGTGTCAGTTGGTTTCAGATTTGCTAGGGATATGTTCATCTTCCTTAATGTATCTGCGTACATAAGGTTTATACTGCTGCCGCCATCTATGAATACTCGAGATACGTCGAATCCTGCGATCACTGCTGGTAAGATAAGTGCTGACTGCCCTGGTCGAGGAACTTGCTGCGGGTGATCCGCTGTCAACACCCGGATTTTTAAGTCCGGATGCCTATTATGTCATACATCGCAATCCCAGGAATATTGTTGTTGCGAGGCATAATAGTTAAGTATCACAGTCATCATTCATTACAACCCATATTGTCTTACAATTGGAATCACATGATCCATATTACACGAATAGTTGATCTATTGATCAACGAACAAACATAAGTTCATAGCGGAAGCGTAAAGATAAATGGACTCTCTAGTCCACAGGCAACGCTTGACGTCGGAAGACTCCTAGTTGTCGTAGGCGTCCTGCTGGTCATCTCCTTGTTCATCTTCATACTCTGGCCATTTGAATAGCCAGGGACAAAGCCGTGAGTACTTCAAGTACTCGCAAACTAATACTAGTGTAAGTGCTAGACAATTCTAGTAAGGGTGTGATACGTCCCCGACGTATCCATAATTTCTGTCGTTCCATGCTTGTTTTATGACAATACTTACATGTTTTGCTTGCACTTTATAATGTTTTTATGCGTTTTTCGGAACTAACCTATTAACAAGATGCCACAGTGCCAGTTCCTGTTTTCTGCTGTTTTTGGTTCCAGAAAGGCTGTTCGGGCAATATTCTCGGAATTGGACGAAATCAACGCCAAACCTCCTATTTTCTCCGGAAGGCTCCAGAACACCGAAGAAGAGTCGGAGAGGGGCCAGAGGGCCACCACACCATAGGGCGGCGCGGCTGGCACAGGCCGCGCCGGCTGTGGTGTGGCGCCCTCAGTGCCCCCTGCGCCGCCTCTTCGCCTATAAAATCCCTTTTCGACCTAAAAATGCGGTACCAATTGTGAAACTCCAGAAAGACTCCGGGGCGCCGCCACCATCGCGAAACTCCAATTCGGGGGACAGAAGTCTCTGTCCCGGCACCCTGCCGGGACGGGGAAGTGCCCCCGGAAGCCATCTCCATCAACGCCATCGCCTCCGCCATGCTCCGTGAGTAGTTCCCCCATGGACTACGGGTTCTAGCAGTAGCTATGTCGGTATACTCTCCCCCATGTACTTCAATACAATGGTCTCATGAGCTGCCTTACATGATTGAGATTCATCTGATGTAATCGGTGTTGTGTTTGTTGGGATCCGATGGATGATACATTATGATTAGTCTATCTATAAAGTTTGTGAAGTTATTGTTGCTGCAATCTTGTTATGCTTAATGCTTGTCACTAGGGCCCGAGTGGCATGATCTTAGATTTGAGCTCTATATTGTTGCTTAGATTGTATCTACAAGTTGTATGCACATGTCAGCATCCGGAACCAATGGCCCCGAAGTGACAGAATCGGGACAACCGGAGGGGATGGTAGTGATGTGAGGATCACATGTTTTCACGGTGTGTTAATGCTTTGCTCCGGTACTCTATTAAAAGGAGTACCTTAATATCCAGTAGTTTCCCTTGAGGCCCGGCTACCACCGGCTGGTAGGACAAAAGATGTTGTGCAAGTTTCTCATTGCGAGCACGTACGACTATATACGGAAAACATGCCTACATAATTAATAAGCCTGATGTTCTTTCTTAATGCTTTGATTCCTATCAATTGCCCAACTGTAATTTGTTCACCCAACACTTGTCACTTATTGGAGAGTTACCACTAGTGTAGATCGCTGGGAACCCCGGTCCATCTCTCATCATAATATACTTGTTCTACATGTCATTGGAAGTAGTATCAACTATCTTCTCGTGCCATTGCTCTCATATTGCTATTCTTTGCTCTTTGTATTCTTGTTACTCTTTGCTCTCATATTACTGCTACTTTCACATCACCCCTGTTGCTAGTGCTTTTCCAGGTGCAGCTGAATTGACAACTCAGTTGTTAAGGCTTATAAGTATTCTTTACCTCCCCTTGTGTCGAATCAATAAATTTGGGTTATACTACCCTCGAAGACTGCCGCGATCCCCTATACTTGTGGGTCATCAAGACTATTTTTAAGGCGCCGTTGCCGGGGAGGCATAGCTCTACTCATAAGTTCACCTGGGGAGTACACTCTACCTCTCTCTCTGTTTTATTTTATTTTGTTTTGCTTAGTTTACTTTTGTCTAGTTTATTTGTGCTTAGTTTATTTCTGTCTAGTATTATTTTGCTTAGTTTACTTTTGCTTAGTTTGTTTTTGTCTTGTTTTATTTGTCTCATATACCCAAAAATCCATAAAAATTTGAAAAACCAAAAAATTAAAAACTGCTGTTATGGGAGAACCTACAACCTACTTGGAGCTCATAGAATGTTATAATAATTATAGGAAATCAAGAGCTGGTGAAGTAATGAGTGCTATGATGGAAAAAGTGAATACAATTGCTAAAATCTTGCTTAAACGCCATGATATAAACTGTTGCTCTCAACAGGATACTAAACATCTTAAATTTCAATGTGGCTTTAGTGAGGAATTTTTAATTAAAAACTATAATCGGAATTGCTATATTCATTATGGGTTCGAAGAGGTAGAACAATTTGTCGTGTTTATGGGAGCCTCCGAGATCGAATCCTTCATGGTTGAGAATTATGAAACTTGTGTTGTTTGTAAGGACCTTAAAGATTATGTCTCTTCTATCCTTAATTGTTGCATAGAATGCTTCGGTAATAATCCTTATATCATTGATTATAAAGAGAGACTCATTAATGCACAAGAATGCACTCACAATTTGCAGGAACCGGTGGAAGAAGAACCTGATGAACCTCAAAGCTCATTGGATGAAAAAGAGGAGGAAATTGATGAACCTGAAAGCTCATTGGATGAAAAAGAAGAGGAGAGCGACGAACAAAAGGAGGAAGAATGGATTAGCTACCCATGCCAACCTTCTAATGAGAGTAACTCTTTATCTCTTATACTATTTGATTGTCCTCCATGCTTACCGAAAGAGGTTGAATGTTATGTTCCTGTGGATTCTCTTGAAATAGTACCTATGAGTAATACTTGTGAGAATAATTATGCTACTGTTATTTATGACAATCCATGCTACTTTGATAAATCTTATGATAATGCTTTGTTTGTGCCTGATGTCGAAATGCATGGTACTAAAGAATTTTGCTTGGCAAATGTTTATGATAAAGCTCTAGATGATGGTCCTATGTTACTTGATACTATTAATTGTACTACTAATGAAAATGGGATTGGAGAAGATTTAACTTATTCTATGAGTCCCATATCTCTTGAGATTGATCAACTACCTTGTTATATTATTAATAAAAGAAAGTTTGAAAGTTTTAATTCCACTATTCTTGAACTTGGTAAAAATTATATGTTTATGGATCATGAAAAGTATGCTGCATGTGATAGTTATATTGTTGAGTTTATCCATGAAGCTACTGAAAATTATTATGAGAGAGGAAAATATGGTGGTAGAAATTTGCATGGTACTAAAACACCTCTCTATGTGCTTAAAATTTTGAAGTTACTCTTGTTTTATCTTCTTATGCTTGTCACTTTGTTCTTCATGAATTTATTTGTGCACAAGATTCCTATGCATAGGAAGCATGTTAGACTTAAATGTGTTTTGAATTTGCCTCTTGATGCTCTCTTTTGCTTCAAATACTATTTCTTGCGAGTGCATCATTAAAACTGCTGAGCCCATCTTAATGGCTATAAAGAAAGCAACTTCTTGGGAGATAACCCATGTGTTATTTTGCTACAGTACTTTGTTTTATATTTGTGTCTTGGAAGTTGTTTACTACTGTAGCAACCTCTCCTTATCTTAGTTTTGTGTTTTGTTGTGCCAAGTGAAGCCTCTAATCGAAGGTCGATACTAGATTTGGATTTCTGCGCAGAAACAGATTTCTTTGCTGTCACGAATCTGGGCTGTTTTCCCTGTAGAAAAATCAGAAAAATATGCCAATTTACGTGAGTGATCCTCAGATATGTACGCAACTTTCATTAGTTTTGAGTTTTCTGATTTGAGCAACGGAAGTATTTTATTAAAATTCGTCTTTACTGGCTGTTCTGTTTTGGCAGATTCTGTCTCTGTTTTTTGCATTGTCTCTTGTGGACTTTAAGCGAGGTTTTCTAGACGTAGAGAGCTGTAGCTAATGTTTTATTGAGTTCTTGCAATGTGCCACTACAGGACCAAGGTGGATTCAAATTTTTTGAGTACTAATCCCTCTAATGAAGTTTATGAGAAGTTTGTTGTGAAGGAAGTTTTCAAGGGTCAAGAGAGGAGGATGATATATGATCAAGAAGAGTGAAAAGCCTAAGCTTGGGGATGCCCCCATGGTTCATCCCTGCATATTTCAAGAAGACTCAAGCGTCTAAGCTTGGGGATGCCCAGGGCATCCCCTTCTTCATCAACTTATCAGGTTCCTCCCCTGAAACTATATTTTTATTCAGTCACATCATATGTGCTTTACTTGGAGCGTCTGTGTGTTTACTTTTTCGTTTGTTTGTGTTTGAATAAGATCGGATCCTAGCAATCCTTGATTGGGAGAGATACACGCTCCGCTTTTTCATATGAACACTTGTTCTTCGTTTTACTTTTAATGTTCAATGATAAAAGTTGGAAGCTACAATACTTATCTTTATTTGGTTGGGAAAAGAAAATGCCTCATATGTTGTGGATAATTTGACACTTGGCAATTGTTTTGAGCTCTCAAATAAATCATAAGTTTTTGCATGTAGTTTAAACCTATTAGTGGAGAACTACCGTAAAGCTTGTTAAAATTGGTTTGCATAATTGATCTCTCTTAAGGTCTAGATATTTTCTGGTAAAAGTGTTTGAGCAACAAGGAAGACAGTGTAGAGTATTATAATGCTTGCAATATGTTCTTATGTAAGTTTTGCTGTACCGGTTCATACTTGTGTTTGCTTCAAACAACCTTGCTAGCCTAAGCCTTGTATCGAGAGGGAATACTTCTCATGCATCCAAAATACTTGAGCCAACCACTATGCCATTTGTGTCCACCATACCTACCTACTATGTGGTATTTCCTGCCATTCCAAAGTAAATTGCTTGAGTGCTACCTTTAAACAATTCAAAATTTATTACCTCTGATTTGTGTTAATGTTTTATAGCTCATGAGGAAGTATGTGGTGTTTAGCTTTCAACCTTGTCATTTACTTTTGACGGACTCTCATATGGACTAGTGGCACATCCGCTTATCCAATAATTTTGCAAAAAGAGCTGGCAATGGGATTCCCAGTCCCAAATTAATCAAACTAAATAGACACTCCTCCATGGTATGTGATTGTTGGACGGCACCCGAAGGATTCGGTTAGCCATGGCTTGTGTAAGCAAAGGTTGGGAGGAGTGTCATCATAATAAAACTAAAATAAAAAGGCACTCCTTCATGGTATGAGATTGTTGGCAGGCACCCGAGGATTCGGTTAGCCATGGTTTGTGAAAGAAAGGTTGGAAGGAGTGCCACACAAAAATTAAATAAAATGGGAGCCGCTCTTGAAAGTCCGGTTGGCGAGGTAGTTAGTGTACCCACTACCATTCGTTGACAACAACAAACACCTCTCAAAACTTTACTTTTATGCTCTCTATATGTTTTCAAAACCAAAGCTCTAGCACAAATATAGCAATCGATGCTTTCCTCTCTGAAGGGCCATTCTTTTACTTTTATGTTGAGTCAGTTACCTAATTCCCCCCACCTTAGAAGCAAACACTTGTGTCAACTGTGCATTGATTCTTACATACTTGCATATTTGCATTCATCATATTACTTTGTGTTGACAATATCCATGAGATATGCATGTTGAAAGTTGAAAGCATCCGCTGAAACTTATATCTTCCTTTGTGTTGCTTCGATGCCTTTACTTTGAATTTATTGCTTTATGAGTTAACTCTTATGCAAGAATTTTGATGCTTGCCTTGAAAGTACTCTTCATGAAAAGTTTTGCTATATGTTATCTATTTGTTAGCAACTATAGATCATTGCCTTGAGTCACTTCATTCATTTCATATGCTTTGTAATAGTATGATCAAGGTTATGTAAGTAGCATGTCACTACAGAAATTATTCTTTTTATTGTTTACCTGCTCGGGACGAGCAGGAACTAAGCTTGGGGATGCTGATACGTCCCCGACGTATCCATAATTTCTGTCGTTCCATGCTTGTTTTATGACAATACTTACATGTTTTGCTTGCACTTTATAATGTTTTTATGCGTTTTTCGGAACTAACCTATTAACAAGATGCCACAGTGCCAGTTCCTGTTTTCTGCTGTTTTTGGTTCCAGAAAGGCTGTTCGGGCAATATTCTCGGAATTGGACGAAATCAACGCCAAACCTCCTATTTTCTCCGGAAGGCTCCAGAACACCGAAGAAGAGTCGGAGAGGGGCCAGAGGGCCACCACACCATAGGGCGGCGCGGCCTGGCCTGGGCCCGCGCCGGCCTGTGGTGTGGCGCCCTCAGGTGCCCCCCTGCGCCGCCTCTTCGCCTATAAAATCCCTTTCGACCTAAAAACGCAGTACCAATTGACGAAACTCCAGAAAGACTCCAGGGGCGCCGCCACCATCGCGAAACTCCAATTCGGGGGACAGAAGTCTCTGTCCCGGCACCCTGCCGGGACGGGGAAGTGCCCCCGGAAGCCATCTCCATCAACGCCATCGCCTCCGCCATGCTCCGTGAGTAGTTCCCCCATGGACTACGGGTTCTAGCAGTAGCTATGTCGGTATACTCTCCCCCATGTACTTCAATACAATGGTCTCATGAGCTGCCTTACATGATTGAGATTCATCTGATGTAATCGGTGTTGTGTTTGTTGGGATCCGATGGATGATACATTATGATTAGTCTATCTATAAAGTTTGTGAAGTTATTGTTGCTGCAATCTTGTTATGCTTAATGCTTGTCACTAGGGCCCGAGTGGCATGATCTTAGATTTGAGCTCTATATTGTTGCTTAGATTGTATCTACAAGTTGTATGCACATGTCACTGTCCGGAACCAATGGCCCCGAAGTGACAGAAATCGGGACAACCGGAGGGGATGGTAGTGATGTGAGGATCACATGTTTTCACGGTGTGTTAATGCTTTGCTCCGGTACTCTATTAAAAGGAGTACCTTAATATCCAGTAGTTTCCCTTGAGGCCCGGCTGCCACCGGCTGGTAGGACAAAAGATGTTGTGCAAGTTTCTCATTGCGAGCACGTACGACTATATACGGAAAACATGCCTACATAATTAATAAGCCTGATGTTCTTTCTTAATGCTTTGATTCCTATCAATTGCCCAACTGTAATTTGTTCACCCAACACTTGTCACTTATTGGAGAGTTACCACTAGTGTAGATCGCTGGGAACCCCGGTCCATCTCTCATCATAATATACTTGTTCTACATGTCATTGGAAGTAGTATCAACTATCTTCTCGTGCCATTGCTCTCATATTGCTATTACTGCTGCTGTGTTACTGTTACTACTGCTCTCATATTACTGCTACTTTCACATCACCCCTGTTGCTAGTGCTTTTCCAGGTGCAGCTGAATTGACAACTCAGTTGTTAAGGCTTATAAGTATTCTTTACCTCCCCTTGTGTCGAATCAATAAATTTGGGTTATACTACCCTCGAAGACTGCCGCGATCCCCTATACTTGTGGGTCATCAGGGTGCTAAGCTCTAGTTTATTTGCATAAAGCCAAATTTAGTTCACAAGTATTTGAGAAAAGACTTATTCATGTGCTAGACTAACTCAAGTGGGAACATTAGTATCATTCCCACAACATTGTTGTGATTCAAAGTCAAGTCACCAATTCACCATTCATTTCACCAACATTTTCAAGAATTTGACATCGAAAACTGTATGGCCTTTCCAACCGTACGTAACTGTGGACACGGCTATTCGAATAGGTTTACACTCTGCAGAGGTTGCACACTTGTGCCACAACATTTGATTTCATCCGTCGGGATTACCCCGAATCATCGTAACACAGTACGCGGATCATCAACCATAACCTTTCACTTACAAATCCTAGTATGAGCACCTCTCCCCATGAGCTTGGCCTCCCAGTGAAGACCAACTGTCAACCTGGGAACTGCACAGGGCTTGGCCGTACAATTCACCTCAATTCACATCATTTCTCAACAACGGAGGCAGCCTCGGCATAACCCCTATGATGTGTGTTCAGAGGGAACCCATACTAAGATGCATAAATTTCCAGTTAAGCCCTACCCATAATCAGGTATTGTGGGGGTACTCAATATTGTAAAGGTATCGCATTCAAACCAATATCAGTTTTATCAAAAATCACCATCTTCTCTTGGTCACATTCACCTTCAAAATTCATTCAATGGAATGATTCATCATTCCAAGGTTTCAAATTCATTTCAAGTCACATGTTCCCATCTAGAGTAGTCAAGTTTTAGTATTTAGCACTAGCACTAATCATGAGGGGTGCTAATCTTGCTTGGCTAGCTTGAGACTAACTTTACTACTCTAGTAACCTTCTTTCACTTTGACCAAAGTTAACTATAAAAGTAAATCTTTGAATAAACAAGTGAAAACTTGTAAGGTAGAAAATTGGGATAGGCTTATGGTAAGAAAGGTAAGACTATGGTGCCTTGCCCCAAAGGGCTTTGCACTTTGCAAGAATATTAGCTTGCCTTGGTAGTTCTCAAAGTTCTCCTCCTCCTCCTCTTGATAGCAACCTTCTTCCTCCGGGTATTCTCCGGTGCTAGCGTCTAAATTTGAATACGAGGTATGATCACTCAACCAATTCATTGGATATTCCAAACATCACATATATTCACACAAACTATTCTAAGCACACAATTAATATAATTAGGGTGCATTGGTTGTGTGGCTTGAGGAAAATAATTTCCTCTCATTACATATGTAAATGATAGTTTCCATATAGCTCTTGAGAAATAATTTCCTATCATTGAAATCTTCTTAAGATTTAATTTCTCAAACAATCATACATGAATTCATGTTGACCTAAGTCAACCATTCATCATCATCATTTGAGAAAATGATTTAAATGAGGTAGACCACCTCATACCATTTAATAATTCTACAAATGGTTTAAATTCTCCAAGTATTTCATGTGAGAGTATTTGACCAGGGGTCAAGGTTCATATGAAAGTACTTGGGATGAGATTTAAATTAAGTAAAATACTTCATATAATTTGCATAATAGTTTTGGACAATATCACTTAAGTAAACTAGCCATATTGTCCTTTATTTAAACTAGGGCATGATCATACAAAGTGACCACACCATTTTATTCTAGAAACAATTAGTGTAAGTTAAATGTGAGCTATTGGAGTTGGAATTAACTAAATATTTATTTTGGTTGATTTTTAATATTTAATTGAATGTGAAAAAGTCCCTGCCTTCATCTTTTTATCATTTTATTTCTACAACATATCTCAAGGTGAGACCAGTGGCATGTTGTATATCTTTTCTTTAGCTTTCCAACAATATAAAATTTGCTAAATTTGGCCAAGCCAAACAGATTCTATTAAATTTCTAAGTTGGGTCCAGTATTGAAATTGATTTGAATTTGATTAAAAAGGATTTGAATTAAACGGGCTGGCGGGAACTAGTTTGGGCCGAAATGGTTTGAAATACAGCAAATCGGCCCAGTAACGCATCCAGTGCGCGTGGGCTTGCTGACAGTGTGGGTCCCGCATGTCAGCGGCTGTTAAACCCGAAACGGTATGAACTAACGTGGGGCGTTAGATTAGATCATCATCGGATGGCTCACGTGCATCGTCGTCTCCGACGAGATGCCGTAGCTTCTCCGGCGAGCCTAGGGGGTCGGAGAGCTAACCAGGGGTCTGGCGAGCGGCGGCGGTGTTCAGGGCGAGGTTGTTGATGATGAGGAAGCAGCCTATAGCAGTGGCGGAGCTCGAGGTGGCTTGGATCAACGGCGATTTCTCCAGGGCTTCCGCGGCTCCGATCGTCCGATTGGGGCTGCTCCGGCGTCGATTGAGTGAGTGGAGTGGTGGTGGAGAAGCAAGGATGGGAGGAGAGGATGGTGCGGTGCTTGGATTGCTCAGGGGAGTGCTCTATTTATAGAGGAGCAATGGCGCTGCGGGGCAGGGTTGAGGTCGATATGCGTGCGGTGATTCCGGCGAGCTATGGAGCTAGGCGAGGGCGCAGGGCTGTTCAACGTGTCCAGGCGAAGCTAATGGCAGCGACAGCGCGGTCGGGCGGCGTCTGGATGGCTCGCATTTCTTCCGTGTCTGCCGTGGCATCTACGGGATCTTGTTCGTTGTCTCCGGCGGCGGCGGTCCAGGGTCTGGTCGAGCACGTGTCTGGCGGGGTTGAGGTGGCGCTGCGTTGCTCAAGGAGTTGAGAGAGGGGCCAGGGCTTGCTCGTGCTGGTGGAATGGCGCGTGGCCAGTGACATCCACGGCGTGCATGGGCGCGACGCGAGCGGCATGCTGGCGAGTTTTGGGCGCACGTTCTCCGGTGAGTGGCTGCGTTTTCCTCGACCATGGCCGTTGCTAGGCGGTGCAGTAGGGCAAGGTGGCGAGCTTGGGCACTAGGGCCAGTGGTGGAGAGGAAGGGGAGAGGAGATGGTGCGGCAAGGTGGTGACATGGCCGGCATGGCCATGCTCATGCTTGCTAGGCTTGGCATCTAGGGTTACTATGTTGCATTTAGGGAGAGAGGGAACCAGGGGACCATTTGGAGTGAATTGGGGCAGTAGGGTTTGAGTAGATCACTATTTCAAATAGTGTTTGCTTTATTCCATATTTGTAATTTGCAAATTTTGCCCAAATTTGAGTGAGTTCAAAAGGTTGCAAGATTTGGAAGTGGTGTATTTGGTTGAGTTGTAAATGACCAGAGACAAAGATGGGTGGTGGTGGAAATTTTGAAAAATCAAAGAATTGCTAAATTGCAAAGTTGGAGATTGTTCCATATAATAAAAAGTTCCAACTTTACATGAGCATAGAATTTGATCCAAAGTGAATTTGGCATGGTGGTCTTTACCAAAGTTGTTCACCTTGATGTGCTCTTGGATGAGGTGCAAAGAATTGGGAAAGTTTAGTTTGAAAAATTTGAATTGCAAGGGCTCAAAGTAGGGATCAGACTATAAATGGCAGATTTGACCATTATCATATGTGATCCCATTTTGAGTTTGAATTTGATTTGATTTGTGTTTCTTTGATTCCAAAAGTTGTAATAAGTGTTTAGTAACATAATACAACTAATGGTGAAGACCAAAATGGTCTAGGGTAAAGATTTGCAAAAATGGCATAAACCATATGTGAGGGTTTTAGGGTTTTTATTCTTATTTGATTTCTTTCTCTTTTTGATTTATTTGGTTTGTGATCTTCACTTAATCACATTAGGTATTTAGGGTTTAGCACATAAACATAGTCACAATCATCATGGCATATCACTCAAATGCACAAGTCCTATGCATGGCACTATATGCAAATAAAAGTTTTTTGTTGGTTTGAAATTTTGCTCTCTGGAATTCTTCTAACTTTCTTTTTATTGAAATTTGGGATGTTACATCCGCTATTGTGAAGCCAATGTCCTGTCCCGACCAATTTAAGTACTCAATCGTTGGTGGAGGCATCTTCTCTGCCATGAACACTTGTCGCGAGATTACTTTCTGAGCTCTATTGGACGGTGATGCGTGTAGTTGACACGTTAGTTGGGAACCCCAAGAGGAAGGTGTGATGCGCACATCGGCAAGTTTCCCTCAGTAAGAAACCAAGGTTTAATCGAACCAGTAGGAGTCAAGAAGCACGTTGAAGGTTGATAGCGGCGGGATGTAGTGCGGCGCAACACCAGAGATTCCGGCGCCAACGTGGAACCTGCACAACACAACCAAAGTACTTTGCCCCAACGAAACAGTGAGGTTGTCAATCTCACCGGCTTGCTGTAACAAAGGATTAACCGTATTGTGTGGAAGATGATTGTTTGCGAAAACGATAAAACAAGTATTGCAGTAGATTGTATGCGATGTAAAGAATAGGACCGGGGTCCACAGTTCACTAGAGGTGTCTCTCCCATAAGATAAACAGCATGTTGGGTGAACAAATTACAGTTGGGCAATTGACAAATAGAGAGGGCATGACCATGCACATACATATTATGATGAGTACTGTGAGATTTAATTGGGCATTACGACAAAGTACATAGACCGCTATCCAGCATGCATCTATGCCTAAAAAGTCCACCTTCAGGTTATCATCCGAACCCCCTCCAGTATTAAGTTGCTAACAACAGACAATTGCATTAAGTATTGCGCGTAATGTAATCAGTAACTACATCCTCGAACATAGCACCAATGTTTTATCCCTAGTGGCAACAGCACATCCATAATCTTAGAGGTTCTTGTCACTCCTCCAGATTCACGGAGACATGAACCCACTATCGAGCATAAATACTCCCTCTTGGAGTAACTAGCATCAACTTGGCCAGAGCATCTACTAATAACGGAGAGCATGCAAGATCATAAACAACACATAGACATAACTTTGATAATCAACATAACAAGTATTCTCTATTCATCGGATCCCAACAAACGCAACATATAGAATTACAGATAGATGATCTTGATCATGTTCGGCAGCTCACAAGACCCGACAATTAAGCACAATGAGGAGAAGACAACCATCTAGCTACTGCTATGGACCCATAGTCCAGGGGTAGACTACTCACTCATCACTCCGGAGGCGACCATGGTGGCGTAGAGTCCTCCGGGAGATGATTCCCCTCTCCGGCAGGGTGCCGGAGGCGATCTCCTGAATCCCCCGAGATGGGATTGGCGGCGGCGGCGTCTCTGGAAGGTTTTCCGTATCGTGCCTCTCGGTACTGGGGGTTTCGCGACGGAGGCTATTTGTAGGCGGAAGGGCAGGTCAGGGGGCCACACGAGGGGCCCACACTATAGGTCGGCGCGGCCAAGACCTGGGCCGCGCCGCCCTGTGGTTTGGCCACCTCGTGGCCCCACTTCGTCTCCTCTTCGGTCTTCTGGAAGCTTCGTGGCAAAATAGGACCCTGGGCGTTGATTTCGTCCAATTCCGAGAATATTTCCTTACTAGGATTTCTGAAACCAAAAATAGCAGAAAACAGCAACTGGCACTTCGGCATCTTGTTAATAGGTTAGTTCCAGAAAATGCACGAATATGACATA
The DNA here is from genome assembly GCF_019359855.2 of Lolium perenne. Classification (NCBI taxonomy): domain Eukaryota; kingdom Viridiplantae; phylum Streptophyta; class Magnoliopsida; order Poales; family Poaceae; genus Lolium; species Lolium perenne. Next base: position 246,439,146 of record NC_067247.2, on the reverse strand, counting down.
AAGTGTGCATAAAACATGTAGATAACATCAATAATGTGGCATGTAACACAAGAAATTATCGATACGTCAGAGACGTATCAGCATCCCCAAGCTTAGTTCTGCTCGTCCGAGGTGTAAAACGATAACAAAGATAATTTCTGGAGTGACATGCCATCATAACCTTGATCATACTATTTGTAAAGCATATGTAATGAATGCAGCGATCAAAACAATGGTAATGATATGAGTAAACAAGTGAATCATAAAGCAAAGACTTTTCATGAATAGTACTTCAAGACAAGCATCAATAAGTCTTGCATAAGAGTTAACTCATAAAGCAATAATTCATAGTAGAGGTATTGAAGCAACACAAAGGAAGATTAAGTTTTAGCGGTTGCTTTCAACTTATAACATGTATATCTCATGGATAATTGTCAACATAGAGTAATATAATAAGTGCAATATGCAAGTATCTAGGAATCAATGCACAGTTCACACAAGTGTTTGCTTCTTGAGGTGGAGAGAAATAGGTGAACTGACTCAACATAAAAGTAAAAAGAATGGTCCTTCAAAGAGGAAAGCATCGATTGCTATATTTGTGCTAGAGCTTTTATTTTGAAAACATGAAACAATTTTGTCAACGGTAGTAATAAAGCATATGAGTTATGTAAATTATATCTTACAAGTTGCAAGCCTCATGCATAGTATACTAATAGTGCCCGCACCTTGTCCTAATTAACTTGGACTACCGGATCATCGCAATACACATGTTTTAACCAAGTGTCACAATGGGGTACCTCCATGCCGCCTGTACAAAGGTCTAAGGAGAAAGCTCGCATTTTGGATTTCTCGCTTTTGATTATTCTCAACTTAGACATCCATACCGGGACAACATGGACAACAGATAATGGACTCCTCTTTAATGCATAAGCATGTGGCAACAATTATTATTCTCATATGAGATTGAGGATATATGTCCAAAACTGAAACTTCCACCATGAATCATGGCTTTAGTTAGCGGCCCAATGTTCTTCTCTAACAATATGCATGCTCCAACCATTAAGGTGGTAGATCTCTCTTACTTCAGACAAGACGGACATGCATAGCAACTCACATGATATTCAACAAAGAATAGTTGATGGCGTCCCCAGAAACATGGTTATCGCACAACAAGCAACTTAATAAGAGATAAAGTGCATAAGTACATATTCAATACCACAATAGTTTTTAAGCTATTTGTCCCATGAGCTATATATTGCAAAGGTGAATGATGGAATTTTAAAGGTAGCACTCAAGCAATTTACTTTGGAATGGCGGAGAAATACCATGTAGTAGGTAGGTATGGTGGACACAAATGGCATAGTGGTTGGCTCAAGGATTTTGGATGCATGAGAAGTATTCCCTCTCGATACAAGGTTTAGGCTAGCAAGGTTATTTGAAACAAACACAAGGATGAACCGGTGCAGCAAAACTCACATAAAAGACATATTGTAAACATTATAAGAATCTACACCGTCTTCCTTGTTGTTCAAAACTCAATACTAGATATTATCTAGACTTTAGAGAGACCAAATATGCAAACCAAATTAGCAAGCTCTAGGTGTTTCTTCATTAATGGGTGCAAAGTATATGATGCAAGAGCTTAACCATGAGCACAACAATTGCCAAGTATCGCATTATCCAAGACATTTTAGCAAATTACTACATGTATCATTTTCCAATTCCAACCATATAACAATTTAACGAAGAAGAAACTTCGCCATGAATATTATGAGTAGAGCCTAAGGACATACTTGTCATATGCTACAGCGGAGCATGTCTCTCTCCCACACAAGGAATGCTAGGATCCATTTTATTCAAACAAAACAAAAACAAAAACAAACCGACGCTCCAAGAAAAGCACATAAGATGTGATGGAATAAAAATATAGTTTCAGGGGAGAAACCTGATAATGTTGTCGATGAAGAAGGGGATGCCTTGGGCATCCCCAAGCTTAGACGCTTGAGTCTTCTTAGAATATGCAGGGGTGAACCACCGGGGCATCCCCAAGCTTAGAGCTTTCACTCTCCTTGATCATGTTGTATCATCTCCCTCTCTTGATCCTTGAAAACTTCCTCCACACCAAACTTAGAACAACTCATTAGAGGGTTAGTGCACAATCAAAATATACATGTTCAGAGGTGACATAATCATTCTTAACACTTCTGGACATTGCACAAAGCTACTGAAAGTCAATGGAATCGAAATATCCATCGAACATAACAAAACTGGCAATGCGAAATAAAAGGCAGAATCTGTCAAAACAGAACAGTTCGTATTGACGAATTTTATCGAGGCACCAGACTTGCTCAAATTGAATGAAAGTTGCGTACATATCTGAGGACTACTCACGTAAATTGGCATAATTTTCTGAGTTACCTACAGAGAAAACAGCCCAGATTCGTGACAGCAAAGAAATCTGTTTCTGCGCAGTAATCCAAATCTAGTATGAACTTTACTATCAACGACTTTACTTGGCACAACAAAACACTAAACTAAGATAAGGAGAGGTTGCTACAGTAGTAAACAACTTCCAAGACACAAAATAAAAACAAAGTACTGTAGTAAAAACCATGGGTTGTCTCCCATAAGCGCTTTTCTTTAACGCCTTTCAGCTAGGCGCAGAAAGTGTGTATCAAGTATTATCAAGAGACGAAGTGTCAACATCATAATTTGTTCTAATAATAGAATCAAAAGGTAACTTAATTCTCTTTCTAGGGAAGTGTTCCATACCTTTCTTGAGAGGAAATTGATATTTAATATTACCTTCCTTCATGTCAATGATAGCACCAACGGTTCGAAGAAAAGGTCTTCCCAATATAATGGGACAAGGTGCATTGCATTCAATATCCAAGACAACAAAATCAACGGGGACAAGGTTATTGTTAACCATAATATGAACATTATCAACTCTCCCCAAAGGTTTCTTTTTAGCATTATCAGCGAGATTAACATCCAAATAACAATTTTTCAATGGTGGCAAGTCAAGCATATCATAGACTTTCTTAGGCATAACAGAAATACTTGCACCAAGATCACATAAAGCATTACAATCAAAATCATTGACCCTCATTTTAATGATGGGTTCCCAACCATCCTCTAGTTTTCTAGGAATAGAAGTTTCAAGTTTTAGTTTTTCTTCTCGAGCTTTTATGAGAGCATTTGTAATATGTTTTGTGAAAGCCAAGTTTACAGCGCTAGCATTGGGACTCTTAGCAAGTTTTTGTAAGAACTTTATAACTTCAGAGATGTGGCAATCATCAAAATCTAAATCATTATGAGCTACAGCAATGGGATCATCATCCCCAAGGTTGGAAAAAATTTCAGCAGTTTTATCACAAGCAATTTCAGCAGTTTTAGCAATTTCAGGCAGTTTTGTACGCTTTGCACTAGGAGTAGAAACATTGCCAACACCAATTATTTTACCATTAATAGTAGGAGGTGCAGCAACATGTGAAGAGTCAACATTACTTGTGGTGGTAATAGTCCAAACTTTAGCTACATTCTTCTCTTTAGCTAGTTTTTCATTTTCTTCTCTATCCCACCTAGCACGCAATTCAGCCATTAATCTTATATTCTCATTAATTCTAACTTGGATGGCATTTGCTGTAGTAACAATTTTATTTTCAATATCCCTATTAGGCATAACTTTCGATTTCAAAAGATCAACATCAGAGGCAAGACTATCAACCTTAGAAGCGAGAATATCAATTTTATTGAGTTTTTCCTCAACAGATTTGTTAAAGGCAGTTTGTGTACTAATAAATTCTTTAAGCATAGCTTCAAGTCCAGGGGGTGTGTTCCTATTATTATTGTAAGAATTCCCATAAGAATTAGCATAACCGTTACCATTATTATAAGGATATGGCCTATAGTTATTACTAGAATTGTTCCGATAAGCATTGTTGTTGAAATTATTATTTTTAATGAAGTTTACATCAACATGTTCTTCTTGGGCAACCAATGAAGCTAACAGAACATTATTAGGATCAACATTAGTCCTATCATTCACAAGCATAGACATAATAGCATCAATCTTATCACTCAAGGAAGAGGTTTCTTCGACAGAATTTACCTTCTTACCTTGTGGAGCTCTTTCCGTGTGCCATTCAGAGTAATTGATCATCATATTATCAAGAAGCTTTGTTGCTTCACCAAGAGTGATGGACATAAAGGTACCTCCAGCAGCTGAATCCAATAGGTTCCGCGAAGAAAAATTCAGTCCTGCATAAAAGGTTTGGATGATCATCCAAGTAGTCAGTCCATGGGTTGGGCAATTTTTAACCAGAGATTTCATTCTTTCCCATGCTTGTGCAACATGTTCAGTATCTAATTGTTTAAAATTCATTATGCTACTCCTCAAAGATATAATTTTAGCAGGGGATAATATCTACCAATAAAAGCATCCTTGCATTTAGTCCAGGAATCAATACTATTCGTAGGCAGAGATAGCAACCAATCTTTAGCTCTTCCTCTTAATGAGAAAGGAAACAATTTCAATTTAATAATATCACCATCTACATCCTTATACTTTTGCATTTCACATAGTTCAACAAAATTATTAAGATGGGCAGCAGCATCATCAGAACTAACACCAGAAAATTGCTCTCGCATAACAAGATTCAGTAAAGCAGGTTTAATTTCAAAGAATTCTACTATAGTAGCAGGTGGAGCAATAGGTGTGCATAAGAAATCATTATTATTTGTGGTTGTGAAGTCACACAACTTAGTATTTTCAGGAGTACCCATTTTAGCAACAGTAAATAAAGCAAACTAGATAAAGTAAATGCAAGTAACTAATTTTTTGTGTTTTTGATATAGAGTGCAATAAAGACAGTAAAATAAAGTAAAACTAGCAACTAATTTTTTTTGTATTTTGATATAGTGCAGCAAACAAAGTAGTAAATAAAATAAAGCAAGACAAAAACAAAGTAAAGAGATTGGGAAGTGGAGACTCCCCTTGCAGCGTGTCTTGATCTCCCCGGCAACGGCGCCAGAAATTTGCTTGATGCGTGTAGTTGACACGTCCGTTGGGAACCCCAAGAGGAAGGTGTGATGCGCACAGCGGCAAGTTTCCCTCAGTAAGAAACCAAGGTTTAATCGAACCAGTAGGAGTCAAGAAGCACGTTGAAGGTTGATGGCGGCGGGATGTAGTGCGGCGCAACACCAGAGATTCCGGCGCCAACGTGGAACCTGCACAACACAACCAAAGTACTTTGCCCCAACGAAACAGTGAGGTTGTCAATCTCACCGGCTTGCTGTAACAAAGGATTAACCGTATTGTGTGGAAGATGATTGTTTGCAGAAAACAGAAAACAAGTATTGCAGTAGATTGTATGCGATGTAAAGAATAGGACCGGGGTCCACAGTTCACTAGAGGTGTCTCTCCCATAAGATAAACAGCATGTTGGGTGAACAAATTACAGTTGGGCAATTGACAAATAGGGAGGGCATGACCATGCACATACATATTATGATGAGTACTGTGAGATTTAATTGGGCATTACGACAAAGTACATAGACCGCTATCCAGCATGCATCTATGCCTAAAAAGTCCACCTTCAGGTTATCATCCGAACCCCCTCCAGTATTAAGTTGCTAACAACAGACAATTGTATTAAGTATTGCGCGTAATGTAATCAGTAACTACATCCTCGAACATAGCACCAATGTTTTATCCCTAGTGGCAACAGCACATCCATAATCTTAGAGGTTCTTGTCACTCCTCCAGATTCACGGAGACATGAACCCACTATCGAGCATAAATACTCCCTCTTGGAGTTACTAGCATCAACTTGGCCAGAGCATCTACTAATAACGGAGAGCATGCAAGATCATAAACAACACATAGACATAACTTTGATAATCAACATAACAAGTATTCTCTATTCATCGGATCCCAACAAACGCAACATATAGAATTACAGATAGATGATCTTGATCATGTTCGGCAGCTCACAAGACCCGACAATTAAGCACAATGAGGAGAAGACAACCATCTAGCTACTGCTATGGACCCATAGTCCAGGGGTAGACTACTCACTCATCACTCCGGAGGCGACCATGGCGGCGTAGAGTCCTCCGGGAGATGATTCCCCTCTCCGGCAGGGTGCCGGAGGTGATCTCCTGAATCCCCCGAGATGGGATTGGCGGCGGCGGCGTCTCTGGAAGGTTTTCCGTATCGTGGCTCTTGGTACTGGGGGTTTCGCGACGGAGGCTATTTGTAGGCGGAAGGGCAGGTCAGGGGGCCACACGAGGGGCCCACACTATAGGTCGGCGCGGCCAAGACCTGGGCCGCGCCGCCCTGTGGTTTGGCCACCTCGTGGCCCCACTTCGTCTCCTCTTCGGTCTTCTGGAAGCTTCGTGGCAAAATAGGACCCTGGGCGTTGATTTCGTCCAATTCCGAGAATATTTCCTTACTAGGATTTCTGAAACCAAAAACAGCAGAAAAGAGCAACTGGCACTTCGGCATCTTGTTAATAGGTTAGTTCCAGAAAATGCACGAATATGACATAAAGTGTGCATAAAACATGTAGATAACATCAATAATGTGGCATGGAACACAAGAAATTATCGATACGTCGGAGACGTATCAGACGGCCTAGCCTTCTGAATCATCGAGACCGCACCGTTGGAGTTGGGATCGACATATGGAGGTGGGTGTGGTGCTGCCGCTATTCTGAGCTGGTGCCGATTTTCGTCCGTAACTGCGGGAGGAGGTGGCAAGTGGATCTCACTCCTGGGCCCTTGGGGATTTCTATTTGTTGCTTGAGCATTGGCTTGCCCCGCAAACCTCAACATTGCTTGAAAATTCTGACAGTCCTTCTGCAGATGTCCTGACTGTCTCTTCCCATTACTGTCGAGATAAAAATGCATCTGACACGGCCCGTTCATCATATCCTCGGGAGACACGAAACGTCTCTGGAACCTTGGTCCACTATTTTGCCTGTTATTTCGGGAGTCATCTCTATTGTCGCCTCGCTGCTCGCTACTCCTTTGATATTCATCTCTATTGCTTCCTCCAGTATTTCCTCGGAAACCAGCCGATATTTGGCCAGGAGCATCATAACTCGAGAACTACCGAGGAAATCATCGTCTATTTTGGAAATTTCGACTGCGATCCTCTTCAGGCGACCTGTGCCGTTTATTGTGAACAACATCCTCTCCATCTGCCCACCTGTTTGCTATCTCCATCAATGCTGATACTGTCCTTGGGTTGGTTCTCCCCAAGTCTTCGACAAAGTCTCCTCGTCGAATTCCTGCTACGAACGCATCTATCGCTCTCTCGTCAGATATGTTCTCTGCCGAGTTTTTAATGATGTTCCACCTTTGGATGTACTTTCTCATTGATTCATCATGCTTTTGTCGACACGATCTCAACTCTTCTAGTGATGCGGGTTTTTTGCAGGTGGATCGGAAGTTCTTGACGAACACATCCTCGAAACTGTCCCAGCTGTCGATGGAACCCGGAGGAAGCTTTTTTATCCAAGATCGCGCGGCTCAACTTAGATGTACTTGGATGCTCTGCATGGCTGTTGCTCTGGTTCCTCCTATCAGCTTCACCGTCTCGAGATAATCAACTAGCCAATCCTCTGGAATTTGTAGGCCGTCAATTTTTTTGAAGTTATCGGGTAGTTTAAACCCTGAAAGAACTCGAGTTTTCCGGACCCTCCTTGTAAAGCACGGCAGCCCACACATATCCTTGTCATCTATCTCTGGGGAATGCCGATGTTCCCTTCTATTTTGTCGTGCTCTGTCCACCCATGCTTGTGTTGCTGTGTCTCTTGCACCACTTGTTCTCTCGGGACCTGGTGCTGCTGCAGCAGGTCGTGGACTATTTTGTCTTGCTGCTCCTTTGGGAGGTGAATTTACGAACGCCGTTCCCATGGCTCCGACTCCTGCCATGGCCATATTGTATAATGCTTCTCTTGGATCTCCGGGAGGTGGCTTGGATGCGAGGATGAAGGCTTGCGTCGCCATATACCTAGCTTTCAGTGTCTTAGGGATAATATTCCCCCTCGTGTCTATCGACATAAAGGACATGTCGAGGTTTTGAACCAGATTTTCTCTGTCAGCCTCAGGTATGTTTTGCAGCCGAGATTTTGCTCTATTTCGAGCTTCTCTGTGAATATCTCCCGAAGTTCCTGAATGTCGGCTTAACTCCGCCCTTCGCCTGCTTGACGCGGAAGCTGCCTCCCTTCTTCTATTCAGAGCAGCTGTCTGCTTTTCCAATTCTCTTCCAACGCGGGCGAGTCTATATTGGTACGCTTGCAATTCTTCCGACGTAGCAGCTGTAGTCATTGGTTCTGTACCATCCATAGCTCTTGCGGCTCTATCCCACGCTTCTTGTGGAAGTTGAACCCTCAAACGCGGTGTAGGCCCGACATATTTAGTGCCTAAACCTCGCCTAAGGTCAGCGGGATCGACGTATGGATTTCCCACATCGTCTAACGCCTCTGATGTCTCCTCCTGATCGCGACTTGGTTCTCCGATGGCATAAATCTGATGATATTTTGGATACTGAACCTTGTTGGGTCTGGTGACACCATCATAGAGATTGGTGAAGACCTCTCCAACAATAGTGGATCTGTCGATGAAATTGAAGCTGTCGATGTTGCTCGAGTCATCGCTTATATCGGAGTCCGCAGATGACTCGAAAGACATGTCGCTGAAGATCTTGGCGAGTTTTTCACTTGCCATAGTGCTGATGAAGCGTGGCGATGAAATCTCCTCGTCGCCTGACTCGATTGACGATGTTGAACTCGAAAAATCGGGATCGACCGCTGATAATCCCGACGAGATCGGAACTTCGAGACGATACGCTCCTTCTTTCTCGACGCGAAAGTGGAACTTTCCGAACGTCATCTCCATGGGCTCCTCCAGATACGCATATGCATCCAAACGGGAGGGCGGGTGAGGAACAAAATCAACTAGACCAGTTTCGATTTGTTTACCTCTGTCCATCGCGTTGCTTGCAGTTGACGAAGTCGACGATCTTGAACGTGCCATCGAGATCATATCCTTGACACCTCTAATTCCCACAGACGGCGCCAATTGACAAGGGATTAACTTATCAATGCCTACGGATTGTAGACTAGGGTTTTAGTCGAAAGTAGAGGGCAAGTAGATCTCGAAGGTTTCAGCCGAAAAGTGTTCGACGATATGAAAACTAGGGTTGTGTGAAACAATGAATCGATGCTATCTTTGTCCCTCGACTCCCCCTTAGATAGGAGGTGGAGTCGAGGGATTCATAATACACAAGTTACAGAGTCCGGGAGGGTTTCCAACCCATCCCGCAAGATTACAAGTATTTATTTCCTAATACAACTCTAGCTTTCCTTAATACTAGTTTGGGCTTCCGAATCTTCATATTCATCGAGTCGTGGGCCTTCAATAAACCCCGGGTACCATCTTCGGCAGGCCCATTGGGGATGCCTATGTCAGCTGGCTCCTGGCGGTCAAGATAGTCCGCAAACTTTTTTGGGAGTGCCTGCAAGGAGATCGAGCGCCGATCGTTTGAAATTAAAGGTTTTTTGGAACATGCCCATAATTAATCACATGCATCATATATGTGGGAACGCGTACGTACCTTCTTGACCAAAGGGTCTTCATAGACGATGATGAAGAACTCCTCTATGATCAATGGCAGTGTTGACGGTGGTGGTGGCAATGATGATGACCCACCACCCCGGCCGCCCCTTCCCCTTTCAGTCCGCGTCCGAGACGTGGAAGCCATGGTAATGATTCAAGTGTATGTGAACGAAGAAGAGAGAGGGAGAACCTATTGACACAAGGGATGACCATTGTGAGTGTTTATAAGGGAGAGATGACCATTGTAGGGGTTTACACAATAAATTAAGGAGGAGGTGACCGTTGTGGGGGTTTACACAATAAATTAAGGAGGAGATGAACGTTGTGGGGGTATATATCTCAACAAAAAAGTAATGCGGACTATTTTGACGGAAATGGAACTTCGTGATATAGTTTATCATTTTACCGTGAAAAGTAATGCCTAAAAGAAATGGTAATTCGTGATAGTTTATCATTTTACCGTAATGACTACAAGAAATCGGTGATTGTTCATCATTTTTTGCGTGGAAAGTAATGGCTACAAGAAATGGGTGATGGTGTATCATTTTTTGCGTGAAAAATAATGGCTATAAGAAACCGGTGATGGTTTATCATTTTTTGCGTGGAAAGTAATGGCTACAAGAAATGGGTGATGGTGTATCATTTTTTGCGTGAAAAATAATGGCTACAAGAAATCGGTGATAGTTTATCATTTTTTTGCGTGGAAAGTAATGGCTACAACAAATTGGTGATGGTGTATCATTTTTTGCGTGAAAATTAATGGCTACAACAAATGGGTGATGGTGTATCATTTTTTGCGTGAAAAGTAATGGCTACAACAAATTGGTGATGGTTTATCATTTTTTGCTTGAAAAATAATGCCTAAAAGAGTTTATAATTTAGCTCGTGAAAAATAATGCAGAAAACCAAACTTTAGCGTACTGGGTAACCGCCCTTTAGCATACATAGAGGGTGGAAGCTAACCGCCGAGAGAGAGAGAGAGGGTGGTGGCCCCGACCAGAGAGAGAGATAGGGGTTATCCTGCCCGTTAAATCATACGATCAACGGTCGGCGGGCACGATCCGCGTGACATGGGCTAGACCAATCAGGGAAATGTTGGGCGTCTGTGAGAATTTGTGAAGGAAGAGGGCAAACCTGAGTAGTATCAAGAAACCAAGGGCAAGTGAGTAGTAAACAGACTAAGGGATTCAAATATGAGATTTAAAAAATGAAAAATGCGTGTTTTGTACAATGAAACCCATCTTGGCCAACCTCAAATTATTTGCAATACAAATATACATGAGTGTGAAAATTATGGCCTCATTCAGACAAAGTATGTTTTGGGGAAAGCTATTTTGGGTAGGGCTTATTGTGGAAAACCATGCACCTTCATAGCTACTAGTTGATTTGAGAAGTGGCAATTTGTGGTAAAACTTGATTTATATATGATTTGAGAAGTGGCAATTTGTGGTAAAGACTCCATGAGTAAGTGCCACTCTTTTTCGGAATTTTTTGCACATTAAATAAATCATTTAACTTGTTAATCCCATTTGTTGACTCTCTGTTGACCAGCCACTTGAGAGTAAAACTGAGTATATTGCACTAGCCAGTATTAGCACTCAAGGGGAAAACTCAATAAACTTTCAACGATGAAGAACTCCTCTATGATCAATGGCATTGTTGACGGTGGTGGTGGCAATGATGATGATCTACCACCCCGGCCGCCCCTTCCCCTTCCGGTCCGCATCCGAGACGTGGAAGCCATGGTAATGATTCAAGTGTATGTGAACGAAGAAGAGAGAGGGAGAACCTATTGACACAAGGGATGGCCGTTGTGGGTGTTTATAAGGGAGAGATGACTATTGTAGGGGTTTACACAATAAATTAAGGAGGAGGTGACCGTTGTGGGGGTTTACACAATAAATTAAGGAGGAGATGAACGTTGTGGGGGTACATATCTCAACAAAAACGTAACGCGGACTATCTTGACGGAAATGGAACTTCGTGATATAGTTTATCATTTTACCGTGAAAAGTAATGCCTAAAAGAAATGGTAATTCGTGATAGTTTATCATTTTACCGTAATGGCTACAAGAAATCGGTGATTGTTCATCATTTTTTGCGTGGAAAGTAATGGCTACAAGAAATGGGTGATGGTGTATCATTTTTTGCGTGAAAAATAATGGCTATAAGAAATCGGTGATGGTTTATCATTTTTTGCGTGGAAAGTAATGGCTACAAGAAATGGGTGATGATGTATCATTTTTTGCGTGAAAAATAATGGCTACAAGAAATCGGTGATAGTTTATCATTTTTTGCGTGGAAAGTAATGGCTACAACAAATTGGTGATGGTGTATCATTTTTTGCGTGAAAAGTAATGGCTACAACAAATGGGTGATGGTGTATCATTTTTTGCGTGAAAAGTAATGGCTACAACAAATTGGTGATGGTTTATCATTTTTTGCGTGAAAAATAATGCCTAAAAGAGTTTATAATTTAGCTCGTGAAAAATAATGCAGAAAACCAAACTTTAGCGTACTGGGTAACCGCCCTTTAGCATACATAGAGGGTGGAAGCTAACCGCTGAGAGAGAGAGAGAGGGTGGTGGCCCCGACCAGAGAGAGAGATAGGGGTTATCCTGCCCGTTAAATCATACGATCAACGGTCGGCGGGCACGATCCGCGTGACATGGGCTAGACCAATCAGGGAAATGTTGGGCGTCTGTGAGAATTTGTGAAGGAAGAGGGCAAACCTGAGTAGTATCAAGAAACCAAGGGCAAGTGAGTAGTAAACAGACTAAGGGATTCAAATATGAGATTTAAAAAATGAAAAATGCGTGTTTTGTACAATGAAACCCATCTTGGCCAACCTCAAATTATTTGCAATACAAATATACATGAGTGTGAAAATTATGGCCTCATTCAGACAAAGTATGTTTTGGGGAAAGCTATTTTGGGTAGGGCTTATTGTGGAAAACCATCCATCTTCATAGCTACTAGGTGATTTGAGAAGTGGCAATTTGTGATAAAACTTGATTTATATATGATTTGAGAAGTGGAAATTTGTGGTAAAGACTCCATGAGTAAGTGCCACTCTTTTTCGGAATTTTTTGCACATTAAATAAATCATTTAACTAGTTAATCCCATTTGTTGACTCTCTGTTGACCAGCCACTTGAGAGTAAAACTGAGTATATTGCACTAGCCAGTATTAGCACTCAAGGGGAAAATTCAATAAACTTTCAACGATGAAGAACTCCTCTATGATCAATGGCAGTGTTGACGGTGGTGGTGGCAATGATGATGATCCACCACCCCGGCCGCCCCTTCCCCTTCCGGTCCGCGTCCGAGACGTGGAAGCCATGGTAATGATTCAAGTGTATGTGAACGAAGAAGAGAGAGGGAGAACCTATTGACACAAGGGATGGCCGTTGTGGGTGTTTATAAGGGAGAGATGACCATTGTAGGGGTTTACACAATAAATTAAGGAGGAGGTGACCGTTGTGGGGGTTTACACAATAAATTAAGGAGGAGATGAACGTTGTGGGGGTATATATCTCAACAAAAAAGTAATGTGGACTATCTTGACGGAAATGGAACTTCGTGATATAGTTTATCATTTTTGCGTGAAAAGTAATGCCTAAAAGAAATGGTAATTCGTGATAGTTTATCATTTTACCGTAATGGCTACAAGAAATCGGTGATTGTTCATCATTTTTTGCGTGGAAAGTAATGGCTACAAGAAATGGGTGATGGTGTATCATTTTTTGCGTGAAAAATAATGGCTATAAGAAATCGGTGATGGTTTATCATTTTTTGCGTGGAAAGTAATGGCTACAAGAAATGGGTGATGGTCTATCATTTTTTGCGTGAAAAATAATGGCTACAAGAAATCGGTGATACTTTATCATTTTTTGCGTGGAAAGTAATGGCTACAACAAATTGGTGATGGTGTATCATTTTTTGCGTGAAAAGTAATGGATACAACAAATGGGTGATGGTGTATCATTTTTTGCGTGAAAAGTAATGGCTACAACAAATTGGTGATGGTTTATCATTTTTTGCGTGAAAATAATGCCTAAAAGAGTTTATAATTTAGCTCGTCAAAAATAATGCAGAAAACCAAACTTTAGCGTACTGGGTAACCGCCCTTTAGCATACATAGAGGGTGGAAGCTAACCGCCGAGAGAGAGAGAGAGGGTGGTGGCCCCGACCAGAGAGAGAGATAGGGGTTATCCTGCCCGTTAAATCATACGATCAACGGTCGGCGGGCACGATCCGCGTGACATGGGCTAGACCAATCTGGGCAATGTTGGGCGTCTGTGAGAATTTGTGAAGGAAGAGGGCAAACCTGAGTAGTATCAAGAAACCAAGGGTCAGTGAGTAATAAACAGACTAAGGGATTCAAATATGAGATTTAAAAAATGCGTGTTTTGTACAATGAAGCCCATCTTGGCCAACCTCAAATTATTTGCAATACAAATATACATGAGTGTGAAAATTATGGCCTCATTCAGACAAAGTATGTTTTGGGGAAAGCTATTTTGGGTAGGGCTTATTGTGGAAAACCATGCACCTTCATAGCTACTAGTTGATTTGAGAAGTGGCAATTTGTGGTAAAACTTGATTTATATATGATTTGAGAAGTGGCAATTTGTGGTAAAGACTCCATGAGTAAGTGCCACTCTTTTTCGGAATTTTTTGCACATTAAATAAATCATTTAACTAGTTAATCCCATTTGTTGACTCTCTGTTGACCAGCCACTTGAGAGTAAAACTGAGTATATTGCACTAGCCAGTATTAGCACTCAAGGGGAAAACTCAATAAACTTTCAATGATGAAGAACTCCTCTATGATCAATGGCAGTGTTGACGGTGGTGGTGGCAATGATGATGATCCACCACCCCGGCCGCCCCATCCCCTTTCGGTCCGCGTCCGAGACGTGGAAGCCATGGTAATGATTCAAGTGTATGTGAACGAAGAAGAGAGAGGGAGAACCTATTGACATAAGGGATGGCCGTTGTGGGTGTTTATAAGGGAGAGATGACCATTGTAGGGGTTTACACAATAAATTAAGGAGGAGGTGACCGTTGTGGGGGTTTACACAATAAATTAAGGAGGAGATGAACGTTGTGGGGGTATATATCTCAACAAAAAAGTAATGCGGACTATCTTGACGGAAATGGAACTTCGTGATATAGTTTATCATTTTAGCGTGAAAAGTAATGCCTAAAAGAAATGGTAATTCGTGATAGTTTATCATTTTACCATAATGGCTACAAGAAATCGGTGATTGTTCATCATTTTTTGCGTGGAAAGTAATGGCTACAAGAAATGGGTGATGGTGTATCATTTTTTGCATGAAAAATAATGGCTATAAGAAATCGGTGATGGTTTATCATTTTTTGCGTGGAAAGTAATGGCTACAAGAAATGGGTGATGGTCTATCATTTTTTGCGTGAAAAATAATGGCTACAAGAAATCGGTGATACTTTATCATTTTTTGCGTGGAAAGTAATGGCTACAACAAATTGGTGATGGTGTATCATTTTTTGCGTGAAAAGTAATGGCTACAACAAATGGGTGATGGTGTATCATTTTTTGGGTGGAAATTAATGGATACAACAAATTGGTGATGGTTTATCATTTTTTTCGTGAAAGTAATTCCTAAAAGAGTTTATAATTTAGCTCGTGAAAAATAATGCAGAAAACCAAACTTTAGCGTACTGGGTAACCGCCCTTTAGCATACATAGAGGGTGGAAGCTAACCGCCGAGAGAGAGAGAGAGGGTGGTGGCCCCGACCAGAGAGAGATAGGGGTTATCCTGCCCGTTAAATCATACGATCAACGGTCGGCGGGCACGATCCGCGTGACATGGGCTAGACCAATCTGGGCAATGTTGAGCGTCTGTGTGAATTTGTGAAGGAAGAGGGCAAACCTGAGTAGTATCAAGAAACCAAGGGCAAGTGAGTAGTAAACAGACTAAGGGATTCAAATATGAGATTTAAAAAATGAAAAATGCGTGTTTTGTACAATGAAACCCATCTTGGCCAACCTCAAATTATTTGCAATACAAATATACATGAGTGTGAAAATTATGGCCTCATTCAGACAAAGTATGTTTTGGGGAAAGCTATTTTGGGTAGGGCTTATTGTGGAAAACCATGCACCTTCATAGCTACTAGGTGATTTGAGAAGTGGCAATTTGTGGTAAAACTTGATTTATATATGATTTGAGAAGTGGAAATTTGTGGTAAAGACTCCATGAGTAAGTGCCACTCTTTTTCGGAATTTTTTGCACATTAAATAAATCATTTAACTAGTTAATCCCATTTGTTGACTCTCTGTTGACCAGCCACTTGAGAGTAAAACTGAGTATATTGCACTAGCCAGTATTAGCACTCAAGGGGAAAACTGAGCACACAAAAATGCTAGTATATGACTCGAGGGTATACCTGAGTATATCTAAATTTCCAGGTTTAGACTCGAGGACGCGTGTTGCGGTGCAGAAGTGGAAGACGTGCCATTGTTGACGCGTGTCGCGGTGCAAATGTGCAATAGTGGATGCGTAGGACGCGGTCGCATTTAGGACGCGTAAGCCCCTCCCTCCCTCCCTCTGCACAGAGTACGTCTCATTCTCACTCACGCACGAAACCACGCCTCTCACGTCCCATCAACTTCTCCAAATCGAAGGAAAAACCCCAACCGTCGTACAAGCCCTGCCGACGATGGAGAAGAAGAATGCGCCGGCGGTCATCGCCCCCAAGCCCGTCGCCTCCGAGCCCGTCGCCTCCGAGCCCATCGCATCCGAGCCCGTCGCCGCCGAGCCCGTCGCCTCCGAGGGCAGCGCATCCAAGCGCGGCACCTCCGTGAACTGGGCCTCTCTCATGGCGGACGGACCACTGATACGCGTACAGCACGCGACCGTTGGGAACCCCAAGAGGAAGGTGTGATGCGTACAGCGGCAAGTTTTCCCTCAGTATGAAACCAAGGTTTAATCGAACCAGTAGGAGCCAAGAAGCACGTTGAAGGTTGATGGCGGCGAGATGTAGTGCGGCGCAACACCAGGGATTCCGGCGCTAACGTGGAACCTGCACAACACAAACCAAGTACTTTGCCCCAACGAAACAGCGAGGTTGTCAATCTCACCGGCTTGCTGTAACAAAGGATTAGATGTATAGTGTGGAAGATGATTGTTTGCGTAAAAACATGAGAACAGTATTGCACTAGATTGTATTTCAGTATAGAGAATTGGACCGGGGTCCACAGTTCACTAGAGGTGTCTCTCCCATAAGATAAACAACATGTTGGGTGAACAAATTACAGTTGGGCAATTGACAAATAAAGAGGGCATGACCATGCACATACATATTATGATGAGTATAGTGAGATTTAATTAGGCATTACGACAAAGTACATAGACCGCTATCCAGCATGCATCTATGCCTAAAAAGTCCACCTTCAGGTTATCATCTGAACCCCCTCCAGTATTAAGTTGCTAACAACAGACAATTGCATTAAGTATTGCGCGTAATGTAATCAATAACTACATCCTCGGACATAGCATCAATGTTTTATCCCTAGTGGCAACAGCACATCCATAATCTTAGAGATTTCTGTTACTTCCCCAGATTCACGGAGACATGAACCCACTATCGAGCATAAATACCCCCTCTTGGAGTTAAGAGTAAAAACTTGGCCACAACCTCTACTAATAACGGAGAGCATGCAAGATCATAAACAACACATAGATATAAATTGATAATCAACATAACATGGTATTCTCTATTCATCGGATCCCAACAAACACAACATATAGAATTACAAATAGATGATCTTGATCATGTTCGGCAGCTCACAAGACCCGACAATTAAGCACAATGAGGAGAAGACAACCATCTAGCTACTGCTATGGACCCATAGTCCAGGGGTGAACTACTCACACATCACTCCGGAGGCGACCATGACGGCGTAGAGTCCTCCGGGAGATGAATCCCCTCTCCGGCAGGGTGCCGGAGGCGATCTCCTGAATCCCCCGAGATGGGATTGGCGGTGGCGGCGTCTCTGGAAGGTTTTCCGTATCGTGGCTCTCGGTACTGGGGGTTTCGCGATGAAGGCTTTAAGTAGGCGGAAGGGTAGGTCAGGGGGCGACGCGAGGGGCCCAGGAGACAGGGCGGCGCGACCAAGGGTGGGGCCGCGCCGCCTGTCCTCCTGGCCACCTCGTGGCCCCACTTCGTTGACTCTTCGGTCTTCTGGAAGCTTCGTGGCAAAATAGGACCCTGGGCGTTGATTTCGTCCAATTCCGAGAATATTTCCTTACTAGGATTTCTGAAACCAAAAATAGCGTAAAACAAAGAATCGGCACTTCGGCATCTTGTTAATAGGTTAGTTCCAGAAAATGCACAAATGTGACATAAAGTGTGCATAAAACATGTAGATATCATCAATAATGTGGCATGGAACATAAGAAATTATCGATATGTCGGAGACGTATCAGCATCCCCAAGCTTAGTTCCTGCTCGTCCCGAGCAGGTAAACGATAAACAAAGATAATTTCTGGAGTGACATGCCATCATAACCTTGATCATACTATTGTAAAGCATATGTAGTGAATGCAGCGATCAAAACAATGTAAATGATATGAGTAAACAACTGAATCATATAGCAAAGACTTTTCATGAATAGTACTTCAAGACAAGCATCAATAAGTCTTGCATAAGAGTTAACTCATAAAGCAATAATTCATAGTAGAAGCGTTGAAGCAACACATTGGAAGATTAAGTTTCAGCGGTTGCTTTCAACTTATAACATGTATATCTCATGGATATTGTCAATGTAAAGTAATATAACAAGTGCAATATGCAAGTATGTAGGAATCAATGCACAGTTCACACAAGTGTTTGCTTCTTGAGATGGAGAGAAATAGGTGAACTGACTCAACATAAAAGTAAAAAGAATGGTCCTTCAAAGAGGAAAGCATCGATTGCTATATTTGTGCTAGAGCTTTGATTTTGAAAACAAGAAACAATTTTGTCAACGGTAGTAATAAAGCATATGTATCATGTAAATTATATCTTACAAGTTGCAAGCCTCATGCATAGTATACTAATAGTGCCCGCACCTTGTCCTAATTAGCTTGGATTACCGGGATTATCACAATGCACATGTTTTAACCAAGTGTCACAAAGGGGTACCTCTATGCCGCCTGTACAAAGGTCTAAGGAGAAAGCTCGCATTGGATTTCTCGCTATTGATTATTCTCAACTTAGACATCCATACCGGGACAACATAGACAACAGATAATGGACTCCTCTTTTATGCATAAGCATGTAGCAACAATTAATTTTCTCATTTGAGATTGAGGATATTGTCCAAAACTGAAACTTCCACCATGGATCATGGCTTTAGTTAGCGGCCCAATGTTCTTCTCTAACAATATGCATGCTCTAACCATAAGGTGGTAAATCGCCCTTACTTCAGACAAGACGAACATGCATAGCAACTCACATGATATTCAACAAAGAGTAGTTGATGGCGTCCCCAGGAACATGGTTATTGCACAACGAGCAACTTAATAAGAGATAAAGTGCATAAGTACATATTCAATACCACAATAGTTTTTAAGCTATTTGTCCCATGAGCTATATATTGTAAAGGTGAAGAATGGAAATTTAAAGGTAGCACTCAAGCAATTTACTTTGGAATGGCGGAGAAATACCATGTAGTAGGTAGGGGTATGGTGGACACAAATGGCATAGTGGTTGGCTCAAGTATTTGGATGCATGAGAAGTATTCCCTCTCGATACAAGGTTTAGGCTAGCAAGGCTATTTGAAACAAACACAAGGATGAACCGGTGCAGCAAAACTCACATAAAAGACATATTGAAAACATTATAAGACTCTACACCGTCTTCCTTGTTGTTCAAACTCAATACTAGAAATTATCTAGACTTTAGAGAGACCAAATATGCAAACCAAATTTTAGCATGCTCTATGTATTTCTTCATTAATGGGTGCAAAGTATATGATGCAAGAGCTTAATCATGACCACAACAATTGCCAAGTATCACATTATCCAAGACATTTTAGCAATTACTACATGTATCATTTTCCAATTCCAACCATATAACAATTTAACGAAGAAGAAACTTCGCCATGAATATTATGAGTAGAGCCTAAGGACATACTTGTCCATATGCTACAGTAGAGCGTGTCTCTCTCCCACACAAAGAATGCTAGGATCCATTTTATTCAAACAAAACAAAAACAAAAACAAACCGACGCTCCAAGCAAAGCACATAAGATGTGATGGAATAAAAATATAGTTTCAGGGGAGGAACCTGATAATGTTGTCGATGAAGAAGGGGATGCCTTGGGCATCCCCAAGCTTAGACGCTTGAGTCTTCTTGATATATGCAGGGTTGAACCACCGGGGCATCCCCAAGCTTAGAGCTTTCACTCTCCTTGATCATGTTGTATCATCTCCCTCTCTTGATCCTTGAAAACTTCCTCCACACCAAACTTAGAACAACTCATTAGAGGGTTAGTGCACAATCAAAATATACATGTTCAGAGGTGAAATAATCATTCTTAACACTTCTGGACATTGCACAAAGCTACTGAAAGTCAATGGAATCGAAATATCCATCGAACATAACAAAACAGGCAATGCGAAATAAAAGGCAGAATCTGTCAAAAACAGAACAGTTCGTATTGACGAATTTTATTGAGGCACCAGACTTGCTCAAATGAAAATGCTCAAATTGAATGAAAGTTGCATACATATCTGAGGATCACTCACGTAAATTGGAACAATTTTCTGAGTTACCTACAGAGAATTTAGCCCAGATTCGTGACAGCAAAGAAATCTGTTTCTGCGCAGTAATCCAAATCTAGTATGAACCTTACTATCAACGACTTTACTTGGCACAACAAAACACTAAACTAAGATAAGGAGAGGTTGCTACAGTAGTAAACAACTTCCAAGACTCAAAATAAAGACAAAGTACTGTAGTAAAAACATGGGTTGTCTCCCATAAGCGCTTTTCTTTAACGCCTTTCAGCTAGGCGCAGAAAGTGTGTATCAAGTATTATCAAGAGATGGTGTATCAACCTTACCTTGGGCTTTACCCTTACCTTTCTTGTTCTTTTTCTTTCTCTTTGATTTAGGAAATATATGATTTCCCCCCAGTGTAGAGGTGAATTCCAGGGTGCCTTCTCCCACATCTATGACTGCTCCCAATAGTTTCAGCAGGGATCTTCCGAGTGTGATTTTTCCTGTCCCTACACATTCAATAACAAGATAATCAATGGATATTGTTCTTCCAAGAATGGTTGTATGCACACCTGCGGCTATTCCCTTAGGAATTATAACAGAGTAATCAATGAGAGTTATTTCTTCTCCTCCTTCATCAACTCCCCAAAGTTTCAAAGATTTATGAATGCTCTCAGGTATAAGGCAAAATTCAGACATAATATCACAATTGGCATGAAGAGTTTGATCACCGATAACAATTTTAACAGTAGGATCCCATAATGAAGGTTCAGAGTTCACTAAAACTTGTTCAAGACGATTACGAACATAGCGATAGTTGTCATCCAAGCGAGATGTACTTATCTCGAGATTGTTTAATCTATTATAAATGCTAATAAGGGCTAAATCAAAGTTATTAGCTGAATCATGTGATGCAACCAACTTCTTTATGGCATTAAAAGCTTGATCCCCATTGCAATGAAGGAAATCTCCTCCCACTAAAGCATCCAAAGCATATCTATAGCGAATCATAAGACCAAAATAAAAATTACTAAGGAGCAAACTTAGAGTCATTTGAGGTTCAGTTTTACGATAAGAAGTAAAAATTCTAGACCAAGCATCCTTAAAACTCTCCTCATCCCCTTGTTTAAAAGTGAAGACTAATTCTTCAGGCGAAGAAGTAACAGGTTCAGAGCTAGACATGGTAACAAAAGTAACTAATTTTTTTGTATTTTTAATATAGAGTGCAAGACAGTAAATAAAGCAAACTAGATAAAGTAAATGCAAGTAACTAATTTTTTTGTGTTTTTGATATAGCAAACAAGATAGCAAATAAAGTAAAACAAGCAACTAATTTTTTTGTATTTTGATTTAGTGCAGCAAACAAAGTAATAAATAAAATAAAGCAAGACAAAAACAAAGTAAAGAGATTGGGATGTGGAGACTCCCCTTGCAGCGTGTCTTGATCTCCCCGGCAACGGCGCCAGAAAACAGTCTTGATACGCGTACAGCACGCGATCGTTGGGAACCCCAAGAGGAAGGTGTGATGCGTACAGCGGCAAGTTTTCCCTCAGTATGAAACCAAGGTTTAATCGAACCAGTAGGAGCCAAGAAGCACGTTGAAGGTTGATGGCGGCGAGATGTAGTGCGCCGCAACACCAGGGATTCCGGCGCCAACGTGGAACCTGCACAACACAAACCAAGTACTTTGCCCCAACGAAACAGCGAGGTTGTCAATCTCACCGGCTTGCTGTAACAAAGGATTAGATGTATAGTGTGGAAGATGATTGTTTGCAGAAAACAGTAGAACAGTATTGCACTAGATTGTATTTCAGTATAGAGAATTGGACCGGGGTCCACAGTTCACTAGAGGTGTCTCTCCCATAAGATAAACAACATGTTGGGTGAACAAATTACAGTTGGGCAATTGACAAATAAAGAGGGCATGACCATGCACATACATATTATGATGAGTATAGTGAGATTTAATTGGGCATTACGACAAAGTACATAGACCGCTATCCAGCATGCATCTATGCCTAAAAAGTCCACCTTCAGGTTATCATCCGAACCCCTCCAGTATTAAGTTGCTAACAACAGACAATTGCATTAAGTATTGCACGTAATGTAATCAATAACTACATCCTCGGATATAGCATCAATGTTTTATCCCTAGTGGCAACAGCACATCCATAATCTTAGAGATTTCTGTCACTTCCCCAGATTCACGGAGACATGAACCCACTATCGAGCATAAATACCCCCTCTTGGAGTTAAAAGTAAAAACTTGGCAAGAGCCTCTACTAATAACGGAGAGCATGCAAGATCATAAACAACACATAGATATAAATTGATAATCAACATAACATGGTATTCTCTATTCATCGGATCCCAACAAACACAACATATAGAATTACAGATAGATGATCTTGATCATGTTCGGCAGCTCACAAGACCCGACAATTAAGCACAATGAGGAGAAGACAACCATCTAGCTACTGCTATGGACCCATAGTCCAGGGGTGAACTACTCACACATCACTCCGGAGGCGACCATGGCGGCGTAGAGTCCTCCGGGAGATGAATCCCCTCTCCGGCAGGGTGCCGGAGGCGATCTCCTGAATCCCCCGAGATGGGATTGGCGGCGGCGGCGTCTCTGGAAGGTTTTCCGTATCGTGGCTCTCGGTACTGGGGGTTTCGCGACAAAGGCTTTAAGTAGGCGGAAGGGTAGGTCAGGGGGCGACGCGAGGGGCCCAGGAGACAGGGCGGCGCGGCTAAGGGTGGGGCCGCGCCGCCTGCCCTCCTAGCCACCTCGTGGCCCCACTTCGTTGACTCTTCGGTCTTCTGGAAGCTTCGTGGCAAAATAGGACCCTGGGCGTTGATTTCGTCCAATTCCGAGAATATTTCCTTACTAGGATTTCTGAAACCAAAAACAGCGAAAACAAAGAATCGGCACTTCGGCATCTTGTTAATAGGTTAGTTCCAGAAAATGCACAAATATGACATAAAGTGTGCATAAAACATGTAGATATCATCAATAATGTGGCATGGAACATAAGAAATTATCGATACGTCGGAGACGTATCAACCACTTCACAAGATCGGCGAACGCTTACTGGCGAATGAGGAGTACGTGGACACCTACTCTGCTATGAGGCAAGTCTGTAGAAATTGGCGCTCAGGTTTACCTGAGCCCGATGTGCACCTGCACGGATGGATCATGGTAGACCACGCCCTTCCACGCGCCGCTGAGTTCACCTTCCTCCAACTCGGCACATCCCGCTACGTCACCATAGATCTATCGGAAGTTCATGCAAGGTTCAAATTCCTCCATATCTATAGGGTTAATCTATTCTTATTTTCAATCTTAGTGCTGAATGTTATCTTCATCAATATATTTTAGATACTACTTCATCGGCTATTGCTGTGGCGTCATCGTGCTTGCCCAGAAGAACCCGCCGCACAAGATACGGCTTATGAACCCACTCACAAAGACATGGAACACTATGTTGGAGGCGCAGATGCCATCCGTTTTTCTGGATTCAGTCGCTGTAATCAAATCCCCGACTATGGTCTTCGTTTGCGCACATTACCCGAACGAAATTGGTTGGGTCGATGAGAGCACTCCAACTAAGGATATATATGAAGATTGGGGAGAAGGAAGATTTTCGATCGAGAACCATGGTCTGCGTTGCATTACCCCGTTCAATGGTGAAATGTATGCGATAGCTGTGGACAATTTTGAGTCCGGAAGATTAGTATGCACCAATGTACAGTTGCAGCAGCGCGCGCGCACTGTCAAGATGGAGACACTAATTTCATTCCCACAACTTGGAAATGACAAGTTCTACCTTGTGAAGTCGGATGGTGATCTGCTGCTTGTGTCGTTAGACAACATGCTTTTGGAGGACCAACCATTGGTGTACCGTGTGGACACTCAGAGCCGCTCTCTCCATCCGGTCAGTAACATTGGCGGTCATGCCTTCTTCGTGCATTATATTCGGTGTATCTCCGTCGACACCAGAGTGCACCCGGCACTTCGATCTGGCTGCATCTACTACACGGATTTGGGTTATATCAGAGAGTACTTTCATGATACAAATGCCTGAGATGAGTGGCCACGATATGTGGATAGAATGGAAAACTACGGTCTGAGAAATGAACACAAGCCATACCGTTTGGAGGATGTATTGGCCGCACACTGCAGACGGAAGGAGTTCAATGGATATTTCCTTGGGATAATGCACGAATGGAGCGACGAGGAAATATATGAGGAATGATGAATCTTCTTGTTGGCCATATATTGCGTGCATCTTGTTATTGGCTGCTTTTGGCTGCTGTATGCAGTTTATGTATTATACTTAATTTTCTGATTATGCTGCTGTGAATTTATCATATACTAGCTTCTAGATTTGCTGCCATATTGGGCAAAAAACGAGGGTCAAAAGGCATAAATAATTGAAGAAAGACAGAAATAGAAGCTTCTCTAGATTTGATACTAATTTGGTGAAAAAGACAGAGAGAAAGAGGGGAAAATGTGCTCTTAAAAATGGCAATTTGGGCCGAGAGAGACAAAACCCAGCTCTCACGTACAACCAAACACAGTCTCGTTCTGTCCCACGCGGTCCCTTCCTACCAGCCCCACACGACGCGGCGCCACAAACGACACGGCCCCACACGTCAACACGAAACGTTCAACTAAACGGATTCCTTTCGTCCGAGCTTCTTCTGCGGGTTTCAGACAAAGGTTTAGGGAAAACAGAGGAAAAACTAAAGAGCTGAGAAAAACTGAGTACAACTAAGAACCCGAGGGCACGAAAATAGAAATCCCTATATATATATATATATATATATATATATATATATATATATATATATATATATATATGTGTGTGTGTGTGTGTGTGTGTGTGTTCAACAGGGTCCACCAGCTGGATCAGCATGGCGTGCCCCGGACAGCCAGAATGATCGCCAAAAACACCGACCATCTCGATCCGTGATTAAGGATGATGAACAAGGAAGCCACGTGAATCAGGTTCACGCCAATAGGCAAAATCGACTTGTTGAATTTAACATCTCCTATTGGACGCCATGTATGTGTTCTCATATTCATAGTTGTTGTGTGGAGCCTTAGGGGTGTGAAGGAAAATGTCTTTGAAGTGATCGATCAGAGGAGCATGTTAACTCAATAAAATCAATTGTCCACTGAATTCCCCCCGTCATCAATAAGATCCACCATGGGGTGGATTCAAAGTATAAAACGATTATCCGAGTGGAAGTGATTGCAGTTGTATGGTCGCTCTGTCTGTGTAGAAACGATAAGGTTTTTTATGACAAAAATTCTTCTATTATGCAGGTTATCTACAGCTATGCTCCGTTCATGGACACCGCTTTAACGCTTCGAGGACCGAGACCTATTTATGAAGGTGTCTACACGGTTGGAGAACACGGCTAAGGATTTTATTTTCCAACATGGGTGGCTGCATAACCGTAGGATAGAAGTTAATGAAGCTGTTGACTAGTTGGCTTTTTTCCTTTTATCCTTTATGTATTCTTTTTGTTTGGATATTAGATTCTTAAAGGGTTGTGTGGATCTTAGCTATGCAGAGGCTGAGTGTAATGCTTGATACTTCGAGTAATAAAACGCTCTTGATCAAAAAAATCAATAAGATCCACCAATTCTCGAAGCGAGACATCTATGATCACGTTGTCGAAATAGTCTATGCCAAATAGCTATAAATTAGCATGGCAACTTTCCAAAAAAAAAGTTGAAAGTACACACTTTCGTGGATGGAGGGACTATCATGAACGAGATATGCTCTGTTGGGCCTGGCAGGATACACGCTACCAACGCGACAAAGAGATCTCTCATGCAACATCACACATCTTCATTACCAGCTTAAGTAGTTCTGCTTATGCTCATTCTCGCTGAATTTTGCTCATCTTCAAAAAGTAAATGTATATAAAACAAGTAAGTAGATGCAATCACACGTTTTCAGAAACATGCAAAATTACGGCAATAAAACAAACAAGCTGATAGCGCATTCTTCTTAGAAACAGTGCTGTCTAGAACACCCGATGCCACATCCCGTGGGTTAAATCCTGGTTGCTCGGTCGCACACTCCATGCCCCCACCACCCGGATCAACAGGTGAACATGGCATGGTGGAAGCAAAATGCGTTTTGCTCTATGAAAGAGCAAGAGCTGGAGATTGTGTAATCTTGGCGATCATGTCAAGTGCAATGCAAGGCTGATCAACAGGCACCTATATATAGTTGCAGCTTGTCAGGAATCTGAACCTTAGATGGAAAACGATACACTTTTAACTAGAAGAATCTCCACAACTTCTCATAATCTATCAAAACTATTGAATTGAAAGGAAAAACAGAAGAGTTGCTTACAAAGTGCCCTGCTCCAAGGATCCAGTAGAAATGCAGGTTCTTGTAAGATCTAACAAAGCCCTTGGTGGCTTCAACAGAGCCACAGTACAGAGGTTGCCTTGGCAAGCTCAAAAAGTTCTTCAGCCCATCCCATCTGAAAGAAGTGATCAGATGAGGAGTTGATCGAGGGGTATTCTCATTAGTTATATTATTACTGAATGAAGTTCAAAGGTAACGTAGAAAACTAGAAACTCTTACTTGAGTTTCTGCACCCACGTTTCTGCGCCGATGGTGGAGCAGATTACATCAAGCTACAGATAAAAATAATTCCACTGTATTAGTACTGAGGGTATGTCGAAGCTGCAAATATGGACAACGCAGTATTTCGCTGGTCAAGTCTACATCTTCTTCCCCCGAAGAAAAAATCTACCTATTCCTAGTTTTCAGCCATCAATCCTGATTTGCGTGGTCTAACGTACGGGACAACCAAGCAGGGAAAAGAAAGTTATCTTTCTGGGAAGCGGACAAATATGCAGGCTTGTCATGGCCTGAAGAAGATGTGATGACTGATGATCCAAATACGTCTGAAGAAGCGGACGAAAGAGAGGCAGCTCACTGACGTCGGATAGTTGAACCGAAGCAGCAGACCATGTGCAGGCGAAGCTTCTTGCCTTCCCCCCACCTCGTTCAAAGTGAATCCAGGAGCAATACCCGCAAGTCTTTTGACCACTATTTTTCCCAATTATACACTAGCAGAGGTATATGTGAAAAATATGAAAGGCTAGGCAGTAATCTTCTGACAATGTCCAAATACTTTGTACATTCAATGGGACAATGGGTCAGTTCTTTTTAACAAGCTGAGTACATGCGTCATAACAATGAGTATGGCATCTAATTGGAACTGATGAACTTGCATCGATAGAGTATACCTGGCCATTGTACACCGTGACATTGACACCATACGACAGGAGCTTGTCGACCTGTATGCAGCAGATGAGACGAGTCTCAATTTATAAAACTCGGAATGTCTAGCCAGAAATGCTTTGTCATTTTCGAGAAGCAAAATGTGAGTCCTGCAACATCTGTGGTGGGTTCCAACTTCCAACTGACCTCTTCAATCCTCGGCTTCATGAAATCGTTGATCAGCGCGTAGTAAACCACATAGGATTGTGCCTGCCATCTGTAAAATGATTTCAGAAACATCTATCATGTGTTTTGTTTGTCGAGATCATGGTCTGTTTGAAAGGGGTTCACTCACACTACGTCCTTGGGGATGATCTTGAGCTTTTGCTTGATGGCTCCATTCATGGCGCCCACAATGGAGTCCCCCACGGACTTGCTCTCCAGGTACCTGGAGTACTCCGGCGCCGAAGTTGAGCCCGCAGAAGCATCCGCCACCGGGTCCATCCCAGCGTCCAGCAAGAAGTTGTACACGTCCTACATGCATGTAAGGTGTAACACAACCATTGTCCATCAAGAGAGCGGACGAACAAGATATCCCAGGGTTAGCATCATTTCGCGGCGCGTTGCTTACCACGTGGCCGCTGTTGACGACGATCCAGTTGAGCATTTTGCTGAGCGTGACCTGTGCTTTCCTGAACTGCCTCGCCGCAATCTGCTGCTTCACCACCTGTGCGTCTCTGTTGAGCAATGGTGATTTTAGGTAAGAACATATATGTGTGGTAAAAATCAAAGAAGATACAAGGAGACAACTTATGTGCCTACTTGTTTGCGTGGTCCGCGCCGTTGCTGTCCAGCCTCGACACCTCTAACAGAAGTGTCCCGTAAGAAGACTGCAATGCATACGCTTCTGTATCGATATTTAGGACACGACAAATGCAATGGCAGAAGAATCGGTATTTTTTTTTTACCGCGAAATCCTCCGGCGAAATCCAGCTATCTCCGAGCGCCACGCCCCCTAGCGTGAGCTTGAGGTCGCCGGCGTGGACGGCCCTGACGATGGAGACGCCGAGCGTGGCGGCGTACTTGCCGCCGTACGACTCGCCGACGAGGAACAGCGGGCTGCTCTCCAAGGTTTTCACTTCCTTGACGAGCGCCTTGAGGAGCGTGATCATGTCCGCCGCCGCCTCCAGGTCGGTCGTCACCAGCAGGCTGTCGTCCTCCACGTAGCTGTACCCGACCCCCACGGGGTTGTCCTGGCACATAGCACTAGCTCAATTTAGCACAAAATGTACCAGTACTATACAAGAAACCCAGAGAACGATAGAGCAAAGCGTAACGATGTCTTTATCTCCTGACCACGAAGATGAGGTCGGCCTTCTGCAGCCACGTCGAGTTGCGTGGTTTCAGGTTGCCGTCGAGCGGCCCGACCTCCAGGAAGTTGCCAAGCCCGACGCCTGACGCTCCCTGAGAAAGAGAAGAACGGCAGGCTGATTTGCTGAGCATGAGCAAGTTCTTTCAGACTAGCTAAAAATGTCGGCGTGAGGTTGAGGAAGAAGAGGGATGAACGTACCGGGCCACCCTGCAGCCACAGGACGGTCGGCCATGGCTTGGTCGGCGTCGTAACCCTGTGGGTGCTCTTGTAGTACCACCAGAACAGGTGAGCCTCTGCAACGGCGCGTCCATGCAGCAGCATCAGCGATTAGGCGAGAAAAGGGAGATGAATGAAGTCGCAGATAGAAACTAGCTAGCGGAGCTTGTTACAGTATCGGACTTACTCGGCCGCACTTCCACGTATCCCCAACGCTCCGTGCCGTCGGAGTTTCCGGCGGTGGTGGCATGTGCGGCACCAAGCACAGAGAGGCAGAGGACGGGGAAGACGAGAGCAAGAGGACGGAACTCCATTTGCGGAGGAAGTAGAGAGATTAAGCGGGAGCCGACGAGCTCGGGTGGTTCGTTGCTGGAGTGCATGGATCGCTATAAATAAACCTCCCAGCCAGCAGGTATAAAATTTCTTTCCGAGTTTGTTCTGTTTTTTTTAGC
Source organism: Lolium perenne (assembly GCF_019359855.2). Lineage (NCBI taxonomy): Eukaryota > Viridiplantae > Streptophyta > Magnoliopsida > Poales > Poaceae > Lolium > Lolium perenne. The sequence goes on along the minus strand of NC_067247.2, from coordinate 246,409,482 downwards.
TCCTGGTTGTAGTTGTGGCATTGTGTGATATGGGGATGAATCAGCCGAACGCATATCCGATCCATTTAAATGAAGCAATCTGAGGATCAATGCAACAAAAAAATCCGAGTGCCTTATTTTCTTTGGGTGTAACATCGTTTGCAACAGGATACAACAAATTTTAAAAATCTCATGTAGCAAGAAGCAACAGCATATGCAACAAATTTCTACTGTGTTGCAGTAAAATGTTGGCATAGTGTGTCATCGTAAAAAAAATGCATCCAACATATGTGGCGGTGGGCGCAAAAACCATCACATAAGCACATTGCAACATTAAAGAAATCCTCTTGAAGAATACACACATACATCGTTGCAATGAGACAACATTATGCATGCAACATGTATCTTATCTTCAATGATACAACATGTACATTATGCATGCAACATGTATCTTATCGCAGGCAAAGCAATCCTGCATGACGGAGGCATGTTAAAGCTAGACAAGGTTGGTGCCTCCCATGCCGCCACATGTATCTTATCTTCCCCAGGGTCGCCTCCGTGTGGGACCTCCGAATTTTGGGCCTCACTCTCAAATCTTTTCCATGCCGTTGTCAACTGCGAGCTCGGCCTTCACTTGTGGCAACACAATATGAGATGCAGAACATGTGGGATAGAGAAGAAGAAGGAGGAGCGGCGGTCGATTACGCAAGGAGGAGCATCACCGATAAAGCCTGGATGTGTAACAACATCTCTTACAGTGCAATATTAGGTGAAGGCACAGGGCCAGGGCACAAGGGGGATGACCGACTGATGATTTTGTTGGTTGTTTTTAGGCATTTTCCTTGTGTACGCACTTAAATTATCTTTTAAGGTTTATCCCTAGCTAGTTATGATCTTAAGGCTGTATTTTAACTCTTAACCATTTATTTGACAGCTAATTGGATGGACATAAGGGACCAAGATTTTATATAGCGCCAAAGAAGTGTGATTCAGCTAATCACACCTTTAACGAGAATCCAACCCGATCTTATAAAATTTGAAATAATTTACATTATTAAGTACATCTCTAACGAATACCCACGTGAGATATCATGCATGATATCTCTTTTATCTCCATCACCCTAAGAAGAGACCAACTAATAAAGAAAATTAATTAATTATAGGATAAAAGATATCACAAGGTCAGAAATAAAGGGTGGAGTATGAGAATATTTTCAAATGATGTAAAATTTTGTTTTATAAAACATGGAGTGCAACACTTGGACACACTTGCACACTTATACAACCAAAGATACACAAACCCACATTCAAGCAATGTCTAATGAAAATTGGAAACATCACTAGAATATGAGAAATCATCATAGACGCCTGACAGGGTTGTACAATGTACCTAAGAAATTGGAGCCCCCTACCAAGACATAGATCGGGGGCCATATATAGGTAGGAGAAATTTTCTGAAAATTCAGCACTACACTTTACTGACCTAGTTCTTAGTTATTGTTGCCACTCATTACTTCTCGAGGGCCTTCATCCATTGATAATTTTTTGTATTTAAGGTAAAAAAGTAAATATAATTTGAAAACAATAACTCCTTAATATGTAGTTTCCAAAATTCATTCTCGTAACCACCGTAACTAAATACTTGAAAATGCCTTCCCAACTTCTAGAATGCCTTTACGACAGTCACTTTCATAAAATTGCTTTTCCAAATAGCATGACACTTCACTGGAAATGATAGTTGAATTCTCATATCCTTCAAAATAAATTTTCAATGGGAAACTAGATAGAAATACTTCGTTAATATGCTCATCAATAAAGTTAAAAGATAATTTAATATATATAAATGAAATGAACTGGCTAGATATGCGGGTTTCTAGGTAAACCGTTGCAGACTAATAGATGAAACTAAAGGTGAACAAATTGATCTAGCGAGATCAAGTCCAACATAAGTGGTAAATTTCACTCTATACATCTCCATTAGCAGGTCTTCTCCAATAGATTTTCTCTGTTTTATGTGTACCCCAACACACTCTTCAAATCCCACTCTCCAAATTCCATCGAGGCATATATTTATTGATATTATATAACTACCAAACTGGTACAAAACAACAATCCACGTATAGGAAATACTGATAATCACAAGAAGACAATAGCATCTTTAATATGTTCACTAAGTTTTTATTTAATCACTATTAACTGTGATTTTATTTTATTATGTTTTCATATTATATACTCAAATCTAGTTTCTAATGTGTTAAGATTAATCTAAATCTCTCTTTGTCTCTCTCTCTCTCTCTAACACACTAGGTCACTCGGACATCACCATCTCAAGCTGATCTACAACAACCACACCATGGAAAATTCCAATGCTTAAAATTACAAGAGCTTGAGCATATACTTACAAGCCAACATGAATCTATTTCTTAATATGTCTGATCCTCTTATCTCTGAGAATGGCTTGATACCTCATGCATATACTTTATGTGTACTTAGTTATTAAGCCCAAGACCTAGTAAACATAGGGGAAGAACTCAAAGCCAAGAAGGGGGAGGACAACTTCAAGAAGAAGAGGAGAAGATCAAGCCTTGGGCTGGCAGGCTGTACACTCCTGCAACACCGTACTTTCCAAATACTAAGAAACAACCAACTAGGACGAGACCTAGCCCAAAGGCTTGGCCAACCCTAGGCTGCTTGGTTGTCCGACATGACCAACAGAAAGTCACCGAACATAGGAGGGACAATGTGCATCCCACCGGACTATCAAGGTGGGATCTGTAGGACTGTATGGCTATGATCCACCGATTTTTACAACACCTAGAGAAGGTGTCATGAAAACCCAGCTCAAGCACCTGCCTCAAGTCATGTAGCATTGGACTATTTGTTGGATATAGTGCCCTAGAGGAAAATAATAAAGAGTGTTTATTATTATTATATATAAATAGTTCATAATAGTTTCGTGTCATGCTATAACTGCATTAATCGGAAACATTGATACATGTGTGGTATTGTAAATAAACCAAGGGTCCTCTCCCCAGTGAGCATTCGTAAACTAGTTCATTGATGTCAATCGATGATCGAGGTTTCCTGATCATGGACACACGAGAGTGACAATGGAGTCATATCATTAAATAAATGATGTGATGGAAATTCCCAAATATAAGTATTTTAACAAAATCAAGTCGTGATGTTTACTTGTGATATTTATGAAAGAGTAGTAACCTAATATTTAGACCGTGAGACCATATTATAATCACTATCACCGGTGGCTGCTTTGACATCATCAATCACCACACCGTAACAGGGTGGTCATAGAGGTATTCCAATAGGATGGGTTGAGGTATATGTGTCAACAATGGGATTTATTCATCCATGTGACGGAAGATACTAAGGGCCCACTTGGTGAGATTACATCCAAGTTGCAACACATGATTAGTTCATGAGGATGGAATCGAACATAATGAGTTGAATAGCCTTGTCAGTAACGAGATCGAACTAGGTATAATGATACCAATAATCAAGTCTCGAACGAGTACTCGTATCGAAGTATCAAGGGAATGGGATTCGACATAATGGTTCAAACAACGATCACATCTTCGTAGAATATACAAGGGTCATTATTGTTCTGCAGAACACCCTAGCGATCATTGATTGGAGATTATCTCGATCATGTATGTGTTATTCTTGAATCGTAGGGAAACACACTTAAGTGTTCAACGAAACCTAAGATTGTTTTGGATTCATCGGAACACACCGGAGAATAGAGAAGAAAGAACCGGAGAGGGTTTCAGGAAAATCCGAAAGATGGTCGGAGTAATTCTAGAGGTGTCTCGGATCATCGGGAATTAAATAATATGTATTATATATTAATTAATGTAATTAATATTAAATATATTGATTTATTTAATAAAATATAGGCAGCCTGCCCTTAATGGGCCCTCCCGGAGGGGAGCACATTAAGAGGTTGGCCCCTTCCCCGTGGGCTGATGGGTGGGGGAGCTAGGGTTTTGTGGAGGGGGCATGGGCCCTTGTGGCCCAGCCGACCACCCTCCCCATGGCTCAACCGGTGACCCCATTTAGGGTTTGGGATTGACCCCACCTCTCCTACGCCTCCCCCTATATAAGGTGGAGGCATTTAGGAGGAGAGCACACAATTCCCTCTCTTGGGAAAAGGAGAGCCTATTTGGGTGCATCCTCCCCTCTATCCATCGTTCTCTCTCCCATACATGGTTCCTCGAACATTTGCGTACGGAAGGAGTACTGCATCCGGTATGCGGGAGCACTGTCGGGATTCAGATCCATAAGATCTTCTTTCATACCTTAGCTGGATCTGAGGCCGGGAGCGTCGTTGAGCACCGTATGTGTACGCCACTACAAGGTGCTGCCCTTGCGGTACTCAAGGTCTTATGGGAGGACTACTACTCTACCATGAGGTCGGCGACGAGTACGACCACATCAACCACATTCTAGCAAAACGTTAACCTCTTTCGTCTACGAGCGTACGTCACCAAAACCTTCTCCGTTACTGCATTACTCCTAGATAGATTTGTGCAACCGGATTGCGTTAGTTAGATTTTTTTGTTTTCTGCTACGATTCCCCAACACTGTTGTGCTCTTAAGATACCAAACTGTCCGGCATCCCACCTCTATGTAGAGCGGGGCTCCAAGCCCTATCTTTCATCATCCGATTGCTAGAATGTAAATAACCCATATTTCTCGAGATCTAGGCTTAGCATGAACTAAGATTAGAGCCCCCCCCCCCAAATCCACATGAGGAAACCAAGACACTTCCCTTGTGGAGCCTAAGACTCTAACTAGGTTGGCCTATACAATATTTTCTTTGTATGGATTACTGGATCTATGGATCGACCGTTTCAGAAGTTAGTTGTAGTTTAAGTTAAAGTTGGGTTGGTTTATGTTTTATGACCTGAAGTCTTCACAAGTGTGTTGTTGTTTGATTTGGCCCACTCATGGGATAATATAGTTATATTTGTTTTTCTTTCCAATTGTTACTGTTTTAAGATTTTGGTTATCCTTGTCTCCCTTCATGTTGTTTATCAATTCATGACAAAGCATGACAAACTTGTATATCTTTATTTCTCTCTTTTGGGAGGAAGCCTCATACAAAGATTGAGATGTCGCCCAGAAAGAGGTTTTAAGTAGGTGTTTAAAAAAATAAATATTTGGATGTAATAAATGTGAAACTAAACTTAGATTCAAAACAAACATTCTAAATATGTTAGGCGTCGCGAAAAATATGAGAACAAGTTATATCATAAGATAAACAACCCTTGGACGGTTATATGACTTCAAGCACAAATACTATCATAAGGAAATTAACTCAGGTATAGGGATAAATGGAAGCACATGGAGACGAAGATGTATTTCTATGTTCACTTCCTCGTAAGAAAGCTTATCACAATTGAAAAGGTGTGAGTTACCTCAAATGACTCAGAACAATATAAATTTCCATCTTCTGAAGCCACCACCACGAAGTTAGGACTCCTTCTCTTCTATGGTTAGATTTTCCTCGACCCCAGAGTAGGTAAGCTCCACAATCTCTTCCCAAATCCAATCAAGACGAATCTTTGGCCTCTTCATGATCTTCCGTAAAGAGGTCACCATGACACCAACAACCAAGAAGTCTAGGAGAGACACCCTCCAAGTGTAATAAGATCACAGGTTCCCACTCGAACGAATTGACATAGAGAACTCGAGTTAATGCACCAAATGGAATGAAAGAACACAAAAAACTCAAATACCACTCTCTCAACTCCCACCAATAAGAAACAAATGTTGTGGAATTGGGGAAGGGAATAATGGACGAGGTCACAAAATGATACTAAGATCTAGATCCATACATTTTCGTTCACATATATAGAAGAAAATTTTAGTTAGGTGGAAATGTAGATCTTGTTTCCCTAAAAAAAGGTGCAAGTACCATACGAATGATGAGGAGGAACCAAAATTCACAAGGTTAAAAATGGTCGCGATGGGGGGGAGAGGGAGGGAGCTTGCTAAAAACCATTTCTTTAAGTGGAAAAGAAGACCCCATTTATAGATCATGTTTCAGATGATCACTTTGTAGTGCAAATAAAAGTAACGCTAGCGGACAAGACGATGGAGCAAAAATAGAAGCTCGGTAAAATCATCTATACAAAAATGAATGTCATTTGCATACAAACTCCATTTTCATGAACTTAAGACTTGTTTTTGAGCTAACAACAAGATCTATCTCCGCACATATAAAAAAATTGAAGATCAACAAAATAGGAAGGATGCGAAATACGTAAATGTCGAGCTCTATAAAAAAAATGAAGACCCGGCAAAACCTCCAACACCAAAAATGCACTATGCTTTGTGTATGGACTCCAATTTTGATGAATGTGAGCTTGTTGAGAAAATAAAGTAAACATTGAGAAAAAATAAATATCAAACATAGAGGAGGAAGCCAAGAATGCAAAGGACTGGGCTAAAAGCTTCCAAAGTGATTAAGTGATACAACTCAATGCCCATGTTGGTAGTGCGGCTATGAAACCTATAGTATGGTCTCTCACCAAGCACCTTGAGACCAGTAAAACTAGAAAACATAGCTAACTCACATTCCTCTTGAGATTTAAGATGCCAGTTCATGCTAACTTCATGCCTGGAGACTTCACATGATCACTATTTCTTAGTGAAGACTTATAATTTACCCCTCCATAATTACTATTAGAAAGCTTCCACTAAGCACAACTTCATAAGCACATTAACACAAAACGAACAATAAGATTCAAGCCCACTTTGATATGATCATCGCTTGAACTATCACCTCCCAATCTTGACGACAATCACCACTTGATGTCATCCTCTCGCAGACTATATGAAATATTCCTTTTGATTCAATCCCTGGTAAGATGCCTAAACCCAATAGAAACAATAAACACATAGATCATGCATTAGTTCACAAGAAGAAATTGAAAAATGTTTGCCATACCACTAGATAAAATGATCTCACACCTAGACCATTCATGCTTTCTGTATTTACCAACTTAAATCCACTAGTTGCTCCTGTATTGACCAGCCTTGTATCTTCTTAAGCTCTCTCATAATATCGTGAGGTACATAACAAATTCTTATTTTGATTGCATGTTTCAAGACTTGATTCTCCAAGGCTTAACTAAACATATGATTTTACCATGACCTTGATTTAAAGCCAAATCTTGATTTTTTCTCTTAAAATCAGGGAATTTCTATTTTTGTGTCCCTCCTTCATTAGACATACTCAGTTTTCCCTATCCTCTAAACTTTCCTCATGTTTTCGCAAGCTCATGTCTCAAACTCTCATAAACGCTCAGACAGAGGGTTGCCATCCATTCAAAGGACTTGACATGGTGGCGAGGGGGGCCGCGTTAGGTCGAGTTGCGTACTGAAACCTATGACCCCCAATCTCTCTCACCCGAAGCATTTGACTGTTACCCGCTGACTAGTGGGCCACTTTATAAAGGAATGGTTACGGTTGGTGCAACCAATGCTAAGTGGGGATGGTGCATGGGTATGAGGAGATCATGAAAAATGGCTCCACAATGATTGCATGGACAAGTGGCCTTTGACGGTGCCAAGATGCGAGTGACTACCACGTAGCACTATAAGAACCGAGACCATATGAGTTAGATAGATACAACCTCCATTTCAATGAATAAGGCATATATTTTTTTAAGTCAACTACGTAAATTTTGATCGAGTTTTTAGGAAAATATTACTCCCTCTGAGATGTCGCCTAGAAAGAGGTTTTAAGCATGTGTTTAAAAAATACATATTTGGATGTAATAAATGTGAAACTAAACTTAGATTCAAAACAAACATTCTAAATATGTTAGGCGTCGCGAACAATATGAGAACAAGTTATATCATAAGATAAACAACCCTTGGACGGTTATATGACTTCAAGCACAAATACTATCATAAGGAAATTAACTCAGGTATAGGGATAAATGGAAGCACATGGAGACGAAGATGTATTTCTATGTTCACTTCCTCGTAAGAAAGCTTATCTCAATTGAAAAGGTGTGAGTTACCTCAAATGACTCAGAACAATATAAATTTCCATCTTCTGAAGCCACCACCACGAAGTTAGGACTCCTTCTCTTCTATGGTTAGATTTTCCTCGACCCCAGAGTAGGTAAGCTCCACAACCTCTTCCCAAATCCAATCAAGACGAATCTTTGGCCTCTTCATGATCTTCCGTAAAGAGGTCACCATGACACCAACAACCAAGAAGTCTAGGAGAGACACCCTCCAAGTGTAATAAGATCACAGGTTCCCACTCGAACGAATTGACATAGAGAACTCGAGTTAATGCACCAAATGGAATGAAAGAACACAAAAAACTCAAATACCACTCTCTCAACTCCCACCAATAAGAAACAAATGTTGTGGAATTGATGAAGGGAATAATGGACAAGGTCACAGAATGATACTAAGATCTAGATCCATACATTTTCGTTCACATATATAGAAGAAAATTTTAGTTAGGCGGAAATGTAGATCTTGTTTCCCTAAAAAAAAGGTGCAAGTACCATACGAATGATGAGGAGGAACCAAAATTCACAAGGTTAAAAATGGTCGCGATGGGGGGAGAGGGAAGGAGCTTGCTAAAAACCATTTCTTTAAGTGGAAAAGAAGACCCCATTTATAGATCATGTTTCGGATGATCACTTTGTAGTGCAAATAAAAGTAACGCTAGCGGACAAGACGATGGAGCAAAAATAGAAGCTCGGTAAAATCATCTATACAAAAATGAATGTCATTTGCATACAAACTCCATTTTCATGAACTTAAGACTTGTTTTTGAGGTAACAACAAGATCTATCTCCGCACATATAAAAAAATTGAAGATCAACAAAACAGGAAGGATGCGAAATACGTAAAGGTCGAGCTCTATAAAAAAATGAAGACCCGGCAAAACCTCCAACACCAAAAATGCACTATGCTTTGCGTATGGACTCCAATTTTGATGAATGTGAGCTTGTTGAGAAAATAAAGTAAACATTGAGAAAAAATAAATATCAAACATAGAGGAGGAAGCCTAGAATGCAAAGGACTGGGCTAAAAGCTTCCAAAGTGATCAAGTGATACAACTCAATGCCCATGTTGGTAGTGCGGCTATGAAACCTATAGTATGGTCTCTCACCAAGCGCCTTGAGACCAGTAAAACTAGAAAACATAGCTAACTCACATTCCTCTTGAGATTTAAGATGCCAGTTCATGCTAACTTCATGCCTGGAGACTTCACATGATCACTATTTCTTAGTGAAGACTTATAATTTACCCCTCCATAATTACTATTAGAAAGCTTCCACTAAGCACAACTTCATAAGCACATTAACACAAAACAAACAATAAGATTCAAGCCCACTTTGATATGATCATCGCTTGAACTATCACCTCCCAATCTTGACGACAATCACCACTTGATGTCATCCTCTCGCAGACTATATGAAATATTCCTTTTGATTCAATCCCTGGTAAGATGCCTAAACCCAATAGAAACAATAAACACATAGATCATGCATTAGTTCACAAGAAGAAATTGAAAAATGTTTGCCATACCACTAGATAAAATGATCTCACACCTAGACCATTCATGCTTTCTGTATTAACCAACTTAAATCCACTAGTTGCTCCTGTATTGACCAGCATTGTATCTTCTTAAGCTCTCTCATAATATCGTGAGGTACATAACAAATTCTTATTTTGATTGCATGTTTCAAGCCTTGATTCTCCAAGGCTTAACTAAACATATGATTTTACCATGACCTTGATTTAAAGCCAAATCTTAATTTTTTCTCTTAAAATCAAGGAATTTCTATTTTTGTGTCCCTCCTTCATTAGACATACTCAGTTTTCCCTATCCTCTAAACTTTCCTCATGTTTTCGCAAGCTCATGTCTCAAACTCTCATAAACGCTCACACAGAGGGCTGCCATCCGTTCAAAGGACTTGACTTGGTGGCGAGGGGGGCCACGTTAGGTCGGGTTGCGTACTGAAACCTATGACCCCCAATCTCTCTCACCCAAAGCATTTGACTGTTACCCGCTGACTAGTGGGCCACTTTATAAAGGAATGGTTACGGTTGGTGCAACCAATGCTAAGTGGGTATGGTGCATGGGTATGAGGAGATCATGTAAAATGGCTCCACAATGATTGCATGGACAAGTGGCCTTTGACGGTGCCAAGATGCGAGCGACTACCACGTAGCACTATAAGAACCGAGACCATATGAGTTAGATATATACTACCTCCATTTCAATGAATAAGGCTTATATTTTTTTAAAGTCAACTATGTAAATTTTGATCGAGTTTTTAGGAAAATATTACTCTCTCTGAGATGTCGCCCAGAAAGAGGTTTTAAGCAGGTGTTTAAAAAATACATATTTGGATGTAATAAATGTGAAACTAAACTTAGATTTAAAACAAACATTCTAAATATGTTAGGCGTCGCGAACAATATGAGAACAAGTTATATCATAAGATAAACAACCCTTGGACGGTTATATGACTTCAAGCACAAATACTATCATAAGGAAATTAACTCAGGTATAGGGATAAATGGAAGCACATGGAGACAAAGATGTATTTCTATGTTCACTTCCTCGTAAGAAAGCTTATCACAATTGAAAAGGTGTGAGTTACCTCAAATGACTCAGAACAATATAAATTTCCATCTTCTGAAGCCACCACCACGAAGTTAGGACTCCTTCTCTTCTATGGTTAGATTATCCTCGACCCAAGAGTAGGTAAGCTCCACAATCTCTTCCCAAATCCAATCAAGACGAATCTTTGGCCTCTTCATGATCTTCCGTAAAGAGGTCACCATGACACCAACAACCAAGAAGTCTAGGAGAGACACCCTCCAAGTGTAATAAGATCACAGGTTCCCACTCGAACGAATTGACATAGAGAACTCGAGTTAATGCACCAAATGGAATGAAAGAACACAAAAAACTCAAATACCACTCTCTCAACTCCCACCAATAAGAAACAAATGTTGTGGAATTGGGGAAGGGAATAATGGACGAGGTCACAGAATGATACTAAGATCTAGATCCATACATTTTCGTTCACATATATAGAAGAAAATTTTAGTTAGGTGGAAATGTAGATCTTGTTCCCCTAAAAAAGGTGCAAGTACCATACGAATGATGAGGAGGAACCAAAATTCACAAGGTTAAAAATGGTCGCGATGGGGGGGGGGGGGGGGAGAGAGGGAGGGAGCTTGCTAAAAACCATTTCTTTAAGTGGAAAAGAAGACCCCATTTATAGATCATGTTTCGGATGATCACTTTGTAGTGCAAATAAAAGTAACGCTAGCGGACAAGACGATGGAGCAAAAATAGAAGCTCGATAAAATCATCTATACAAAAATGAATGTCATTTGCATACAAACTCCATTTTCATGAACTTAAGACTTGTTTTTGAGCTAACAACAAGATCTATCTCCGCACATATAAAAAAATTGAAGATCAACAAAACAGGAAGGATGCGAAATACGTAAAGGTCGAGCTCTATAAAAAAATGAAGACCCGGCAAAACCTCCAACACCAAAAATGCACTATGCTTTGCGTATGGACTCCAATTTTGATGAATGTGAGCTTGTTGAGAAAATAAAGTAAACATTGAGAAAAAATAAATATCAAACATAGAGGAGGAAGCCAAGAATGCAAAGGACTGGGCTAAAAGCTTCCAAAGTGATCAAGTGATACAACTCAATCCCATGTTGGTAGTGCGGCTATGAAACCTATAGTATGGTCTCTCACCAAGCGCCTTGAGACCAGTAAAACTAGAAAACATAGCTAACTCACATTCCTGTTGAGATTTAAGATGCCAGTTCATGCTAACTTCATGCCTGGAGACTTCACATGATCACTATTTCTTAGTGAAGACTTATAATTTACCCCTCCATAATTACTATTAGAAATCTTCCACTAAGCACAACTTCATAAGCACATTAACCCAAAACAAACAATAAGATTCAAGCCCACTTTGATATGTTCATCGCTTGAACTATCACCTCCCAATCTTGACGACAATCACCACTTGATGTCATCCTCTCGCAGACTATATGAAATATTCCTTTTGATTCAATCCCTGGTAAGATGCCTAAACCCAATAGAAACAATAAACACGTAGATCATGCATTAGTTCACAAGAAGAAATTGAAAAATGTTTGCCATACCACTAGATAAAATGATCTCACACCTAGACCATTCATGCTTTCTGTATTTACCAACTTAAATCCACTAGTTGCTCCTGTATTGACCAGCCTTGTATCTTCTTAAGCTCTCTCATAATATCGTGAGGTGCATAACAAATTCTTATTTTGATTGCATGTTTCAAGCCTTGATTCTCCAAGGCTTAACTAAACATATGATTTTACCATGACATTGATTTAAAGCCAAATCTTGATTTTTTCTCTTAAAATCAAGGAATTTCTATTTTTGTGTCCCTCCTTCATTAGACATACTCAGTTTTCCATATCCTCTAAACTTTCCTCATGTTTTCGCAAGTTCATGTCTCAAACTCTCATAAACGCTCAGACAGAGGGTTGCCATCCGTTCAAAGGACTTGACATGGTGGCGAGGGGGGCCGCGTTAGGTCGGGTTGCGTACTGAAACCTATGACCCCCAATCTCTCTCACCCGAAGCATTTGACTGTTACCCGCTGACTAGTGGGCCACTTTATAAAGGAATGGTTATGTTGGTGCAACCAATGCTAAGTGGGGATGGTGCATGGGTATGAGGAGATCATGAAAAATGGCTCCACAATGATTGCATGGACAAGTGGCCTTTGACGGTGCCAAGATGCGAGCGACTACCACGTAGCACTATAAGAACCGAGACCATATGAGTTAGATAGATACTACCTCCATTTCAATGAATAAGGCTTATATTTTTTTTTAAGTCAACTACATAAATTTTGATCGAGTTTTTAGGAAAATAAGTAATATGTACAATCTAAACTCAACACCATTAGATTCATCATGAAATATATTTTCATATGACATCTACATTAGTTTTTTATAAAATTTTGGTAAAAATGTACTTAGCTTAGCTTTTCCAAAAAAAATAGGCATTATTCTATGAAACGGAGGTGGGATTGTAGGAAAGGGACGGGTTCGATGGTACCAACAAGAGGAAAATGGTGTTGGACATCGATGGAAACCTCCATTCTCCTTTGACGGTGTTGGAGACGAATGCGAGCAATGGAAATAGAACTGGTATCTCTCCGTTCTGGCGTGCACCTATGGGTGCTAGGCGAACGTGGTGGGGCATGCAAAGAGTGTGAGGTGTTCTATGCGTGTGTGTGTGTGCGTGTTTTGGACCATGTCGAGTTGTTCAAGTCTGATGACGCTCGCGTGCAAGTATAGAATGTGGAGGTTTAGAGTATTTAGGAAATGAATTCACAAGACACCTAACCTCATGCATATGCCTAGCCTCAACTCTTTAAATGAAACCAGCAAGGTATACATATATATTTATGTCTCATGCATAAACCAAACTTATACAACTCTTGAACACTTTCAAATTACACTGAATATTTGTTAATGTCGTCTTATGAAATCTTGATCTTATATATTCCACACTCAACTCGACATGTTCCTAATTTTTTATTGCAAGATTTTTCCACCATTCTATATTTTTGCCGAGGTATTGTACATCCAACATCAAATTATTTCTCATAGTAGAGGTGGCCACCATAGGACGAGAGAGGGAACGGGTGGCCCACTGGCCACGATCTGCTGACACACAGGGTGAGGGGGTAGGGGTGCATCCACGATCATGTCTGTTAGATCACAGAGAATCAACGGTGGGTGGCCACGATCCGCATGACAACGGTCTCAACTAATCAGGGCGCAACAGCCAAGGAGAGCACACGTTTGAGATATTGTGGGAGTTTGAGACAAGAGATAGGGAGAAACTGATCACAAGTTTACATCTGGGGAAAAACTGAGTACAAGTAAGATACCAAGGGCACGAATATAGAAAACAGACTAATAAGTTAAAAAAATTGGGACCTAAAAAAGCAAAATGTGTGTTTTTTACAAAGCAATCCATGTTGGCATATATGAAATTGTTTGCAATTCAACGATACATGTGTATGTGCCAAATATGAGACTATGTTTTGGGTTGCCCATTTTGGGAAGGGGGATTGAGTTTAATGTCATGCAACTTCATTGCTAGTAGCTCATTTTGAGAAGTGGTTTTGGTAAAAACTTTATTACTCTATGTTCCTTATTTTTCCTAGGTGGTGGGTCACATAACAAGGCTCCATGGGAAGGTGTCACTATATTTTGATTTTTTTTTCAAATTAGTTGTGCCTAAATTGAATCCACACTAACCCTAAACCCAGTGAGATTGGCACAATTTATGGAAAATATTTGGAATACCTAGGATTTTTTTTTATCTTGGCCTATATCAAAGTGTTTATAACTCAAAGATACACACATATGCCAAAATTTGGCTCATTATGACAAGGTTTGCTATATTTCATAAGCCATTGATTCCATGTTGACCACCCCTCGAGGTTAAAACTGAGTATAGATAACTAATCAGGGGTAGTACCAAACAAGTGTCGACGGATGCACTTATGACATACGCGTGTAAACGGTGCAGTATGTACGTCTGTCCGCGGTGCACTGTGCAGCAACGTGTATGCGTGTACGCGTATCCTGGGGAGCCCGAAACATCGTCCGTAATGTTATATGAATATATTGCCCATCTCTCTCAGCCCATCCAGTCTCATTCGTGCAAGATAAAAACCCTCGTTCAAATAAAAAAGGTAAGAACCCTCGCTCACTCTCATTTGCTCACACAACCGCCCCCATTGGCGAAGATGGAGAAGTAGAACACGGTATCCATCGCCGCCTCCGAAGTCATCTGCGCAGCTGATGGAGTGGGCCAATCGCAGGTCCCCGTCATTGTAGCCGTTCGAGTCCAGGTCCCCCGTCCCCACTGTAGACGGATTCAAGGCCACCATCCCCACCAGCGATGAACAAGACGGTTGCGGGAAGCGGCTGCTGGATTGGGCACACGAGGAGGAGCCCTACGTTGCTCCGTCGAGCCCCTACGACACAAACATCATTGACGATCGGCCAGAGGTAACTAGGGTTTGGTCTCTTCATTTTGTGTTAGATTCCGGTCGGCCGTGCTCGCATCTGGTACCTAGGGTTAGTCCGTGCTTGCATGTGGTGCCTAGGGTTACTGCTATCGTAGATCTTTAGTTTCGATTAATAGTTGATATTTTTGAATTCCGGGATTGGGGATTTAAACTCACTCGATTAATTTATGTGAGTAATTAAACTCACTCGGTTAATTTATGCAAGTAATTAAACTCACATGGTTAATTTATGCAAGTTAGACATGCAAATACTTAAACTTACTCTATTATTTTTTAAGATCTGGGAATTTGGTCGTGCCTTTGATAATTTTTCACCGATGATGAATATTTGGGCTTCAAATGATTCATATGTTTAGGGTGATGTGTACAAATTCGTTGTACATGATATTTGGTTTACTAACCCCATCCCTGAAAATAAGTGTATCCAATGTTAAACCGAGGCTGCCTTATTTTTTTCGTGTTCATATTAGGATCATCTTTTGGTTGACCCTATCCATCACGTTGTAATTCAGTCATACTTGATTGTTTCTATGTAACAGGAAGACAACGAACGAGGTTTGTAGAGACGTCGAGTCTTTCCATACAAAGGCTCATCACGTCTTGAGTGGCTCGAGTCGAGCAAATTTGACGTCCGCTAGGCTAGAGACGTGTAAAGTTGCCCCTTCTGCCAGAGGTCTATCGGCACCGACTTCGACAACATCATGATGCATGCTGAATCCCTTGGCTCCACCCGCCTAAAGGTGGGACAGAATGTCAACGTGTATGCCTCCATGGCTAAGCTCAAGGCGTTTGAGATTCACCTGCGTCCCCCCCACAACCATACCGATACCATTGACCCGATGGCAACGATCTGAAACCCTATGTCCCCACACACCACGGTCCCACACGTCAGCATAACGGTCAATACCATTGATGTGGGCATTACCCTTCGGGTAACTAGTATTATGCTACCTCCTATGGCCCAACCAGGGGCCCATGAAGATCACCTACCAACCAAGGTGGGACAATATGTCGGTTCGGAAGGTTCGGAAGAAGGATTCTCGGCGGACAAGGCAGGAATACGTTAAACAAGGAAAGATTAAAAATATAACTCTTTGTAACACAGTTGAACCTGGACAGAACTCTTGAGACCTGGCCTGCAATATAAGGGCTAGGAAAGGGTCTGCCGAGGGACACACAATTACAACAGATAGATTCAACCCAAGTCTAGAGCTAGGTCATTAGAGTCTTAGCCTCTCGACGAGATCTTAGTCATATCCTTCGGCTACCCCATTGTAACCCGATATACCCGATAATCAAGATCAGACAAGCAGGAAGCAAGGGTTTTACCTCATCGAGGGCCCGAACCTGGGTAAATCTCTCTCCCTGTCTGTTTGGTATCCGATGTCTCGTGTTAGCCTGCAGGATTCCGTCAACCCTAAGCCCCAAAAGGTGGGCCTTGCCGAGGAGCACCCTTGTCAATTGGCGCCGTCTGCGGGAAGCCTGTTGGCACAAGGCTCATCATCGGCTGCTTCGGCTATGTCATCCAGGACTCCATCAGCGTCGCCGACGTTATCGTTGGCCCCTTCATCACCAAGCTCGGGGAACTCGATTTGATTCGGGTCCTTCGAGTTTACTCCGCACAGCGACTCGTCTCGTCTGATCTTTTTGGATCTGCAAGGCAGGCTGGATATGGCGTTCGGGAGCGTCCACTACTGCATCAACGCCGAGGGAATCCTTTGGCTACCTGATCCGCTCGCTCCTAGCACAACAAGGACTCTATCGTCATCGGCAGCTGGATCAACCACATCAACTTTGGTCTCGGTCGGCCTATCGGCTGCACAATCGGCATCACCAACATCTTCGCCGTCATCAACTTTGCGCCGTTCAACATCATCTTTGTCTGTTGGATCCGATGACTCTGCATCATCCAATCAGACATCTTACTATTGTATCAACTGCGACACTAGGCATGGGCTGGGTTCGGATGACATGCCTTTCGTATGCAGTGCCAATTATTTTGGATGAGGAAAGTATCGAAAGTATCGCCAGGGCAGCTACCTGGAAAGTGGCGCATCATCAGATCTACGTTATCCTCAACCCGGTCGACGGAGAAGAAGGAGAACACACCCTGCGCGCCAATCATAGGCGTCGCAACATTGAAAATAGCTCTAGTAATGATAATAGTGACTACACTATCACCGAGGAAGAATGGGAAATTGCTCGTGCTGCTATAACCAATGATACTCGAATCCCTTCTGGAGCTTCGGCAGGGCCCTTAATGCATATCATACTATCTTGGAAAGAAATCGAGTGCGATTGTCAAACAAGCAAGTAGGTCTCGATCGACGCTGCCACGCAACCAATCAGTCCAGTGAGCGACGTAGAGCATCACATTGAAGTGCATCCCGTAGCAATCAAGGTTCAGGAAGATATCGACCGAGGATGCCTCGACTTTCGGAAGATGATGCAAGGGAGATAACTTCAAACTTGTCCAATTCCTTTATGACCATGGACACCACAGGCATGCTCAGGCCAAAAACTGGCGAAGGAGCAACTGCTAACCTCGCAGCCTACTTGATCAATCACCAGCCGACACCCAGTGGGCCCATGACACAAGCACATCAAGGTGGGTTGGAAAGTCTCGCGATCCTTGGAGATAAGCTCGCCCCTAGGAAGGAGAAAACTACGCATCAGGACAGTGGATCCAAGCATCATTCGAAAGATGCTCGCGATGATATTACACAGAGCAGAATGGACAGAGCTCGACGTCGACGTGCTGCAAGAGAAGGATATGATAGCGACGATTCCGAGGAAAATCAGGAATATGATGGCGAACTTCGAGGAGCCGATTGCTTAAGTTATAAGATTCGGGAGAAGATGCCACCGAAGAGATTCAAGCCTACTCCCAATGATGCTGCTAAATATGACGGACAACAAGACTGAGGTCTTGGATAGATGATTACTTACAAACTGTGATATTACACAAGAGAAATCAAATAGCAGCAATGCAATGTCTGCAGCTTTACCTGAAAGATTCGGCACGCGCGTGGCTGAGAGGCATGCCGAAGGGATCTATCAGATCTTGGGAAGATTTAGTCGACGCCTTCGTAAAATACTTTCAGGCCACATACAAGAGACCGGTCGGAATCGAAGAACTACGTCGCTGTCAGCAGAAGTCGAAGGAATCAATGCGCACGTACATTGGGCGCTTTACTAAGCTCCTAAACATTGCCAAAGATGTTTTCAACGATAGAGCAATTGATGCCTTCAGTGATGGCATCCGACGAGAATTCTATATCGAAGAACTTGGTCGAAAGAAGCCAAAAACTATTACTAAGCTTACGGAGATTGCCAATAGTTGGGCTGATGGAGAAGATCACGTAAGGAAACTTCGTCCACGCAGTGACGATGAAGATGATGACCAGCAGAGCCATGATCCAGGCCATCGGCGTGATTGCCGTAAGAAGAGGAAAGACCGTGGATACGATGAAACTAACATTGTAGCGATGATCAACGTGACGATCAATACGATGATCAACGTGGTGATAGGCGTGCTGATCATTGGGACAACAATGGTAATAACTCGGGAGGAAATCACGACAATTACAGGGAGCGACCTTCAAGGGTCCCAGAGTTACCCTTTGTTGAACAGCTAAATGCTCCCCGTTACATACATGCGTACATTGATCCCAAGGATAACACCAAAAAGTCGAGTCATTTTCTCGGAGATTGTCGGTAGTTTATTGATATTCGGAAGTTCTACGAAATAGGCAGGGGATAGCCGAGCAGCCGAGCCCACCACCACCTCCGCCTCAACACCAAGTTCAGCAAGTTCAAACTCGTAATTCTAATGAAGCTTTTCCCCCACCACGGGGACATATGAGCATGATTCACAAAACTGGTGTTTCTAGAAGAGAGATGAACAAGCTTACGCAAGAAATCAACCTCGCGGAAAGTACCATGGTGAACATTTCACAATATGTCGATTGGTCGTCACAGAGCATCCTATTTAGCAGGTCCGACCATCCGATGTCTATCCCAAGACCAGGTCATGCTGCCTTGATAGTCGAAGCACAAATCGAAGGATTCAATATGAGCAAAGTGTTCATGGATGGTGGAAGCGGATTAAATCTGATATTCGCAAGCATAGTAAAAAAATATGGGCATCGCAACCAATATGTTTGAGGAGTTTGACACATGTTTCCAGGGCATTGTCCCTACTTTGCCAGCATACCCTCTTGGCAGAATTTCCTTGAATGTCTTCTTCGGTAAACCCGACAATTTGAGGAAAGAAAGGATCGAGTTTGAGGTAGTGAATTGTGAATCACAGTACCACGCTATACACCGGAGACCAGCTTATGCCAAGTTCATGGTTGTGCCACATTATGCATACCTAAAGCTCAAAATGTCAGGCAACAATGGGACCAATGTCACAGTCCATGGAAGTTTCTCTCGGTCAGATAATTGCGGCCGCGAGTTTAAGAAGATATATTGCTGCTAAGTTTGGAGTAAAACAGGAAACTATTGACTTCCCCTCTAAGTAGTTAGCTTCTCGTGACAAAGATCCCAAGCTTAAGGAGAATGATAGCATTAAGAAGTTGAAGAAGAAACCAGATGATTCTGCAATGGCAGTTCCATCTATTGCACCTTCGGCAGTTGATGACAAGGTCTCAGTCGAAGGCGCTAATACTCTGGCGATAATCGCAAGTATTTCTAAGGAAACCATTGACACTACACCAGAAATCATCGGCACCTCGTGACCTACCGGCTCCTTAGGCATGGATCAAGATAAGAAGGACCCTCCTCTTGCTTAAGAAGACGAGCGGTGACATGCATCTTTATTTTCGTAGAATTTTACTTTCAATAAGGCTTTTTTAGTCATAGCAGTATGTATTATCTTATCTTATCGTCATAAACTTATTAGTAAAGATCCAAGTTTCGTTTATTCGACTATTGAGTTGATTCGGGACACCCGGACAATGTTTTCAAGACTATTTCGCATAATACCGCGAACATTGACTTCAACAAGTAAACCCGATAAAAAAAGATCGAGGGTCGCTTGTAATGGTTATACCCGAAATTATCATCTAAAGCCTCGGGAAAAATACGAGCGCTGCAATGGATGGTAATCAACGGGACTTACAAAATAACAATATACAATTATCCTTTGCCATGCGAGTGCTGCTGATGGTAAGGATAAAACTACTTATGGAAGACCCATGCCGGTACATCGAGCAAGGAGGTACTAAGAGTGACGGAGTCGATGGCAGGCATAGTTCCCTTGATTTACTCGGGGGCTGCCGCTAAAACATACATCATCGGTTGAGGCAACGTTGCGATTATTACGGGTTCATCGAACCCACAACATGAGCTGATCACTCAAATAATTTGCCGCCGATAACTTTCATAAAAAAACATCACAATACGGATGCCTAAAAAAAGGCTAAGAGCATCAAGAATTGCATCTTATTCAACAAATACATCGGAAAAATCTGCCACCTGCATTTAAAGATAAGTTGTGAGAAAGTGATATTTTGCCAAAAGTGGCAAATGTGTCGTCTCCAACAAGTTATTTAAGATTGGGTAAGCAAAGTTACATCATACGCATGAGTAAACTTGTACCTAATGCACCCGAATACTCGGGTGCAAGAAAATTTCGGATGCATAAAGTTATCATTACAGTAGGAGTACAACATCATCAAAGTTATTTTTACGGAATTCCTACTAGGTTGTCTATTTTCGTGATGTCTTCTAGCCTATTAATTACAATAGAAGCAGGGAATTTTACAGCCGGATAAAATTTGCTTACATGACTATCAGCATTCGCATTTGCCATCATGTCCAATGAAGGGTGTTGCGACAGCACAAAAGCAAAAGCTGATTTGGCTCCTGCAAGAAGTTGATTGTGAACCAATTCTCGCACCTTTATCATTTTTGAAGTTTACTATCAAGGCCAAAAATGATGGAGGAATTGGGTTGAGGGGAAACATCATTTTCCAGGTCATCTTCATACATGCATGGCACTTGTTAAAGAACCGATGCACTTGTTGCACCCGATCTTAAATTTTGCGACAGTAGCGGCCTTCGACTTATTCGTCCAAAAGACTTCATTGAAATGTGCCAGATTGGTTAAAGCATCTACACGTTCATGCACTCGCTTGTTCTCTTCCGATAAATTCAGAGCTATGACTGACAAAAGCAATGACAAAGATAAAAATCTGAAAGAAATTATCGACAACATCGAAGAAAACAAGGAAGGGACAGGCACTTACAGTTCAAGCTTTCTATTGATTTTTGCAGCTCACTTAGTACATATCGTTCTGCATCAATAGCTAGCTCGCCTTTCTTCTTAATAATAGCAGCCATGGCGTGGATACCACGCATATCTTTTTTCCATTTGAAGAATGCGGGCCTTCATGCGTTGAAGCCGATCACTTTCAGAATCATTAGACGAAGAACCTTCGACAAAGGAAGGTACATGAGCCACCTGCAAAATACATCATTGAGCGTGTCAAGGAATATATACAATGCCAATTGATTTCACTCCCATCGGGAGCATGCATTCAAAAGCCAGGAACATCACAATTAAACAGGGGAAAACTGGCAACATTGCCAGCATGGAATTCATTACAATCAAAAGGCCTTAGAAAAGGTATTGTTTGAGCCAAACGATAAGATTACAACTAGACAAAGAAAAATTCAAGGGGCTTGAGTCTGCATCGATAAACTTGGGCCAGTTCTTTCGGCAGTTTATTTATTAGCTGATACCAATTCAAGAAGCTGCAGTGCGCATTTGCGAGCTGATACTTTGAAATGGCTGAGGTCGATAGCTTGCCCATCCTGATCCTTCGGTAGCTCTTTCTTCACCAGCTCCATATCGGCTTTAAAGCCGTGCCCCATCAGAAGCTGGAAAGCAAGGAGAGCGCCATAGGTACGCGAGGTACGTTTGAATACATCGATGGTGCCTTCGGTGTCGACGGAGAAAGTGTCCGTCAGCTGCCCCCAATGACTTCTCCTGATTGGCTTTTGGAAAGATCATGGCATGAAGTCTCGACATAACTCTCTTGTTCTTCTGGAGAAGAGCTCGGATGAGGTCGCTGGATTCAATTGCCATAGACAGAGCATCAGCAGAAGAACCATCCGAGTGCTTGCCCACAGAACCATCAGGAATACCAGCAGCATCTGCAGAAGATAAGTAAATGGAAGTTGAAACACAATGAAGTTAAGTAAAGTAGATTCAAGGATAAGATAGTAAGAATTACCAAGCAGAGCCAAGGTGGATTTCTAAAGAAAATCCTCCTTTTCCTTCCTTCAGGCTTCGACTTCGGCCTTCTCCCTCTCCCCTTCCTTCAACTTCTTCTTGAGTTGAACAAGTTCCTTTTTCAAGGAATCTGCATTTTGACGGGCAGCAACAACCATTTTTATTGTTTGATCAAACTTTGAGGAAGTCGATTGCACCTCCTCTTGAAGTCAAGCCTTTTCGGCTTCAAGTGAAGAGAACTAGGAGGCGAAACCTTTCAAAATAGTGACGGCAATTTGAATGCCCTATAAAAAAAAGACAAAGTCAAGTTAGCACCTTAATAACAATGCATCTTATGAAGTCCATACTCGATTGCAAGCAGTCGAATATAGACTTGGGGGCTGGTAGAAGGAGAACCATCATCAAGAAAAGAAAAAATCAAAACACTTACAGGTTTCTTTTTGGAAGAAGGGGAGACATCAGCTACCGAAGGAACTTCTTTCCCCTTTGAAAGAGAAGAGGCAGTCGAAGGTTGAGCACCCACAGCTGCTGGCAGAGTAGAAGCCTCGGAGGCTACGGGAGTTGGCCTATTGGGGCTCTCCTTCGCCTTCTTCGAAGGAGGCTCTATAACGCCTTCATCGCTATAGGCATATAAATCATTCAGAATAAGTAAAATAATACAAAGAAACTTTGAGAATAATAGAAGAAACCTACAAGTCGAGCAGATCGTCTTCATCCGCAAAGCTGCCAGAAGGTCTCTTCAGCGATTGCACGCTGGTTTTCTCCGGAGCTGCATCAAAAACGAGAGCACGATCAGCATCATTGTCATGATTCAACTCCGCTGTATCGCTCAAAGGATCTATGATCTACAGAAAAAGCTTCAGGATTGGTAGGATCATTGTCTTCTTCTTCAAGAACTTTGTTATCTTCAGCACAAGATTCTATGTTGATAGTAGAGTCACCTTCTTCGAGATTTTCTTTAGACACAATTGGAAAACATTCGACATTTGATGGAACCTGTCAGATTAGATGAAGATTTAATAAAGAGGAATAGAAAGTATCGAGTGCAAATATAAGCATGAACAGGAAAGAGATTCACCTCAGTTGGTTGATGCTCAAAGTTCGTAAGGCTCCTGAAGGGCCAGAAGTGGAATCGAATCCTCTTGACTAAAATGAGTCAAACGTATAACTTCATCTAGTAGTTCTTTCTTAGACAATTCTGCAACGTTGATTCTAGTATCGTCCTTAGGACTCGAATATAACCACATCTGGTGAGCTCTGGACGTAACTGGTTGGATGCGGTGTTTCAGGAACACAACCACAATTTCAGTGCCCATCATAGTTTGGCCGCCAGACTCCTTAATCCGAAGAATTCTATCAAACAACTTGTCGACCACAGGCTTTTCTTCGGATGCCAATATATTCTTCCAAGACTTCTTTGGCACAGCTTCAAGGACATCGACGAACTTCGGCAGACGCATGTTAGCTGCTGTTGAATCTTTAAGGTAGAACCACTTCAATATCCACCCCTGGACTAACTCTCTCATTGGAAAATTGAAGTAATTCGCCTCCTTACGGACGACAAACCCAAATCCCCTGGTGACAAAGGATCCACTGCTACTGTTGTAGTGTTTTACAAAGAAGATCTTCTTCCACAGACCCCAGTGAGGATCAATGCTAAGAAAATCCTCACAAAGGGTGATAAAGATAGCAAGGTGAAGGATGGAGTTGGGAGTTAGCTGCCATAACTGGATCCCATACATATGCAGAAGACGCCGGAGAAACTCATGGGCAGACAAAGATAATCCTCGATACAAGAATGATATACATCACAGTAAAACCGACAGGAGGATTGGGGTGTGAGGCCAAACCTGGTAATATGACATTCCCCTCTTCGGGGGAGATCAAGCCAAGGCTGCATGCCTTCTTCTCGTCACGCTTCGTCAGTGTCGAAGCGGGCCAGTCGCCGGGGGCATCCTTGGGTGTCGCGGCGGAAACCTCCGGCGCTACCCTTTTCATTGCATCGTTAGTTGCCTTGACAACGGCGCTGCTTGAGGCAATGCCGGCGGTGGCGGCGGAGCTTTTCTTCTTCACCATCTTGGGATGTGTTTGAAGAGTGAAACAGTGGATTGAAAAACGGCGGTGGCGGCGCGGTAGCTGTGAGAAGGAAGAATAAAGGAGGAAGAAAGTTGTGAAAGAGAAGAACGGGGAAGTAAAATCTGCTTTTCTCCTTTATAAAAGGGAATTTACCAAGGGATTGAACTGGGGAACCAGCTATTAGGTCACCACGTGTCATCAAATCTGTCATTCCAAAGGACATTTCACCCCCCCACACTATGCGCGGAAATCGAGGAGGCGCCTCAGTCAGCACACAAGGATCAGTCATTTCCTAACTGACCGCGTAGAAGTAGAGTGGGCCCGTAAAGTCACATCTTGTCAATCGAGCCGCCTCAGAGACCACATCATTGATGATGTCACCAAAAGTATCGACTCCTCGTAGAGCACTAGAAGGAATCTGTGATATTGAGTTGCTCGACTTGAGTCTACGCACGGTTGCAAGCATCCGTCCCTAGACTCGGGGGATACTCCCATCGGGAGCGCTGGACGCGCACCCGATAGAAATTATTGAAGACAAGAGAAAATGGACCCGAAGATTTCATCAGATCCAAGATCATGCCCGTGGACTTGATTCTGAGTAGGGTAACGTTGTTTTGCCATCGGCAGTTAACCAGCATCGATTCATCGAGTAAGACCGGGCACGTTACTCCAATCCCTTACGTACTATCATCTAGAATGACTTCACTCGAAGTTTTGAAGGACTCGATATAGAAGAAGATATAGGATGATTGCGACAGCTTGCAGAAAACACAGCCATCAGAAAATTCGAGTAGTACAACTTGAGTCTACACACGGTTGCAAGAATCCGTGCCTAGACTCGGGGGCTACTCCCATCGGGAGCGCTGGACGCGCACCCGATAAAAATGTGCTCTTGATTTCAAAATGATGAGAAAGGATTAAGACTTTCCGGCAACTATGGACATTCGACATAAGACAATTTTAGTCCCTGCCCTACTTCGGCCAGTCACTCAGGGGTTACTGATGTGGGCATTACCTTTCGGGTAACTAGTATTATGCTACCTCCTATGGCCCAACCAGGGGGCCATGAAGATCACCTACCGACCAAGGTGGGCCAATATGTCGGTTTCGAAGAAGGATTCTTGACGGACAAGGCATGAAGACGTTAAACAAGGAAAGATTAGAAATATAACTCTTTGTAACACGGTCGAACCCGAACATAACTCTTGAGACCTGGCCTGCAATATAAGGGCTAGGAGAGGGTCTACCGAGGGACACATAATTACAACAGATAGATTCATTGCAAGTCTAGAGCTAGGTCATTAGAGTCTTAGCCTCTCAACGAGATCTTAGTCATAGCCTTTGGCTACCCCATTGTAACCCAATATACTCGATAATCAAGATTAAACAAGCAGGAAGTAAGGGTTTTACCTCATCAAGGGCCCGAACCTGGGTAAATCTCTCTCCATGTCTGTTTGGTATACGATGTCTTGTGTCAGCCTGTAGAATTCCGTCAACCCTAAGCCCCAAAAGGTGGGCATTTCCGAGGAGCACCCTCATCAACCATTGACCTGATGTCAACATCCGTTTGTGCTTCGTACGAGAGTTCGAGGCAAGAGTTTGGGGGAATGTGATGAAAAATTCAGAGGCTGAGGAAAACTGAGTAGAACTAACAAACGAAGGGAACATA